>NC_079192.1:68727609-69030640 GCF_029499605.1 Hyla sarda
GTTTCCCCACAGGTGGCTAGCCCCAGTGGACTCCTAAGCCAGGGATAGTGGGTTCCAGTCCCATCTGGGGTGCTTGCTTTTCTTCCCTCTTTAAGGTAACCAAGGGTGTGTTTTAGTTCTGTTAAATGTGTTCCACTGTCTTCTCTAATAATTCATGTCCAAGTTGCTTGTAAAGTCGATCTCGCAAAAGCCAGATCTGATACTGATCACAGAAAGCATGCTTTTTAAAAAAAACATATCATCACGTTTCCCCACAGGTGGCTAGCCCCAGTGGACTCCTAAGCCAGAGATAGTGGGTTCCAGTCCCATCTGGGATGCTTGCTTTTCTTCCCTCTTTAAGGTAACCAAGGGTGTGTTTTAGTTTCGTTAAATGTGTTCCACTGTCTTCTCTAATAATTCATGTCCAAGTTGCTTGTAAAGTCGATCTCGCAAAAACCAGATCTGATACTGATCATAGAAAGCACGCTTTTTAAAATAACATATCATCACGTTTCCCCACAGGTGGCTAGCCCTAGTGGACTCCTAAGCCAGGGATAGTGGGTTCCAGTCCCATCTGGGGTGCTTGCTTTTCTTCCCTCTTTAAGGTAACAAAGGGTGTGTTTTAGTTTCATTAAATGTGTTCCACTGTCTTCTCTAATAATTCATGTCCAAGTTGCTTGTAAAGTCGATCTCGCAAAAGCCAGATCTGATACTGATCATAGAAAGCACCCTTGTAAAGCAGGCTTGTGAAGCACATGCAAAGCTCTAGTGGCGCAATCGGTCAGCGCGTGGTACTTATATAGCAGTAACTGTTGAGCAATGCCGAGGTTGTGAGTTCGAGCCTCACCTGGAGCATTCTTTTCTAACCTTTATTGTTATATAAAAACTGCAGTAGGGCAGCAAAGTCTTTTACCTGTTTTCCATGTATTGAAAGCAAATTATCAAAACGACACAACAAAAGAAGTTCTCGCTCTCGTCCTAAGAAAGCAGGCACGTTATTAAGATTGTTTTCCCGATTGGAAAACAAACGGTAAAAGACCGGCCTTGATAACTTTTTAACATGAGAATATTTGATTGTAAACTAACTATCATCAAGCTGCATACATCCAGCCCCAGTGGCCTAATGGATAAGGCACTGGCCTCCTAAGCCAGGGATTGTGTGTTCAAGTCCCATCTGGGGTGTATGCTTTCCTTCACTATACCAGGTATCCATCAATGAGTTTTAGTTCAAGATAAAATGTGATTGATTGGCTTCTCTAATGATTCTCTTCCTTGTGAAGTCAATCTTGCAAAATCTGGTACCATGCTTATCATGGAAACAATCCATCTGTAGCCATTCAATGCCTTCTGGCTGCTGTTGGAATGAGACAACAAAGGAAAGCCTCGCTCTTGACAAAAGCAAGCAAGCACACGATTAAGATTGTTTTCCGCATCTAAAGGTATACAGCAAAAGACCATCCTTGATTACTCAATCACAATAGAAATTTTGCTTTTTAAAAAAACATATCATCATGTTTCCCCACAGGTGGCTAGCCCCAGTGGACTCCTAAGCCAGGAATAGTGGGTTCCAGTCCCATCTGGGGTGCTTGCTTTTCTTCCCTCTTTAAGGTAACCAAGGGTGTGTTTTAGTTCTGTTAAATGTGTTCCACTGTCTTCTCTAATAATTCATGTCCAAGTTGCTTGTAAAGTCGATCTCGCAAAAGCCAGATCTGATACTGATCATAGAAAGCACGCTTTTTAAAAAAAAACATATCATCACGTTTCCCCACCGGTGGCTATCCCCAGTGGACTCCTAAGCCAGGAATAGTGGGTTCCAGTCCCATCTGGGGTGCTTGCTTTTCTTCCCTCTTTAAGGTAACCAAGGGTGTGTTTTAGTTCTGTTAAATGTGTTCCACTGTCTTCTCTAATAATTCATGTCCAAGTTGCTTGTAAAGTCGTTCTCGCAAAAGCCAGATCTGATACTGATCATAGAAAGCACGCTTTTTAAAAAAAAACATATCATCACGTTTCCCCACCGGTGGCTATCCCCAGTGGACTCCTAAGCCAGGGATAGTGGGTTCCAGTCCCATCTGGGGTGCTTGCTTTTCTTCCCTCTTTAAGGTAACAAAGGGTGTGTTTTAGTTTAATTAAATGTGTTCCACTGTCTTCTCTAATAATTCATGTCCAAGTTGCTTGTAAAGTCGATCTCGCAAAAGCCAGATCTGATACTGATCATAGAAAGCACCCTTGTAAAGCAGGCTTGTGAAGCACATGCAAAGCTCCAGTGGCGCAATCGGTCAGCGCGCGGTACTTATAAAGCAGGAACTGTTGAGCAATGCCAAGGTTGTGGGTTCAAGCCTCACCTGGAGCAATCTTTTCTAACCTTTATTGTTATATAAAAACTGCAGTAGGGCAGCAAAGTCTTTTACCCGTTTTCCATGTATTGCAAGCAAATTATCAAAACGACACAACAAAAGAAGTTCTCGCTCTCGTCCTAAGAAAGCAGGCACGTTATTAAGATTGTTTTCCCGATTGGAAAACAAACGCTAAAAGACCAGCCTTGATAACTTTTTAACATGAGAATATTTGATTGTAAACTAACTATCATCATACTGCAAACATCCAGCCCCAGTGGCCTAATGGATAAGGCACTGGCCTCCTAAGCCAGGGATTGTGGGTTCGAGTCCCATCTGGGGTGTATGCTTTCCTTCTCTATACCAGGTATCCATCAATGAGTTTTAGTTCAAGATAAAATGTGATTGATTGGCTTCTCTAATGATTCTCTTCCTTGTGAATTCAATCTTGCAAAATCTGGTACCATGCTTATCATGGAAACAATCCATCTGTAGCCATTCAATGCCTTCTGGCTGCTGTTGGAATGAGACAACAAAGGAAAGCCTCGCTCTTGACGAAAGCAAGCAAGCACACGATTAAGATTGTTTTCCGCATCTAAAGGTAAACAGCAAAAGACCATCCTTGATTACTCAATCACAATAGAAATTTTGCTTTTTAAAAAAACATATCATCATGTTTCCCCACAGGTGGCTAGCCCCAGTGGACTCCTAAGCCAGGGATAGTGGGTTCCAGTCCCATCTGGGGTGCTTGCTTTTCTTCCCTCTTTAAGGTAACCAAGGGTGTGTTTTAGTTCTGTTAAATGTGTTCCACTGTCTTCTCTAATAATTCATGTCCAAGTTGCTTGTAAAGTCGATCTCGCAAAAGCCAGATCTGATACTGATCACAGAAAGCATGCTTTTTAAAAAAAACATATCATCACGTTTCCCCACAGGTGGCTAGCCCCAGTGGACTCCTAAGCCAGAGATAGTGGGTTCCAGTCCCATCTGGGATGCTTGCTTTTCTTCCCTCTTTAAGGTAACCAAGGGTGTGTTTTAGTTTCGTTAAATGTGTTCCACTGTCTTCTCTAATAATTCATGTCCAAGTTGCTTGTAAAGTCGATCTCGCAAAAACCAGATCTGATACTGATCATAGAAAGCACGCTTTTTAAAATAACATATCATCACGTTTCCCCACAGGTGGCTAGCCCTAGTGGACTCCTAAGCCAGGGATAGTGGGTTCCAGTCCCATCTGGGGTGCTTGCTTTTCTTCCCTCTTTAAGGTAACAAAGGGTGTGTTTTAGTTTCATTAAATGTGTTCCACTGTCTTCTCTAATAATTCATGTCCAAGTTGCTTGTAAAGTCGATCTCGCAAAAGCCAGATTTGATACTTATCATAGAAAGCACCCTTGTAAAGCAGGCTTGTGAAGCACATGCAAAGCTCTAGTGGCGCAATCGGTCAGCGCGTGGTACTTATATAGCAGTAACTGTTGAGCAATGCCGAGGTTGTGAGTTCGAGCCTCACCTGGAGCATTCTTTTCTAACCTTTATTGTTATATAAAAACTGCAGTAGGGCAGCAAAGTCTTTTACCTGTTTTCCATGTATTGAAAGTAAATTATCAAAACGACACAACAAAAGAAGTTCTCGCTCTCGTCCTAAGAAAGCAGGCACGTTATTAAGATTGTTTTCCCGATTGGAAAACAAACGGTAAAAGACCGGCCTTGATAACTTTTTAACATGAGAATATTTGATTGTAAACTAACTATCATCAAGCTGCATACATCCAGCCCCAGTGGCCTAATGGATAAGGCACTGGCCTCCTAAGCCAGGGATTGTGGGTTCAAGTCCCATCTGGGGTGTATGCTTTCCTTCACTATACCAGGTATCCATCAATGAGTTTTAGTTCAAGATAAAATGTGATTGATTGGCTTCTCTAATGATTCTCTTCCTTGTGAAGTCAATCTTGCAAAATCTGGTACCATGCTTATCATGGAAACAATCCATCTGTAGCCATTCAATGCCTTCTGGCTGCTGTTGGAATGAGACAACAAAGGAAAGCCTCGCTCTTGACAAAAGCAAGCAAGCACACGATTAAGATTGTTTTCCGCATCTAAAGGTATACAGCAAAAGACCATCCTTGATTACTCAATCACAATAGAAATTTTGCTTTTTAAAAAAACATATCATCATGTTTCCCCACAGGTGGCTAGCCCCAGTGGACTCCTAAGCCAGGAATAGTGGGTTCCAGTCCCATCTGGGGTGCTTGCTTTTCTTCCCTCTTTAAGGTAACCAAGGGTGTGTTTTAGTTCTGTTAAATGTGTTCCACTGTCTTCTCTAATAATTCATGTCCAAGTTGCTTGTAAAGTCGATCTCGCAAAAGCCAGATCTGATACTGATCATAGAAAGCACGCTTTTAAAAAAAAAACATATCATCACGTTTCCCCACCGGTGGCTATCCCCAGTGGACTCCTAAGCCAGGAATAGTGGGTTCCAGTCCCATCTGGGGTGCTTGCTTTTCTTCCCTCTTTAAGGTAACCAAGGGTGTGTTTTAGTTCTGTTAAATGTGTTCCACTGTCTTCTCTAATAATTCATGTCCAAGTTGCTTGTAAAGTCGTTCTCGCAAAAGCCAGATCTGATACTGATCATAGAAAGCACGCTTTTTAAAAAAAAACATATCATCACGTTTCCCCACCGGTGGCTATCCCCAGTGGACTCCTAAGCCAGGGATAGTGGGTTCCAGTCCCATCTGGGGTGCTTGCTTTTCTTCCCTCTTTAAGGTAACAAAGGGTGTGTTTTAGTTTAATTAAATGTGTTCCACTGTCTTCTCTAATAATTCATGTCCAAGTTGCTTGTAAAGTCGATCTCGCAAAAGCCAGATCTGATACTGATCATAGAAAGCACCCTTGTAAAGCAGGCTTGTGAAGCACATGCAAAGCTCCAGTGGCGCAATCGGTCAGCGCGCGGTACTTATAAAGCAGGAACTGTTGAGCAATGCCAAGGTTGTGGGTTCAAGCCTCACCTGGAGCAATCTTTTCTAACCTTTATTGTTATATAAAAACTGCAGTAGGGCAGCAAAGTCTTTTACCCGTTTTCCATGTATTGCAAGCAAATTATCAAAACGACACAACAAAAGAAGTTCTCGCTCTCGTCCTAAGAAAGCAGGCACGTTATTAAGATTGTTTTCCCGATTGGAAAACAAACGCTAAAAGACCAGCCTTGATAACTTTTTAACATGAGAATATTTGATTGTAAACTAACTATCATCATACTGCAAACATCCAGCCCCAGTGGCCTAATGGATAAGGCACTGGCCTCCTAAGCCAGGGATTGTGGGTTCGAGTCCCATCTGGGGTGTATGCTTTCCTTCTCTATACCAGGTATCCATCAATGAGTTTTAGTTCAAGATAAAATGTGATTGATTGGCTTCTCTAATGATTCTCTTCCTTGTGAATTCAATCTTGCAAAATCTGGTACCATGCTTATCATGGAAACAATCCATCTGTAGCCATTCAATGCCTTCTGGCTGCTGTTGGAATGAGACAACAAAGGAAAGCCTCGCTCTTGACGAAAGCAAGCAAGCACACGATTAAGATTGTTTTCCGCATCTAAAGGTAAACAGCAAAAGACCATCCTTGATTACTCAATCACAATAGAAATTTTGCTTTTTAAAAAAACATATCATCATGTTTCCCCACAGGTGGCTAGCCCCAGTGGACTCCTAAGCCAGGGATAGTGGGTTCCAGTCCCATCTGGGGTGCTTGCTTTTCTTCCCTCTTTAAGGTAACCAAGGGTGTGTTTTAGTTCTGTTAAATGTGTTCCACTGTCTTCTCTGATAATTCATGTCCAAGTTGCTTGTAAAGTCGATCTCGCAAAAGCCAGATCTGATACTGATCACAGAAAGCACGCTTTTTAAAAAAAACATATCATCATGTTTCCCCACAGGTGGCTAGCCCCAGTGGACTCCTAAGCCAGAGATAGTGGGTTCCAGTCCCATCTGGGATGCTTGCTTTTCTTCCCTCTTTAAGGTAACCAAGGGTGTGTTTTAGTTTCGTTAAATGTGTTCCACTGTCTTCTCTAATAATTCATGTCCAAGTTGCTTGTAAAGTCGATCTCGCAAAAACCAGATCTGATACTGATCATAGAAAGCACGCTTTTTAAAATAACATATCATCACGTTTCCCCACAGGTGGCTAGCCCTAGTGGACTCCTAAGCCAGGGATAGTGGGTTCCAGTCCCATCTGGGGTGCTTGCTTTTCTTCCCTCTTTAAGGTAACAAAGGGTGTGTTTTAGTTTCATTAAATGTGTTCCACTGTCTTCTCTAATAATTCATGTCCAAGTTGCTTGTAAAGTCGATCTCGCAAAAGCCAGATCTGATACTGATCATAGAAAGCACCCTTGTAAAGCAGGCTTGTGAAGCACATGCAAAGCTCTAGTGGCGCAATCGGTCAGCGCGTGGTACTTATATAGCAGTAACTGTTGAGCAATGCCGAGGTTGTGAGTTCGAGCCTCACCTAGAGCATTCTTTTCTAACCTTTATTGTTATATAAAAACTGCAGTAGGGCAGCAAAGTCTTTTACCCGTTTTCCATGTATTGTAAGCAAATTATCAAAACGACACAACAAAAGAAGTTCTCGCTCTCGTCCTAAGAAAGCAGGCACGTTATTAAGATTGTTTTCCCGATTGGAAAACAAATGGTAAAAGACCGGCCTTGATAACTTTTTAACATGAGAATATTTGATTGTAAACTAACTATCATCAAGCTGCATACATCCAGCCCCAGTGGCCTAATGGATAAGGCACTGGCCTCCTAAGCCAGGGATTGTGGGTTTGAGTCCCATCTGGGGTGTATGCTTTCCTTCTCTATACCAGGTATCCATCAATGAGTTTTAGTTCAAGATAAAATGTGATTGATTGGCTTCTCTAATGATTCTCTTCCTTGTGAATTCAATCTTGCAAAATCTGGTACCATGCTTATCATGGAAACAATCCATCTGTAGCCATTCAATGCCTTCTGGCTGCTGTTGGAATGAGACAACAAAGGAAAGCCTCGCTCTTGACGAAAGCAAGCAAGCACACGATTAAGATTGTTTTCCGCATCTAAAGGTAAACAGCAAAAGACCATCCTTGATTACTCAATCACAACAGAAATTTTGCTTTTTAAAAAAACATATCATCATGTTTCCCCACAGGTGGCTAGCCCCAGTGGACTCCTAAGCCAGGGATAGTGGGCTCCAGTCCCATCTGGGGTGCTTGCTTTTCTTCCCTCTTTAAGGTAACCAAGGGTGTGTTTTAGTTCTGTTAAATGTGTTCCACTGTCTTCTCTGATAATTCATGTCCAAGTTGCTTGTAAAGTCGATCTCGCAAAAGCCAGATCTGATACTGATCACAGAAAGCATGCTTTTTAAAAAAAACATATCATCACGTTTCCCCACAGGTGGCTAGCCCCAGTGGACTCCTAAGCCAGAGATAGTGGGTTCCAGTCCCATCTGGGATGCTTGCTTTTCTTCCCTCTTTAAGGTAACCAAGGGTGTGTTTTAGTTTCGTTAAATGTGTTCCACTGTCTTCTCTAATAATTCATGTCCAAGTTGCTTGTAAAATCGATCTCGCAAAAACCAGATCTGATACTGATCATAGAAAGCACGCTTTTTAAAATAACATATCATCACGTTTCCCCACAGGTGGCTAGCCCTAGTGGACTCCTAAGCCATGGATAGTGGGTTCCAGTCCCATCTGGGGTGCTTGCTTTTCTTCCCTCTTTAAGGTAACAAAGGGTGTGTTTTAGTTTCATTAAATGTGTTCCACTGTCTTCTCTAATAATTCATGTCCAAGTTGCTTGTAAAGTCGATCTCTCAAAAGCCAGATCTGATACTGATCATAGAAAGCACCCTTGTAAAGCAGGCTTGTAAAGCAGGCTTGTGAAGCACATGCAAAGCTCTAGTGGCGCAATCGGTCAGCGCGTGGTACTTATATAGCAGTAACTGTTGAGCAATGCCGAGGTTGTGAGTTCGAGCCTCACCTCGAGCATTCTTTTCTAACCTTTATTGTTATATAAAAACTGCAGTAGGGCAGCAAAGTCTTTTACCCGTTTTCCATGTATTGTAAGCAAATTATCAAAACGACACAACAAAAGAAGTTCTCGCTCTCGTCCTAAGAAAGCAGGCACGTTATTAAGATTGTTTTCCCGATTGGAAAACAAACGGTAAAAGACCGGCCTTGATAACTTTTTAACATGAGAATATTTGATTGTAAACTAACTATCATCATACTGCAAACATCCAGCCCCAGTGGCCTAATGGATAAGGCACTGGCCTCCTAAGCCAGGGATTGTGGGTTCGAGTCCCATCTGGGGTGTATGCTTTCCTTCTCTATACCAGGTATCCATCAATGAGTTTTAGTTCAAGATAAAATGTGATTGATTGGCTTCTCTAATGATTCTCTTCCTTGTGAATTCAATCTTGCAAAATCTGGTACCATGCTTATCATGGAAACAATCCATCTGTAGCCATTCAATGCCTTCTGGCTGCTGTTGGAATGAGACAACAAAGGAAAGCCTCGCTCTTGACGAAAGCAAGCAAGCACACGATTAAGATTGTTTTCCGCATCTAAAGGTAAACAGCAAAAGACCATCCTTGATTACTCAATCACAATAGAAATTTTGCTTTTTAAAAAAACATATCATCATGTTTCCCCACAGGTGGCTAGCCCCAGTGGACTCCTAAGCCAGGGATAGTGGGTTCCAGTCCCATCTGGGGTGCTTGCTTTTCTTCCCTCTTTAAGGTAACCAAGGGTGTGTTTTAGTTCTGTTAAATGTGTTCCACTGTCTTCTCTAATAATTCATGTCCAAGTTGCTTGTAAAGTCGATCTCGCAAAAGCCAGATCTGATACTGATCACAGAAAGCATGCTTTTTAAAAAAAACATATCATCACGTTTCCCCACAGGTGGCTAGCCCCAGTGGACTCCTGAGCCAGAGATAGTGGGTTCCAGTCCCATCTGGGATGCTTGCTTTTCTTCCCTCTTTAAGGTAACCAAGGGTGTGTTTTAGTTTCGTTAAATGTGTTCCACTGTCTTCTCTAATAATTCATGTCCAAGTTGCTTGTAAAGTCGATCTCGCAAAAACCAGATCTGATACTGATCATAGAAAGCACGCTTTTTAAAATAACATATCATCACGTTTCCCCACAGGTGGCTAGCCCTAGTGGACTCCTAAGCCAGGGATAGTGGGTTCCAGTCCCATCTGGGGTGCTTGCTTTTCTTCCCTCTTTAAGGTAACAAAGGGTGTGTTTTAGTTTCATTAAATGTGTTCCACTGTCTTCTCTAATAATTCATGTCCAAGTTGCTTGTAAAGTCGATCTCGCAAAAGCCAGATCTGATACTGATCATAGAAAGCACCCTTGTAAAGCAGGCTTGTGAAGCACATGCAAAGCTCTAGTGGCGCAATCGGTCAGCGCGTGGTACTTATATAGCAGTAACTGTTGAGCAATGCCGAGGTTGTGAGTTCGAGCCTCACCTGGAGCATTCTTTTCTAACCTTTATTGTTATATAAAAACTGCAGTAGGGCAGCAAAGTCTTTTACCTGTTTTCCATGTATTGAAAGCAAATTATCAAAACGACACAACAAAAGAAGTTCTCGCTCTCGTCCTAAGAAAGCAGGCACGTTATTAAGATTGTTTTCCCGATTGGAAAACAAACGGTAAAAGACCGGCCTTGATAACTTTTTAACATGAGAATATTTGATTGTAAACTAACTATCATCAAGCTGCATACATCCAGCCCCAGTGGCCTAATGGATAAGGCACTGGCCTCCTAAGCCAGGGATTGTGTGTTCAAGTCCCATCTGGGGTGTATGCTTTCCTTCACTATACCAGGTATCCATCAATGAGTTTTAGTTCAAGATAAAATGTGATTGATTGGCTTCTCTAATGATTCTCTTCCTTGTGAAGTCAATCTTGCAAAATCTGGTACCATGCTTATCATGGAAACAATCCATCTGTAGCCATTCAATGCCTTCTGGCTGCTGTTGGAATGAGACAACAAAGGAAAGCCTCGCTCTTGACAAAAGCAAGCAAGCACACGATTAAGATTGTTTTCCGCATCTAAAGGTATACAGCAAAAGACCATCCTTGATTACTCAATCACAATAGAAATTTTGCTTTTTAAAAAAACATATCATCATGTTTCCCCACAGGTGGCTAGCCCCAGTGGACTCCTAAGCCAGGAATAGTGGGTTCCAGTCCCATCTGGGGTGCTTGCTTTTCTTCCCTCTTTAAGGTAACCAAGGGTGTGTTTTAGTTCTGTTAAATGTGTTCCACTGTCTTCTCTAATAATTCATGTCCAAGTTGCTTGTAAAGTCGATCTCGCAAAAGCCAGATCTGATACTGATCATAGAAAGCACGCTTTTTAAAAAAAAACATATCATCACGTTTCCCCACCGGTGGCTATCCCCAGTGGACTCCTAAGCCAGGAATAGTGGGTTCCAGTCCCATCTGGGGTGCTTGCTTTTCTTCCCTCTTTAAGGTAACCAAGGGTGTGTTTTAGTTCTGTTAAATGTGTTCCACTGTCTTCTCTAATAATTCATGTCCAAGTTGCTTGTAAAGTCGTTCTCGCAAAAGCCAGATCTGATACTGATCATAGAAAGCACGCTTTTTAAAAAAAAACATATCATCACGTTTCCCCACCGGTGGCTATCCCCAGTGGACTCCTAAGCCAGGGATAGTGGGTTCCAGTCCCATCTGGGGTGCTTGCTTTTCTTCACTCTTTAAGGTAACCAAGGGTGTGTTTTAGTTTTGTTAAATGTGTTCCACTGTCTTCTCTAATAATTCATGTCCAAGTTGCTTGTAAAGTCGATCTCGCAAAAACCAGATCTGATACTGATCATAGAAAGCACGCTTTTTAAAATAACATATCATCACGTTTCCCCACAGGTGGCTAGCCCCAGTGGACTCCTAAGCCAGGGATAGTGGGTTCCAGTCCCATCTGGGGTGCTTGCTTTTCTTCCCTCTTTAAGGTAACAAAGGGTGTGTTTTAGTTTCATTAAATGTGTTCCACTGTCTTCTCTAATAATTCATGTCCAAGTTGCTTGTAAAGTCGATCTCGCAAAAGCCAGATCTGATACTGATCATAGAAAGCACCCTTGTAAAGCAGGCTTGTGAAGCACATGCAAAGCTCCAGTGGCGCAAGCGGTCAGCGCGCAGTACTTATAAAGCAGTAACTGTTGAGCAATGCCGAGGTTGTGAGTTCAAGCCTCACCTGGAGCATTCTTTTCTAACCTTTATTGTTATATAAAAACTGCAGTAGGGCAGCAAAGTCTTTTACCCGTTTTCCATGTATTGCAAGCAAATTATCAAAACGACACAACAAAAGAAGTTCTCGCTCTCGTCCTAAGAAAGCAGGCACGATATTAAGATTGTTTTCCCGATTGGAAAACAAACGCTAAAAGACCAGCCTTGATAACTTTTTAACATGAGAATATTTGATTGTAAACTAACTATCATCATACTGCAAACATCCAGCCCCAGTGGCCTAATGGATAAGGCACTGGCCTCCTAAGCCAGGGATTGTGGGTTCGAGTCCCATCTGGGGTGTATGCTTTCCTTCTCTATACCAGGTATCCATCAATGAGTTTTAGTTCAAGATAAAATGTGATTGATTGGCTTCTCTAATGATTCTCTTCCTTGTGAATTCAATCTTGCAAAATCTGGTACCATGCTTATCATGGAAACAATCCATCTGTAGCCATTCAATGCCTTCTGGCTGCTGTTGGAATGAGACAACAAAGGAAAGCCTCGCTCTTGACGAAAGCAAGCAAGCACACGATTAAGATTGTTTTCCGCATCTAAAGGTAAACAGCAAAAGACCATCCTTGATTACTCAATCACAATAGAAATTTTGCTTTTTAAAAAAACATATCATCATGTTTCCCCACAGGTGGCTATCCCCAGTGGACTCCTAAGCCAGGGATAGTGGGTTCCAGTCCCATCTGGGGTGCTTGCTTTTCTTCACTCTTTAAGGTAACCAAGGGTGTGTTTTAGTTTTGTTAAATGTGTTCCACTGTCTTCTCTAATAATTCATGTCCAAGTTGCTTGTAAAGTCGATCTCGCAAAAACCAGATCTGATACTGATCATAGAAAGCACGCTTTTTAAAATAACATATCATCACGTTTCCCCACAGGTGGCTAGCCCCAGTGGACTCCTAAGCCAGGGATAGTGGGTTCCAGTCCCATCTGGGGTGCTTGCTTTTCTTCCCTCTTTAAGGTAACAAAGGGTGTGTTTTAGTTTCATTAAATGTGTTCCACTGTCTTCTCTAATAATTCATGTCCAAGTTGCTTGTAAAGTCGATCTCGCAAAAGCCAGATCTGATACTGATCATAGAAAGCACCCTTGTAAAGCAGGCTTGTGAAGCACATGCAAAGCTCCAGTGGCGCAATCGGTCAGCGCGCAGTACTTATAAAGCAGTAACTGTTGAGCAATGCCGAGGTTGTGAGTTCGAGCCTCACCTGGAGCATTCTTTTCTAACCTTTATTGTTATATAAAAACTGCAGTAGGGCAGCAAAGTCTTTTACCCGTTTTCCATGTATTGCAAGCAAATTATCAAAACGACACAACAAAAGAAGTTCTCGCTCTCGTCCTAAGAAAGCAGGCACGATATTAAGATTGTTTTCCCGATTGGAAAACAAACGCTAAAAGACCAGCCTTGATAACTTTTTAACATGAGAATATTTGATTGTAAACTAACTATCATCATACTGCAAACATCCAGCCCCAGTGGCCTAATGGATAAGGCACTGGCCTCCTAAGCCAGGGATTGTGGGTTCGAGTCCCATCTGGGGTGTATGCTTTCCTTCTCTATACCAGGTATCCATCAATGAGTTTTAGTTCAAGATAAAATGTGATTGATTGGCTTCTCTAATGATTCTCTTCCTTGTGAATTCAATCTTGCAAAATCTGGTACCATGCTTATCATGGAAACAATCCATCTGTAGCCATTCAATGCCTTCTGGCTGCTGTTGGAATGAGACAACAAAGGAAAGCCTCGCTCTTGACAAAAGCAAGCAAGCACACGATTAAGATTGTTTTCCGCATCTAAAGGTATACAGCAAAAGACCATCCTTGATTACTCAATCACAATAGAAATTTTGCTTTTTAAAAAAACATATCATCATGTTTCCCCACAGGTGGCTAGCCCCAGTGGACTCCTAAGCCAGGAATAGTGGGTTCCAGTCCCATCTGGGGTGCTTGCTTTTCTTCCCTCTTTAAGGTAACCAAGGGTGTGTTTTAGTTCTGTTAAATGTGTTCCACTGTCTTCTCTAATAATTCATGTCCAAGTTGCTTGTAAAGTCGATCTCGCAAAAGCCCGATCTGATACTGATCGTAGAAAGCACGCTTTTTAAAAAAAAACATATCATCACGTTTCCCGACCGGTGGCTATCCCCAGTGGACTCCTAAGCCAGGGATAGTGGGTTCCAGTCCCATCTGGGGTGCTTGCTTTTCTTCACTCTTTAAGGTAACCAAGGGTGTGTTTTAGTTTTGTTAAATGTGTTCCACTGTCTTCTCTAATAATTCATGTCCAAGTTGCTTGTAAAGTCGATCTCGCAAAAACCAGATCTGATACTGATCATAGAAAGCACGCTTTTTAAAATAACATATCATCACGTTTCCCCACAGGTGGCTAGCCCCAGTGGACTCCTAAGCCAGGGATAGTGGGTTCCAGTCCCATCTGGGGTGCTTGCTTTTCTTCCCTCTTTAAGGTAACAAAGGGTGTGTTTTAGTTTCATTAAATGTGTTCCACTGTCTTCTCTAATAATTCATGTCCAAGTTGCTTGTAAAGTCGATCTCGCAAAAGCCAGATCTGATACTGATCATAGAAAGCACCCTTGTAAAGCAGGCTTGTGAAGCACATGCAAAGCTCCAGTGGCGCAATCGGTCAGCGCGCGGTACTTATAAAGCAGTAACTGTTGAGCAATGCCGAGGTTGTGAGTTCGAGCCTCACCTGGAGCATTCTTTTCTAACCTTTATTGTTATATAAAAACTGCAGTAGGGCAGCAAAGTCTTTTACCCGTTTTCCATGTATTGCAAGCAAATTATCAAAACGACACAACAAAAGAAGTTCTCGCTCTCGTCCTAAGAAAGCAGGCACGTTATTAAGATTGTTTTCCCGATTGGAAAACAAACGCTAAAAGACCAGCCTTGATAACTTTTTAACATGAGAATATTTGATTGTAAACTAACTATCATCATACTGCAAACATCCAGCCCCAGTGGCCTAATGGATAAGGCACTGGCCTCCTAAGCCAGGGATTGTGGGTTCGAGTCCCATCTGGGGTGTATGCTTTCCTTCTCTATACCAGGTATCCATCAATGAGTTTTAGTTCAAGATAAAATGTGATTGATTGGCTTCTCTAATGATTCTCTTCCTTGTGAATTCAATCTTGCAAAATCTGGTACCATGCTTATCATGGAAACAATCCATCTGTAGCCATTCAATGCCTTCTGGCTGCTGTTGGAATGAGACAACAAAGGAAAGCCTCGCTCTTGACGAAAGCAAGCAAGCACACGATTAAGATTGTTTTCCGCATCTAAAGGTAAACAGCAAAAGACCATCCTTGATTACTCAATCACAATAGAAATTTTGCTTTTTAAAAAAACATATCATCATGTTTCCCCACAGGTGGCTAGCCCCAGTGGACTCCTAAGCCAGGGATAGTGGGTTCCAGTCCCATCTGGGGTGCTTGCTTTTCTTCCCTCTTTAAGGTAACCAAGGGTGTGTTTTAGTTCTGTTAAATGTGTTCCACTGTCTTCTCTAATAATTCATGTCCAAGTTGCTTGTAAAGTCGATCTCGCAAAAGCCAGATCTGATACTGATCACAGAAAGCATGCTTTTTAAAAAAAACATATCATCACGTTTCCCCACAGGTGGCTAGCCCCAGTGGACTCCTAAGCCAGAGATAGTGGGTTCCAGTCCCATCTGGGATGCTTGCTTTTCTTCCCTCTTTAAGGTAACCAAGGGTGTGTTTTAGTTTCGTTAAATGTGTTCCACTGTCTTCTCTAATAATTCATGTCCAAGTTGCTTGTAAAGTCGATCTCGCAAAAACCAGATCTGATACTGATCATAGAAAGCACGCTTTTTAAAATAACATATCATCACGTTTCCCCACAGGTGGCTAGCCCTAGTGGACTCCTAAGCCAGGGATAGTGGGTTCCAGTCCCATCTGGGGTGCTTGCTTTTCTTCCCTCTTTAAGGTAACAAAGGGTGTGTTTTAGTTTCATTAAATGTGTTCCACTGTCTTCTCTAATAATTCATGTCCAAGTTGCTTGTAAAGTCGATCTCGCAAAAGCCAGATCTGATACTGATCATAGAAAGCACCCTTGTAAAGCAGGCTTGTGAAGCACATGCAAAGCTCCAGTGGCGCAATCGGTCAGCGCGCGGTACTTACAAAGCAGTAACTGTTGAGCAATGCCGAGGTTGTGAGTTCGAGCCTCACCTGGAGCATTCTTTTCTAACCTTTATTGTTATATAAAAACTGCAGTAGGGCAGCAAAGTCTTTTACCCGTTTTCCATGTATTGCAAGCAAATTATCAAAACGACACAACAAAAGAAGTTCTCGCTCTCGTCCTAAGAAAGCAGGCACGTTATTAAGATTGTTTTCCCGATTGGAAAACAAACGCTAAAAGACCAGCCTTGATAACTTTTTAACATCAGAATATTTGATTGTAAACTAACTATCATCATACTGCAAACATCCAGCCCCAGTGGCCTAATGGATAAGGCACTGGCCTCCTAAGCCAGGGATTGTGGGTTCGAGTCCCATCTGGGGTGTATGCTTTCCTTCTCTATACCAGGTATCCATCAATGAGTTTTAGTTCAAGATAAAATGTGATTGATTGGCTTCTCTAATGATTCTCTTCCTTGTGAATTCAATCTTGCAAAATCTGGTACCATGCTTATCATGGAAACAATCCATCTGTAGCCATTCAATGCCTTCTGGCTGCTGTTGGAATGAGACAACAAAGGAAAGCCTCGCTCTTGACGAAAGCAAGCAAGCACACGATTAAGATTGTTTTCCGCATCTAAAGGTAAACAGCAAAAGACCATCCTTGATTACTCAATCACAATAGAAATTTTGCTTTTTAAAAAAACATATCATCATGTTTCCCCACAGGTGGCTAGCCCCAGTGGACTCCTAAGCCAGGGATAGTGGGTTCCAGTCCCATCTGGGGTGCTTGCTTTTCTTCCCTCTTTAAGGTAACCAAGGGTGTGTTTTAGTTCTGTTAAATGTGTTCCACTGTCTTCTCTGATAATTCATGTCCAAGTTGCTTGTAAAGTCGATCTCGCAAAAGCCAGATCTGATACTGATCACAGAAAGCACGCTTTTTAAAAAAAACATATCATCATGTTTCCCCACAGGTGGCTAGCCCCAGTGGACTCCTAAGCCAGAGATAGTGGGTTCCAGTCCCATCTGGGATGCTTGCTTTTCTTCCCTCTTTAAGGTAACCAAGGGTGTGTTTTAGTTTCGTTAAATGTGTTCCACTGTCTTCTCTAATAATTCATGTCCAAGTTGCTTGTAAAGTCGATCTCGCAAAAACCAGATCTGATACTGATCATAGAAAGCACGCTTTTTAAAATAACATATCATCACGTTTCCCCACAGGTGGCTAGCCCTAGTGGACTCCTAAGCCAGGGATAGTGGGTTCCAGTCCCATCTGGGGTGCTTGCTTTTCTTCCCTCTTTAAGGTAACAAAGGGTGTGTTTTAGTTTCATTAAATGTGTTCCACTGTCTTCTCTAATAATTCATGTCCAAGTTGCTTGTAAAGTCGATCTCGCAAAAGCCAGATCTGATACTGATCATAGAAAGCACCCTTGTAAAGCAGGCTTGTGAAGCACATGCAAAGCTCTAGTGGCGCAATCGGTCAGCGCGTGGTACTTATATAGCAGTAACTGTTGAGCAATGCCGAGGTTGTGAGTTCGAGCCTCACTTAGAGCATTCTTTTCTAACCTTTATTGTTATATAAAAACTGCAGTAGGGCAGCAAAGTCTTTTACCCGTTTTCCATGTATTGTAAGCAAATTATCAAAACGACACAACAAAAGAAGTTCTCGCTCTCGTCCTAAGAAAGCAGGCACGTTATTAAGATTGTTTTCCCGATTGGAAAACAAATGGTAAAAGACCGGCCTTGATAACTTTTTAACATGAGAATATTTGATTGTAAACTAACTATCATCAAGCTGCATACATCCAGCCCCAGTGGCCTAATGGATAAGGCACTGGCCTCCTAAGCCAGGGATTGTGGGTTCGAGTCCCATCTGGGGTGTATGCTTTCCTTCTCTATACCAGGTATCCATCAATGAGTTTTAGTTCAAGATAAAATGTGATTGATTGGCTTCTCTAATGATTCTCTTCCTTGTGAATTCAATCTTGCAAAATCTGGTACCATGCTTATCATGGAAACAATCCATCTGTAGCCATTCAATGCCTTCTGGCTGCTGTTGGAATGAGACAACAAAGGAAAGCCTCGCTCTTGACGAAAGCAAGCAAGCACACGATTAAGATTGTTTTCCGCATCTAAAGGTAAACAGCAAAAGACCATCCTTGATTACTCAATCACAATAGAAATTTTGCTTTTTAAAAAAACATATCATCATGTTTCCCCACAGGTGGCTAGCCCCAGTGGACTCCTAAGCCAGGGATAGTGGGCTCCAGTCCCATCTGGGGTGCTTGCTTTTCTTCCCTCTTTAAGGTAACCAAGGGTGTGTTTTAGTTCTGTTAAATGTGTTCCACTGTCTTCTCTGATAATTTATGTCCAAGTTGCTTGTAAAGTCGATCTCGCAAAAGCCAGATCTGATACTGATCACAGAAAGCATGCTTTTTAAAAAAAACATATCATCACGTTTCCCCACAGGTGGCTAGCCCCAGTGGACTCCTAAGCCAGAGATAGTGGGTTCCAGTCCCATCTGGGATGCTTGCTTTTCTTCCCTCTTTAAGGTAACCAAGGGTGTGTTTTAGTTTCGTTAAATGTGTTCCACTGTCTTCTCTAATAATTCATGTCCAAGTTGCTTGTAAAATCGATCTCGCAAAAACCAGATCTGATACTGATCATAGAAAGCACGCTTTTTAAAATAACATATCATCACGTTTCCCCACAGGTGGCTAGCCCTAGTGGACTCCTAAGCCATGGATAGTGGGTTCCAGTCCCATCTGGGGTGCTTGCTTTTCTTCCCTCTTTAAGGTAACAAAGGGTGTGTTTTAGTTTCATTAAATGTGTTCCACTGTCTTCTCTAATAATTCATGTCCAAGTTGCTTGTAAAGTCGATCTCTCAAAAGCCAGATCTGATACTGATCATAGAAAGCACCCTTGTAAAGCAGGCTTGTGAAGCACATGCAAAGCTCTAGTGGTGCAATCGGTCAGCGCGTGGTACTTATATAGCAGTAACTGTTGAGCAATGCCGAGGTTGTGAGTTCGAGCCTCACCTGGAGCATTCTTTTCTAACCTTTATTGTTATATAAAAACTGCAGTAGGGCAGCAAAGTCTTTTACCCGTTTTCCATGTATTGTAAGCAAATTATCAAAACGACACAACAAAAGAAGTTCTCGCTCTCGTCCTAAGAAAGCAGGCACGTTATTAAGATTGTTTTCCCGATTGGAAAACAAACGGTAAAAGACCGGCCTTGATAACTTTTTAACATGAGAATATTTGATTGTAAACTAACTATCATCAAGCTGCATACATCCAGCCCCAGTGGCCTAATGGATAAGGCACTGGCCTCCTAAGCCAGGGATTGTGGGTTCAAGTCCCATCTGGGGTGTATGCTTTCCTTCACTATACCAGGTATCCATCAATGAGTTTTAGTTCAAGATAAAATGTGATTGATTGGCTTCTCTAATGATTCTCTTCCTTGTGAAGTCAATCTTGCAAAATCTGGTACCATGCTTATCATGGAAACAATCCATCTGTAGCCATTCAATGCCTTCTGGCTGCTGTTGGAATGAGACAACAAAGGAAAGCCTCGCTCTTGACAAAAGCAAGCAAGCACACGATTAAGATTGTTTTCCGCATCTAAAGGTATACAGCAAAAGACCATCCTTGATTACTCAATCACAATAGAAATTTTGCTTTTTAAAAAAACATATCATCATGTTTCCCCACAGGTGGCTAGCCCCAGTGGACTCCTAAGCCAGGAATAGTGGGTTCCAGTCCCATCTGGGGTGCTTGCTTTTCTTCCCTCTTTAAGGTAACCAAGGGTGTGTTTTAGTTCTGTTAAATGTGTTCCACTGTCTTCTCTAATAATTCATGTCCAAGTTGCTTGTAAAGTCGATCTCGCAAAAGCCAGATCTGATACTGATCATAGAAAGCACGCTTTTTAAAAAAAAACATATCATCACGTTTCCCCACCGGTGGCTATCCCCAGTGGACTCCTAAGCCAGGGATAGTGGGTTCCAGTCCCATCTGGGGTGCTTGCTTTTCTTCCCTCTTTAAGGTAACAAAGGGTGTGTTTTAGTTTCATTAAATGTGTTCCACTGTCTTCTCTAATAATTCATGTCCAAGTTGCTTGTAAAGTCGATCTCGCAAAAGCCAGATCTGATACTGATCATAGAAAGCACCCTTGTAAAGCAGGCTTGTGAAGCACATGCAAAGCTCCAGTGGCGCAATCGGTCAGCGCGCGGTACTTATAAAGCAGTAACTGTTGAGCAATGCCAAGGTTGTGAGTTCGAGCCTCACCTGGAGCATTCTTTTCTAACCTTTATTGTTATATAAAAACTGCAGTAGGGCAGCAAAGTCTTTTACCCGTTTTCCATGTATTGCAAGCAAATTATCAAAACGACACAACAAAAGAAGTTCTCGCTCTCGTCCTAAGAAAGCAGGCACGTTATTAAGATTGTTTTCCCGATTGGAAAACAAACGCTAAAAGACCAGCCTTGATAACTTTTTAACATGAGAATATTTGATTGTAAACTAACTATCATCATACTGCAAACATCCAGCCCCAGTGGCCTAATGGATAAGGCACTGGCCTCCTAAGCCAGGGATTGTGGGTTCGAGTCCCATCTGGGGTGTATGCTTTCCTTCTCTATACCAGGTATCCATCAATGAGTTTTAGTTCAAGATAAAATGTGATTGATTGGCTTCTCTAATGATTCTCTTCCTTGTGAATTCAATCTTGCAAAATCTGGTACCATGCTTATCATGGAAACAATCCATCTGTAGCCATTCAATGCCTTCTGGCTGCTGTTGGAATGAGACAACAAAGGAAAGCCTCGCTCTTGACGAAAGCAAGCAAGCACACGATTAAGATTGTTTTCCGCATCTAAAGGTAAACAGCAAAAGACCATCCTTGATTACTCAATCACAATAGAAATTTTGCTTTTTAAAAAAACATATCATCATGTTTCCCCACAGGTGGCTAGCCCCAGTGGACTCCTAAGCCAGGGATAGTGGGTTCCAGTCCCATCTGGGGTGCTTGCTTTTCTTCCCTCTTTAAGGTAACCAAGGGTGTGTTTTAGTTCTGTTAAATGTGTTCCACTGTCTTCTCTGATAATTCATGTCCAAGTTGCTTGTAAAGTCGATCTCGCAAAAGCCAGATCTGATACTGATCACAGAAAGCACGCTTTTTAAAAAAAACATATCATCATGTTTCCCCACAGGTGGCTAGCCCCAGTGGACTCCTAAGCCAGAGATAGTGGGTTCCAGTCCCATCTGGGATGCTTGCTTTTCTTCCCTCTTTAAGGTAACCAAGGGTGTGTTTTAGTTTCGTTAAATGTGTTCCACTGTCTTCTCTAATAATTCATGTCCAAGTTGCTTGTAAAGTCGATCTCGCAAAAACCAGATCTGATACTGATCATAGAAAGCACGCTTTTTAAAATAACATATCATCACGTTTCCCCACAGGTGGCTAGCCCTAGTGGACTCCTAAGCCAGGGATAGTGGGTTCCAGTCCCATCTGGGGTGCTTGCTTTTCTTCCCTCTTTAAGGTAACAAAGGGTGTGTTTTAGTTTCATTAAATGTGTTCCACTGTCTTCTCTAATAATTCATGTCCAAGTTGCTTGTAAAGTCGATCTCGCAAAAGCCAGATCTGATACTGATCATAGAAAGCACCCTTGTAAAGCAGGCTTGTGAAGCACATGCAAAGCTCTAGTGGCGCAATCGGTCAGCGCGTGGTACTTATATAGCAGTAACTGTTGAGCAATGCCGAGGTTGTGAGTTCGAGCCTCACTTAGAGCATTCTTTTCTAACCTTTATTGTTATATAAAAACTGCAGTAGGGCAGCAAAGTCTTTTACCCGTTTTCCATGTATTGTAAGCAAATTATCAAAACGACACAACAAAAGAAGTTCTCGCTCTCGTCCTAAGAAAGCAGGCACGTTATTAAGATTGTTTTCCCGATTGGAAAACAAATGGTAAAAGACCGGCCTTGATAACTTTTTAACATGAGAATATTTGATTGTAAACTAACTATCATCAAGCTGCATACATCCAGCCCCAGTGGCCTAATGGATAAGGCACTGGCCTCCTAAGCCAGGGATTGTGGGTTCGAGTCCCATCTGGGGTGTATGCTTTCCTTCTCTATACCAGGTATCCATCAATGAGTTTTAGTTCAAGATAAAATGTGATTGATTGGCTTCTCTAATGATTCTCTTCCTTGTGAATTCAATCTTGCAAAATCTGGTACCATGCTTATCATGGAAACAATCCATCTGTAGCCATTCAATGCCTTCTGGCTGCTGTTGGAATGAGACAACAAAGGAAAGCCTCGCTCTTGACGAAAGCAAGCAAGCACACGATTAAGATTGTTTTCCGCATCTAAAGGTAAACAGCAAAAGACCATCCTTGATTACTCAATCACAATAGAAATTTTGCTTTTTAAAAAAACATATCATCATGTTTCCCCACAGGTGGCTAGCCCCAGTGGACTCCTAAGCCAGGACTAGTGGGCTCCAGTCCCATCTGGGGTGCTTGCTTTTCTTCCCTCTTTAAGGTAACCAAGGGTGTGTTTTAGTTCTGTTAAATGTGTTCCACTGTCTTCTCTGATAATTCATGTCCAAGTTGCTTGTAAAGTCGATCTCGCAAAAGCCAGATCTGATACTGATCACAGAAAGCATGCTTTTTAAAAAAAACATATCATCACGTTTCCCCACAGGTGGCTAGCCCCAGTGGACTCCTAAGCCAGAGATAGTGGGTTCCAGTCCCATCTGGGATGCTTGCTTTTCTTCCCTCTTTAAGGTAACCAAGGGTGTGTTTTAGTTTCGTTAAATGTGTTCCACTGTCTTCTCTAATAATTCATGTCCAAGTTGCTTGTAAAATCGATCTCGCAAAAACCAGATCTGATACTGATCATAGAAAGCACGCTTTTTAAAATAACATATCATCACGTTTCCCCACAGGTGGCTAGCCCTAGTGGACTCCTAAGCCATGGATAGTGGGTTCCAGTCCCATCTGGGGTGCTTGCTTTTCTTCCCTCTTTAAGGTAACAAAGGGTGTGTTTTAGTTTCATTAAATGTGTTCCACTGTCTTCTCTAATAATTCATGTCCAAGTTGCTTGTAAAGTCGATCTCTCAAAAGCCAGATCTGATACTGATCATAGAAAGCACCCTTGTAAAGCAGGCTTGTGAAGCACATGCAAAGCTCTAGTGGCGCAATCGGTCAGCGCGTGGTACTTATATAGCAGTAACTGTTGAGCAATGCCGAGGTTGTGAGTTCGAGCCTCACCTGGAGCATTCTTTTCTAACCTTTATTGTTATATAAAAACTGCAGTAGGGCAGCAAAGTCTTTTACCCGTTTTCCATGTATTGTAAGCAAATTATCAAAACGACACAACAAAAGAAGTTCTCGCTCTCGTCCTAAGAAAGCAGGCACGTTATTAAGATTGTTTTCCCGATTGGAAAACAAACGGTAAAAGACCGGCCTTGATAACTTTTTAACATGAGAATATTTGATTGTAAACTAACTATCATCAAGCTGCATACATCCAGCCCCAGTGGCCTAATGGATAAGGCACTGGCCTCCTAAGCCAGGGATTGTGGGTTCAAGTCCCATCTGGGGTGTATGCTTTCCTTCACTATACCAGGTATCCATCAATGAGTTTTAGTTCAAGATAAAATGTGATTGATTGGCTTCTCTAATGATTCTCTTCCTTGTGAAGTCAATCTTGCAAAATCTGGTACCATGCTTATCATGGAAACAATCCATCTGTAGCCATTCAATGCCTTCTGGCTGCTGTTGGAATGAGACAACAAAGGAAAGCCTCGCTCTTGACAAAAGCAAGCAAGCACACGATTAAGATTGTTTTCCGCATCTAAAGGTATACAGCAAAAGACCATCCTTGATTACTCAATCACAATAGAAATTTTGCTTTTTAAAAAAACATATCATCATGTTTCCCCACAGGTGGCTAGCCCCAGTGGACTCCTAAGCCAGGAATAGTGGGTTCCAGTCCCATCTGGGGTGCTTGCTTTTCTTCCCTCTTTAAGGTAACCAAGGGTGTGTTTTAGTTCTGTTAAATGTGTTCCACTGTCTTCTCTAATAATTCATGTCCAAGTTGCTTGTAAAGTCGATCTCGCAAAAGCCAGATCTGATACTGATCATAGAAAGCACGCTTTTTAAAAAAAAACATATCATCACGTTTCCCCACCGGTGGCTATCCCCAGTGGACTCCTAAGCCAGGGATAGTGGGTTCCAGTCCCATCTGGGGTGCTTGCTTTTCTTCCCTCTTTAAGGTAACAAAGGGTGTGTTTTAGTTTCATTAAATGTGTTCCACTGTCTTCTCTAATAATTCATGTCCAAGTTGCTTGTAAAGTCGATCTCGCAAAAGCCAGATCTGATACTGATCATAGAAAGCACCCTTGTAAAGCAGGCTTGTGAAGCACATGCAAAGCTCCAGTGGCGCAATCGGTCAGCGCGCGGTACTTATAAAGCAGTAACTGTTGAGCAATGCCAAGGTTGTGAGTTCGAGCCTCACCTGGAGCATTCTTTTCTAACCTTTATTGTTATATAAAAACTGCAGTAGGGCAGCAAAGTCTTTTACCCGTTTTCCATGTATTGCAAGCAAATTATCAAAACGACACAACAAAAGAAGTTCTCGCTCTCGTCCTAAGAAAGCAGGCACGTTATTAAGATTGTTTTCCCGATTGGAAAACAAACGCTAAAAGACCAGCCTTGATAACTTTTTAACATGAGAATATTTGATTGTAAACTAACTATCATCATACTGCAAACATCCAGCCCCAGTGGCCTAATGGATAAGGCACTGGCCTCCTAAGCCAGGGATTGTGGGTTCGAGTCCCATCTGGGGTGTATGCTTTCCTTCTCTATACCAGGTATCCATCAATGAGTTTTAGTTCAAGATAAAATGTGATTGATTGGCTTCTCTAATGATTCTCTTCCTTGTGAATTCAATCTTGCAAAATCTGGTACCATGCTTATCATGGAAACAATCCATCTGTAGCCATTCAATGCCTTCTGGCTGCTGTTGGAATGAGACAACAAAGGAAAGCCTCGCTCTTGACGAAAGCAAGCAAGCACACGATTAAGATTGTTTTCCGCATCTAAAGGTAAACAGCAAAAGACCATCCTTGATTACTCAATCACAATAGAAATTTTGCTTTTTAAAAAAACATATCATCATGTTTCCCCACAGGTGGCTAGCCCCAAAGGACTCCTAAGCCAGGGATAGTGGGTTCCAGTCCCATCTGGGGTGCTTGCTTTTCTTCCCTCTTTAAGGTAACCAAGGGTGTGTTTTAGTTCTGTTAAATGTGTTCCACTGTCTTCTCTGATAATTCATGTCCAAGTTGCTTGTAAAGTCGATCTCGCAAAAGCCAGATCTGATACTGATCACAGAAAGCACGCTTTTTAAAAAAAACATATCATCATGTTTCCCCACAGGTGGCTAGCCCCAGTGGACTCCTAAGCCAGAGATAGTGGGTTCCAGTCCCATCTGGGATGCTTGCTTTTCTTCCCTCTTTAAGGTAACCAAGGGTGTGTTTTAGTTTCGTTAAATGTGTTCCACTGTCTTCTCTAATAATTCATGTCCAAGTTGCTTGTAAAGTCGATCTCGCAAAAACCAGATCTGATACTGATCATAGAAAGCACGCTTTTTAAAATAACATATCATCACGTTTCCCCACAGGTGGCTAGCCCTAGTGGACTCCTAAGCCAGGGATAGTGGGTTCCAGTCCCATCTGGGGTGCTTGCTTTTCTTCCCTCTTTAAGGTAACAAAGGGTGTGTTTTAGTTTCATTAAATGTGTTCCACTGTCTTCTCTAATAATTCATGTCCAAGTTGCTTGTAAAGTCGATCTCGCAAAAGCCAGATCTGATACTGATCATAGAAAGCACCCTTGTAAAGCAGGCTTGTGAAGCACATGCAAAGCTCTAGTGGCGCAATCGGTCAGCGCGTGGTACTTATATAGCAGTAACTGTTGAGCAATGCCGAGGTTGTGAGTTCGAGCCTCACCTAGAGCATTCTTTTCTAACCTTTATTGTTATATAAAAACTGCAGTAGGGCAGCAAAGTCTTTTACCCGTTTTCCATGTATTGTAAGCAAATTATCAAAACGACACAACAAAAGAAGTTCTCGCTCTCGTCCTAAGAAAGCAGGCACGTTATTAAGATTGTTTTCCCGATTGGAAAACAAATGGTAAAAGACCGGCCTTGATAACTTTTTAACATGAGAATATTTGATTGTAAACTAACTATCATCAAGCTGCATACATCCAGCCCCAGTGGCCTAATGGATAAGGCACTGGCCTCCTAAGCCAGGGATTGTGGGTTCGAGTCCCATCTGGGGTGTATGCTTTCCTTCTCTATACCAGGTATCCATCAATGAGTTTTAGTTCAAGATAAAATGTGATTGATTGGCTTCTCTAATGATTCTCTTCCTTGTGAATTCAATCTTGCAAAATCTGGTACCATGCTTATCATGGAAACAATCCATCTGTAGCCATTCAATGCCTTCTGGCTGCTGTTGGAATGAGACAACAAAGGAAAGCCTCGCTCTTGACGAAAGCAAGCAAGCACACGATTAAGATTGTTTTCCGCATCTAAAGGTAAACAGCAAAAGACCATCCTTGATTACTCAATCACAATAGAAATTTTGCTTTTTAAAAAAACATATCATCATGTTTCCCCACAGGTGGCTAGCCCCAGTGGACTCCTAAGCCAGGGATAGTGGGCTCCAGTCCCATCTGGGGTGCTTGCTTTTCTTCCCTCTTTAAGGTAACCAAGGGTGTGTTTTAGTTCTGTTAAATGTGTTCCACTGTCTTCTCTGATAATTCATGTCCAAGTTGCTTGTAAAGTCGATCTCGCAAAAGCCAGATCTGATACTGATCACAGAAAGCATGCTTTTTAAAAAAAACATATCATCACGTTTCCCCACAGGTGGCTAGCCCCAGTGGACTCCTAAGCCAGAGATAGTGGGTTCCAGTCCCATCTGGGATGCTTGCTTTTCTTCCCTCTTTAAGGTAACCAAGGGTGTGTTTTAGTTTCGTTAAATGTGTTCCACTGTCTTCTCTAATAATTCATGTCCAAGTTGCTTGTAAAATCGATCTCGCAAAAACCAGATCTGATACTGATCATAGAAAGCACGCTTTTTAAAATAACATATCATCACGTTTCCCCACAGGTGGCTAGCCCTAGTGGACTCCTAAGCCATGGATAGTGGGTTCCAGTCCCATCTGGGGTGCTTGCTTTTCTTCCCTCTTTAAGGTAACAAAGGGTGTGTTTTAGTTTCATTAAATGTGTTCCACTGTCTTCTCTAATAATTCATGTCCAAGTTGCTTGTAAAGTCGATCTCTCAAAAGCCAGATCTGATACTGATCATAGAAAGCACCCTTGTAAAGCAGGCTTGTGAAGCACATGCAAAGCTCTAGTGGCGCAATCGGTCAGCGCGTGGTACTTATATAGCAGTAACTGTTGAGCAATGCCGAGGTTGTGAGTTCGAGCCTCACCTGGAGCATTCTTTTCTAACCTTTATTGTTATATAAAAACTGCAGTAGGGCAGCAAAGTCTTTTACCCGTTTTCCATGTATTGTAAGCAAATTATCAAAACGACACAACAAAAGAAGTTCTCGCTCTCGTCCTAAGAAAGCAGGCACGTTATTAAGATTGTTTTCCCGATTGGAAAACAAACGGTAAAAGACCGGCCTTGATAACTTTTTAACATGAGAATATTTGATTGTAAACTAACTATCATCAAGCTGCATACATCCAGCCCCAGTGGCCTAATGGATAAGGCACTGGCCTCCTAAGCCAGGGATTGTGGGTTCAAGTCCCATCTGGGGTGTATGCTTTCCTTCACTATACCAGGTATCCATCAATGAGTTTTAGTTCAAGATAAAATGTGATTGATTGGCTTCTCTAATGATTCTCTTCCTTGTGAAGTCAATCTTGCAAAATCTGGTACCATGCTTATCATGGAAACAATCCATCTGTAGCCATTCAATGCCTTCTGGCTGCTGTTGGAATGAGACAACAAAGGAAAGCCTCGCTCTTGACAAAAGCAAGCAAGCACACGATTAAGATTGTTTTCCGCATCTAAAGGTATACAGCAAAAGACCATCCTTGATTACTCAATCACAATAGAAATTTTGCTTTTTAAAAAAACATATCATCATGTTTCCCCACAGGTGGCTAGCCCCAGTGGACTCCTAAGCCAGGAATAGTGGGTTCCAGTCCCATCTGGGGTGCCTGCTTTTCTTCCATCTTTAAGGTAACCAAGGGTGTGTTTTAGTTCTGTTAAATGTGTTCCACTGTCTTCTCTAATAATTCATGTCCAAGTTGCTTGTAAAGTCGATCTCGCAAAAGCCAGATCTGATACTGATCATAGAAAGCACGCTTTTTTAAAAAAAACATATCATCACGTTTCCCCACCGGTGGCTATCCCCAGTGGACTCCTAAGCCAGGGATAGTGGGTTCCAGTCCCATCTGGGGTGCTTGCTTTTCTTCACTCTTTAAGGTAACCAAGGGTGTGTTTTAGTTTTGTTAAATGTGTTCCACTGTCTTCTCTAATAATTCATGTCCAAGTTGCTTGTAAAGTCGATCTCGCAAAAACCAGATCTGATACTGATCATAGAAAGCACGCTTTTTAAAATAACATATCATCACGTTTCCCCACAGGTGGCTAGCCCCAGTGGACTCCTAAGCCAGGGATAGTAGGTTCCAGTCCCATCTGGGGTGCTTGCTTTTCTTCCCTCTTTAAGGTAACAAAGGGTGTGTTTTAGTTTCATTAAATGTGTTCCACTGTCTTCTCTAATAATTCATGTCCAAGTTGCTTGTAAAGTCGATCTCGCAAAAGCCAGATCTGATACTGATCATAGAAAGCACCCTTGTAAAGCAGGCTTGTGAAGCACATGCAAAGCTCCAGTGGCACAATCGGTCAGCGCGCGGTACTTATAAAGCAGTAACTGTTGAGCAATGCCGAGGTTGTGAGTTCGAGCCTCACCTGGAGCATTCTTTTCTAACCTTTATTGTTATATAAAAACTGCAGTAGGGCAGCAAAGTCTTTTACCCGTTTTCCATGTATTGCAAGCAAATTATCAAAACGACACAACAAAAGAAGTTCTCGCTCTCGTCCTAAGAAAGCAGGCACGTTATTAAGATTGTTTTCCCGATTGGAAAACAAACGCTAAAAGACCAGCCTTGATAACTTTTTAACATGAGAATATTTGATTGTAAACTAACTATCATCATACTGCAAACATCCAGCCCCAGTGGCCTAATGGATAAGGCACTGGCCTCCTAAGCCAGGGATTGTGGGTTCAAGTCCCATCTGGGGTGTATGCTATCCTTCTCTATACCAGGTATCCATCAATGAGTTTTAGTTCCAGATAAAATGTGATTGATTGGCTTCTCTAATGATTCTCTTCCTTGTGAAGTCAATCTTGCAAAATCTGGTACCATGCTTATCATGGAAACAATCCATCTGTAGCCATTCAATGCCTTCTGGCTGCTGTTGGAATGAGACAACAAAGGAAAGCCTCGCTCTTGACGAAAGCAAGCAAGCACACGATTAAGATTGTTTTCCGCATCTAAAGGTAAACAGCAAAAGACCATCCTTGATTACTCAATCACAATAGAAATTTTGCTTTTTAAAAAAACATATCATCATGTTTCCCCACAGGTGGCTAGCCCCAGTGGACTCCTAAGCCAGGGATAGTGGGCTCCAGTCCCATCTGGGGTGCTTGCTTTTCTTCCCTCTTTAAGGTAACCAAGGGTGTGTTTTAGTTCTGTTAAATGTGTTCCACTGTCTTCTCTGATAATTCATGTCCAAGTTGCTTGTAAAGTCGATCTCGCAAAAGCAAGATCTGATACTGATCACAGAAAGCACGCTTTTTAAAAAAAACATATCATCACGTTTCCCCACAGGTGGCTAGCCCCAGTGGACTCCTAAGCCAGAGATAGTGGGTTCCAGTCCCATCTGGGATGCTTGCTTTTCTTCCCTCTTTAAGGTAACCAAGGGTGTGTTTTAGTTTCGTTAAATGTGTTCCACTGTCTTCTCTAATAATTCATGTCCAAGTTGCTTGTAAAGTCGATCTCGCAAAAACCAGATCTGATACTGATCATAGAAAGCACGCTTTTTAAAATAACATATCATCACGTTTCCCCACAGGTGGCTAGCCCTAGTGGACTCCTAAGCCAGGGATAGTGGGTTCCAGTCCCATCTGGGGTGCTTGCTTTTCTTCCCTCTTTAAGGTAACAAAGGGTGTGTTTTAGTTTCATTAAATGTGTTCCACTGTCTTCTCTAATAATTCATGTCCAAGTTGCTTGTAAAGTCGATCTCTCAAAAGCCAGATCTGATACTGATCATAGAAAGCACCCTTGTAAAGCAGGCTTGTGAAGCACATGCAAAGCTCTAGTGGCGCAATCGGTCAGCGTGTGGTACTTATATAGCAGTAACTGTTGAGCAATGCCGAGGTTGTGAGTTCGAGCCTCACCTGGAGCATTCTTTTCTAACCTTTATTGTTATATAAAAACTGCAGTAGGGCAGCAAAGTCTTTTACCCGTTTTCCATGTATTGTAAGCAAATTATCAAAACGACACAACAAAAGAAGTTCTCGCTCTCGTCCTAAGAAAGCAGGCACGTTATTAAGATTGTTTTCCCGATTGGAAAACAAATGGTTAAAGACCGGCCTTGATAACTTTTTAACATGAGAATATTTGATTGTAAACTAACTATCATCAAGCTGCATACATCCAGCCCCAGTGGCCTAATGGATAAGGCACTGGCCTCCTAAGCCAGGGATTGTGGGTTCAAGTCCCATCTGGGGTGTATGCTTTCCTTCACTATACCAGGTATCCATCAATGAGTTTTAGTTCAAGATAAAATGTGATTGATTGGCTTCTCTAATGATTCTCTTCCTTGTGAAGTCAATCTTGCAAAATCTGGTACCATGCTTATCATGGAAACAATCCATCTGTAGCCATTCAATGCCTTCTGGCTGCTGTTGGAATGAGACAACAAAGGAAAGCCTCGCTCTTGACAAAAGCAAGCAAGCACACGATTAAGATTGTTTTCCGCATCTAAAGGTATACAGCAAAAGACCATCCTTGATTACTCAATCACAATAGAAATTTTGCTTTTTAAAAAAACATATCATCATGTTTCCCCACAGGTGGCTAGCCCCAGTGGACTCCTAAGCCAGGAATAGTGGGTTCCAGTCCCATCTGGGGTGCTTGCTTTTCTTCCCTCTTTAAGGTAACCAAGGGTGTGTTTTAGTTCTGTTAAATGTGTTCCACTGTCTTCTCTAATAATTCATGTCCAAGTTGCTTGTAAAGTCGATCTCGCAAAAGCCAGATCTGATACTGATCACAGAAAGCACGCTTTTTAAAAAAAACATATCATCACGTTTCCCCACAGGTGGCTAGCCCCAGTGGACTCCTAAGCCAGGGATAGTGGGTTCCAGTCCCATCTGGGGTGCTTGCTTTTCTTCACTCTTTAAGGTAACCAAGGGTGTGTTTTAGTTTCGTTAAATGTGTTCCACTGTCTTCTCTAATAATTCATGTCCAAGTTGCTTGTAAAGTCGATCTCGCAAAAACCAGATCTGATACTGATCATAGAAAGCACGCTTTTTAAAATAACATATCATCACGTTTCCCCACAGGTGGCTAGCCCCAGTGGACTCCTAAGCCAGGGATAGTGGGTTCCAGTCCCATCTGGGGTGCTTGCTTTTCTTCCCTCTTTAAGGTAACAAAGGGTGTGTTTTAGTTTCATTAAATGTGTTCCACTGTCTTCTCTAATAATTCATGTCCAAGTTGCTTGTAAAGTCGATCTCGCAAAAGCCAGATCTGATACTGATCATAGAAAGCACCCTTGTAAAGCAGGCTTGTGAAGCACATGCAAAGCTCTAGTGGCGCAATCGGTCAGCGCGTGGTACTTATATAGCAGTAACTGTTGAGCAATGCCGAGGTTGTGAGTTCGAGCCTCACCTGGAGCATTCTTTTCTAACCTTTATTGTTATATAAAAACTGCAGTAGGGCAGCAAAGTCTTTTACCCGTTTTCCATGTATTGTAAGCAAATTATCAAAACGACACAACAAAAGAAGTTCTCGCTCTCGTCCTAAGAAAGCAGGCACGTTATTAAGATTGTTTTCCCGATTGGAAAACAAATGGTAAAAGACCGGCCTTGATAACTTTTTAACATGAGAATATTTGATTGTAAACTAACTATCATCAAGCTGCATACATCCAGCCCCAGTGGCCTAATGGATAAGGCACTGGCCTCCTAAGCCAGGGATTGTGGGTTCAAGTCCCATCTGGGGTGTATGCTTTCCTTCACTATACCAGGTATCCATCAATGAGTTTTAGTTCAAGATAAAATGTGATTGATTGGCTTCTCTAATGATTCTCTTCCTTGTGAAGTCAATCTTGCAAAATCTGGTACCATGCTTATCATGGAAACAATCCATCTCTAGCCATTCAATGCCTTCTGGCTGCTGTTGGAATGAGACAACAAAGGAAAGCCTCGCTCTTGACAAAAGCAAGCAAGCACACGATTAAGATTGTTTTCCGCATCTAAAGGTATACAGCAAAAGACCATCCTTGATTACTCAATCACAATAGAAATTTTGCTTTTTAAAAAAACATATCATCATGTTTCCCCACAGGTGGCTAGCCCCAGTGGACTCCTAAGCCAGGAATAGTGGGTTCCAGTCCCATCTGGGGTGCTTGCTTTTCTTCCCTCTTTAAGGTAACCAAGGGTGTGTTTTAGTTCTGTTAAATGTGTTCCACTGTCTTCTCTAATAATTCATGTCCAAGTTGCTTGTAAAGTCGATCTTGCAAAAGCCAGATCTGATACTGATCATAGAAAGCACGCTTTTTTAAAAAAAAACATATCATCACGTTTCCCCACCGGTGGCTATCCCCAGTGGACTCCTAAGCCAGGGATAGTGGGTTCCAGTCCCATCTGGGGTGCTTGCTTTTCTTCACTCTTTAAGGTAACCAAGGGTGTGTTTTAGTTTTGTTAAATGTGTTCCACTGTCTTCTCTAATAATTCATGTCCAAGTTGCTTGTAAAGTCGATCTCGCAAAAACCAGATCTGATACTGATCATAGAAAGCACGCTTTTTAAAATAACATATCATCACGTTTCCCCACAGGTGGCTAGCCCCAGTGGACTCCTAAGCCAGGGATAGTAGGTTCCAGTCCCATCTGGGGTGCTTGCTTTTCTTCCCTCTTTAAGGTAACAAAGGGTGTGTTTTAGTTTCATTAAATGTGTTCCACTGTCTTCTCTAATAATTCATGTCCAAGTTGCTTGTAAAGTCGATCTCGCAAAAGCCAGATCTGATACTGATCATAGAAAGCACCCTTGTAAAGCAGGCTTGTGAAGCACATGCAAAGCTCCAGTGGCACAATCGGTCAGCGCGCGGTACTTATAAAGCAGTAACTGTTGAGCAATGCCGAGGTTGTGAGTTCGAGCCTCACCTGGAGCATTCTTTTCTAACCTTTATTGTTATATAAAAACTGCAGTAGGGCAGCAAAGTCTTTTACCCGTTTTCCATGTATTGCAAGCAAATTATCAAAACGACACAACAAAAGAAGTTCTCGCTCTCGTCCTAAGAAAGCAGGCACGTTATTAAGATTGTTTTCCCGATTGGAAAACAAACGCTAAAAGACCAGCCTTGATAACTTTTTAACATGAGAATATTTGATTGTAAACTAACTATCATCATACTGCAAACATCCAGCCCCAGTGGCCTAATGGATAAGGCACTGGCCTCTTAAGCCAGGGATTGTGGGTTCAAGTCCCATCTTGGGTGTATGCTTTCCTTCACTATACCAGGTATCCATCAATGAGTTTTAGTTCCAGATAAAATGTGATTGATTGGCTTCTCTAATGATTCTCTTCCTTGTGAAGTCAATCTTGCAAAATCTGGTACCATGCTTATCATGGAAACAATCCATCTGTAGCCATTCAATGCCTTCTGGCTGCTGTTGGAATGAGACAACAAAGGAAAGCCTCGCTCTTGACGAAAGCAAGCAAGCACACGATTAAGATTGTTTTCCGCATCTAAAGGTAAACAGCAAAAGACCATCCTTGATTACTCAATCACAATAGAAATTTTGCTTTTTAAAAAAACATATCATCATGTTTCCCCACAGGTGGCTAGCCCCAGTGGACTCCTAAGCCAGGGATAGTGGGCTCCAGTCCCATCTGGGGTGCTTGCTTTTCTTCCCTCTTTAAGGTAACCAAGGGTGTGTTTTAGTTCTGTTAAATGTGTTCCACTGTCTTCTCTGATAATTCATGTCCAAGTTGCTTGTAAAGTCGATCTCGCAAAAGCAAGATCTGATACTGATCACAGAAAGCACGCTTTTTAAAAAAAACATATCATCACGTTTCCCCACAGGTGGCTAGCCCCAGTGGACTCCTAAGCCAGAGATAGTGGGTTCCAGTCCCATCTGGGATGCTTGCTTTTCTTCCCTCTTTAAGGTAACCAAGGGTGTGTTTTAGTTTCGTTAAATGTGTTCCACTGTCTTCTCTAATAATTCATGTCCAAGTTGCTTGTAAAGTCGATCTCGCAAAAACCAGATCTAATACTGATCATAGAAAGCACGCTTTTTAAAATAACATATCATCACGTTTCCCCACAGGTGGCTAGCCCTAGTGGACTCCTAAGCCAGGGATAGTGGGTTCCAGTCCCATCTGGGGTGCTTGCTTTTCTTCCCTCTTTAAGGTAACAAAGGGTGTGTTTTACTTTCATTAAATGTGTTCCACTGTCTTCTCTAATAATTCATGTCCAAGTTGCTTGTAAAGTCGATCTCTCAAAAGCCAGATCTGATACTGATCATAGAAAGCACCCTTGTAAAGCAGGCTTGTGAAGCACATGCAAAGCTCTAGTGGCGCAATCGGTCAGCGCGTGGTACTTATATAGCAGTAACTGTTGAGCAATGCCGAGGTTGTGAGTTCGAGCCTCACCTGGAGCATTCTTTTCTAACCTTTATTGTTATATAAAAACTGCAGTAGGGCAGCAAAGTCTTTTACCCGTTTTCCATGTATTGTAAGCAAATTATCAAAACAACACAACAAAAGAAGTTCTCGCTCTCGTCCTAAGAAAGCAGGCACGTTATTAAGATTGTTTTCCCGATTGGAAAACAAACGGTAAAAGACCGGCCTTGATAACTTTTTAACATGAGAATATTTGATTGTAAACTAACTATCATCAAGCTGCATACATCCAGCCCCAGTGGCCTAATGGATAAGGCACTGGCCTCCTAAGCCAGGGATTGTGGGTTCAAGTCCCATCTGGGGTGTATGCTTTCCTTCACTATACCAGGTATCCATCAATGAGTTTTAGTTCAAGATAAAATGTGATTGATTGGCTTCTCTAATGATTCTCTTCCTTGTGAAGTCAATCTTGCAAAATCTGGTACCATGCTTATCATGGAAACAATCCATCTGTAGCCATTCAATGCCTTCTGGCTGCTGTTGGAATGAGACAACAAAGGAAAGCCTCGCTCTTGACGAAAGCAAGCAAGCACACGATTAAGATTGTTTTCCGCATCTAAAGGTAAACAGCAAAAGACCATCCTTGATTACTCAATCACAATAGAAATTTTGCTTTTTAAAAAAACATATCATCATGTTTCCCCACAGGTGGCTAGCCCCAGTGGACTCCTAAGCCAGGGATAGTGGGTTCCAGTCCCATCTGGGGTGCTTGCCTTTCTTCCCTCTTTAAGGTAACCAAGGGTGTGTTTTAGTTCTGTTAAATGTGTTCCACTGTCTTCTCTAATAATTCATGTCCAAGTTGCTTGTAAAGTCGATCTCGCAAAAGCCAGATCTGATACTGATCACAGAAAGCACGCTTTTAAAAAAAAACATATCATCACGTTTCCCCACAGGTGGCTAGCCCCAGTGGACTCCTGAGCCAGAGATAGTGGGTTCCAGTCCCATCTGGGATGCTTGCTTTTCTTCCATCTTTAAGGTAACCAAGGGTGTGTTTTAGTTTCGTTAAATGTGTTCCACTGTCTTCTCTAATAATTCATGTCCAAGTTGCTTGTAAAGTCGATCTCGCAAAAACCAGATCTGATACTGATCATAGAAAGCACGCTTTTTAAAATAACATATCATCACGTTTCCCCACAGGTGGCTAGCCCTAGTGGACTCCTAAGCCAGGGATAGTGGGTTCCAGTCCCATCTGGGGTGCTTGCTTTTCTTCCCTCTTTAAGGTAACAAAGGGTGTGTTTTAGTTTCATTAAATGTGTTCCACTGTCTTCTCTAATAATTCATGTCCAAGTTGCTTGTAAAGTCGATCTCGCAAAAGCCAGATCTGATACTGATCATAGAAAGCACCCTTGTAAAGCAGGCTTGTGAAGCACATGCAAAGCTCTAGTGGCGCAATCGGTCAGCGCGTGGTACTTATATAGCAGTAACTGTTGAGCAATGCCGAGGTTGTGAGTTCGAGCCTCACCTGGAGCATTCTTTTCTAACCTTTATTGTTATATAAAAACTGCAGTAGGGCAGCAAAGTCTTTTACCCGTTTTCCATGTATTGTAAGCAAATTATCAAAACGACACAACAAAAGAAGTTCTCGCTCTCGTCCTAAGAAAGCAGGCACGTTATTAAGATTGTTTTCCCGATTGGAAAACAAATGGTTAAAGACCGGCCTTGATAACTTTTTAACATGAGAATATTTGATTGTAAACTAACTATCATCAAGCTGCATACATCCAGCCCCAGTGGCCTAATGGATAAGGCACTGGCCTCCTAAGCCAGGGATTGTGGGTTCAAGTCCCATCTGGGGTGTATGCTTTCCTTCACTATACCAGGTATCCATCAATGAGTTTTAGTTCAAGATAAAATGTGATTGATTGGCTTCTCTAATGATTCTCTTCCTTGTGAAGTCAATCTTGCAAAATCTGGTACCATGCTTATCATGGAAACAATCCATCTGTAGCCATTCAATGCCTTCTGGCTGCTGTTGGAATGAGACAACAAAGGAAAGCCTCGCTCTTGACAAAAGCAAGCAAGCACACGATTAAGATTGTTTTCCGCATCTAAAGGTATACAGCAAAAGACCATCCTTGATTACTCAATAACAATAGAAATTTTGCTTTTTAAAAAAACATATCATCATGTTTCCCCACAGGTGGCTAGCCCCAGTGGACTCCTAAGCCAGGAATAGTGGGTTCCAGTCCCATCTGGGGTGCTTGCTTTTCTTCCCTCTTTAAGGTAACCAAGGGTGTGTTTTAGTTCTGTTAAATGTGTTCCACTGTCTTCTCTAATAATTCATGTCCAAGTTGCTTGTAAAGTCGATCTCGCAAAAGCCAGATCTGATACTGATCATAGAAAGCACGCTTTTTTAAAAAAAACATATCATCACGTTTCCCCACCGGTGGCTATCCCCAGTGGACTCCTAAGCCAGGGATAGTGGGTTCCAGTCCCATCTGGGGTGCTTGCTTTTCTTCACTCTTTAAGGTAACCAAGGGTGTGTTTTAGTTTTGTTAAATGTGTTCCACTGTCTTCTCTAATAATTCATGTCCAAGTTGCTTGTAAAGTCGATCTCGCAAAAACCAGATCTGATACTGATCATAGAAAGCACGCTTTTTAAAATAACATATCATCACGTTTCCCCACAGGTGGCTAGCCCCAGTGGACTCCTAAGCCAGGGATAGTAGGTTCCAGTCCCATCTGGGGTGCTTGCTTTTCTTCCCTCTTTAAGGTAACAAAGGGTGTGTTTTAGTTTCATTAAATGTGTTCCACTGTCTTCTCTAATAATTCATGTCCAAGTTGCTTGTAAAGTCGATCTCGCAAAAGCCAGATCTGATACTGATCATAGAAAGCACCCTTGTAAAGCAGGCTTGTGAAGCACATGCAAAGCTCCAGTGGCACAATCGGTCAGCGCGCGGTACTTATAAAGCAGTAACTGTTGAGCAATGCCGAGGTTGTGAGTTCGAGCCTCACCTGGAGCATTCTTTTCTAACCTTTATTGTTATATAAAAACTGCAGTAGGGCAGCAAAGTCTTTTACCCGTTTTCCATGTATTGCAAGCAAATTATCAAAACGACACAACAAAAGAAGTTCTCGCTCTCGTCCTAAGAAAGCAGGCACGTTATTAAGATTGTTTTCCCGATTGGAAAACAAACGCTAAAAGACCAGCCTTGATAACTTTTTAACATGAGAATATTTGATTGTAAACTAACTATCATCATACTGCAAACATCCAGCCCCAGTGGCCTAATGGATAAGGCACTGGCCTCCTAAGCCAGGGATTGTGGGTTCGAGTCCCATCTGGGGTGTATGCTTTCCTTCTCTATACCAGGTATCCATCAATGAGTTTTAGTTCAAGATAAAATGTGATTGATTGGCTTCTCTAATGATTCTCTTCCTTGTGAATTCAATCTTGCAAAATCTGGTACCATGCTTATCATGGAAACAATCCATCTGTAGCCATTCAATGCCTTCTGGCTGCTGTTGGAATGAGACAACAAAGGAAAGCCTCGCTCTTGACGAAAGCAAGCAAGCACACGATTAAGATTGTTTTCCGCATCTAAAGGTAAACAGCAAAAGACCATCCTTGATTACTCAATCACAATAGAAATTTTGCTTTTTAAAAAAACATATCATCATGTTTCCCCACAGGTGGCTAGCCCCAAAGGACTCCTAAGCCAGGGATAGTGGGTTCCAGTCCCATCTGGGGTGCTTGCTTTTCTTCCCTCTTTAAGGTAACCAAGGGTGTGTTTTAGTTCTGTTAAATGTGTTCCACTGTCTTCTCTGATAATTCATGTCCAAGTTGCTTGTAAAGTCGATCTCGCAAAAGCCAGATCTGATACTGATCACAGAAAGCACGCTTTTTAAAAAAAACATATCATCATGTTTCCCCACAGGTGGCTAGCCCCAGTGGACTCCTAAGCCAGAGATAGTGGGTTCCAGTCCCATCTGGGATGCTTGCTTTTCTTCCCTCTTTAAGGTAACCAAGGGTGTGTTTTAGTTTCGTTAAATGTGTTCCACTGTCTTCTCTAATAATTCATGTCCAAGTTGCTTGTAAAGTCGATCTCGCAAAAACCAGATCTGATACTGATCATAGAAAGCACGCTTTTTAAAATAACATATCATCACGTTTCCCCACAGGTGGCTAGCCCTAGTGGACTCCTAAGCCAGGGATAGTGGGTTCCAGTCCCATCTGGGGTGCTTGCTTTTCTTCCCTCTTTAAGGTAACAAAGGGTGTGTTTTAGTTTCATTAAATGTGTTCCACTGTCTTCTCTAATAATTCATGTCCAAGTTGCTTGTAAAGTCGATCTCGCAAAAGCCAGATCTGATACTGATCATAGAAAGCACCCTTGTAAAGCAGGCTTGTGAAGCACATGCAAAGCTCTAGTGGCGCAATCGGTCAGCGCGTGGTACTTATATAGCAGTAACTGTTGAGCAATGCCGAGGTTGTGAGTTCGAGCCTCACCTAGAGCATTCTTTTCTAACCTTTATTGTTATATAAAAACTGCAGTAGGGCAGCAAAGTCTTTTACCCGTTTTCCATGTATTGTAAGCAAATTATCAAAACGACACAACAAAAGAAGTTCTCGCTCTCGTCCTAAGAAAGCAGGCACGTTATTAAGATTGTTTTCCCGATTGGAAAACAAATGGTAAAAGACCGGCCTTGATAACTTTTTAACATGAGAATATTTGATTGTAAACTAACTATCATCAAGCTGCATACATCCAGCCCCAGTGGCCTAATGGATAAGGCACTGGCCTCCTAAGCCAGGGATTGTGGGTTCGAGTCCCATCTGGGGTGTATGCTTTCCTTCTCTATACCAGGTATCCATCAATGAGTTTTAGTTCAAGATAAAATGTGATTGATTGGCTTCTCTAATGATTCTCTTCCTTGTGAATTCAATCTTGCAAAATCTGGTACCATGCTTATCATGGAAACAATCCATCTGTAGCCATTCAATGCCTTCTGGCTGCTGTTGGAATGAGACAACAAAGGAAAGCCTCGCTCTTGACGAAAGCAAGCAAGCACACGATTAAGATTGTTTTCCGCATCTAAAGGTAAACAGCAAAAGACCATCCTTGATTACTCAATCACAATAGAAATTTTGCTTTTTAAAAAAACATATCATCATGTTTCCCCACAGGTGGCTAGCCCCAGTGGACTCCTAAGCCAGGGATAGTGGGCTCCAGTCCCATCTGGGGTGCTTGCTTTTCTTCCCTCTTTAAGGTAACCAAGGGTGTGTTTTAGTTCTGTTAAATGTGTTCCACTGTCTTCTCTGATAATTCATGTCCAAGTTGCTTGTAAAGTCGATCTCGCAAAAGCCAGATCTGATACTGATCACAGAAAGCATGCTTTTTAAAAAAAACATATCATCACGTTTCCCCACAGGTGGCTAGCCCCAGTGGACTCCTAAGCCAGAGATAGTGGGTTCCAGTCCCATCTGGGATGCTTGCTTTTCTTCCCTCTTTAAGGTAACCAAGGGTGTGTTTTAGTTTCGTTAAATGTGTTCCACTGTCTTCTCTAATAATTCATGTCCAAGTTGCTTGTAAAATCGATCTCGCAAAAACCAGATCTGATACTGATCATAGAAAGCACGCTTTTTAAAATAATATATCATCACGTTTCCCCACAGGTGGCTAGCCCTAGTGGACTCCTAAGCCATGGATAGTGGGTTCCAGTCCCATCTGGGGTGCTTGCTTTTCTTCCCTCTTTAAGGTAACAAAGGGTGTGTTTTAGTTTCATTAAATGTGTTCCACTGTCTTCTCTAATAATTCATGTCCAAGTTGCTTGTAAAGTCGATCTCTCAAAAGCCAGATCTGATACTGATCATAGAAAGCACCCTTGTAAAGCAGGCTTGTGAAGCACATGCAAAGCTCTAGTGGCGCAATCGGTCAGCGCGTGGTACTTATATAGCAGTAACTGTTGAGCAATGCCGAGGTTGTGAGTTCGAGCCTCACCTGGAGCATTCTTTTCTAACCTTTATTGTTATATAAAAACTGCAGTAGGGCAGCAAAGTCTTTTACCCGTTTTCCATGTATTGTAAGCAAATTATCAAAACGACACAACAAAAGAAGTTCTCGCTCTCGTCCTAAGAAAGCAGGCACGTTATTAAGATTGTTTTCCCGATTGGAAAACAAACGGTAAAAGACCGGCCTTGATAACTTTTTAACATGAGAATATTTGATTGTAAACTAACTATCATCAAGCTGCATACATCCAGCCCCAGTGGCCTAATGGATAAGGCACTGGCCTCCTAAGCCAGGGATTGTGGGTTCAAGTCCCATCTGGGGTGTATGCTTTCCTTCACTATACCAGGTATCCATCAATGAGTTTTAGTTCAAGATAAAATGTGATTGATTGGCTTCTCTAATGATTCTCTTCCTTGTGAAGTCAATCTTGCAAAATCTGGTACCATGCTTATCATGGAAACAATCCATCTGTAGCCATTCAATGCCTTCTGGCTGCTGTTGGAATGAGACAACAAAGGAAAGCCTCGCTCTTGACAAAAGCAAGCAAGCACACGATTAAGATTGTTTTCCGCATCTAAAGGTATACAGCAAAAGACCATCCTTGATTACTCAATCACAATAGAAATTTTGCTTTTTAAAAAAACATATCATCATGTTTCCCCACAGGTGGCTAGCCCCAGTGGACTCCTAAGCCAGGAATAGTGGGTTCCAGTCCCATCTGGGGTGCCTGCTTTTCTTCCATCTTTAAGGTAACCAAGGGTGTGTTTTAGTTCTGTTAAATGTGTTCCACTGTCTTCTCTAATAATTCATGTCCAAGTTGCTTGTAAAGTCGATCTCGCAAAAGCCAGATCTGATACTGATCATAGAAAGCACGCTTTTTTAAAAAAAACATATCATCACGTTTCCCCACCGGTGGCTATCCCCAGTGGACTCCTAAGCCAGGGATAGTGGGTTCCAGTCCCATCTGGGGTGCTTGCTTTTCTTCACTCTTTAAGGTAACCAAGGGTGTGTTTTAGTTTTGTTAAATGTGTTCCACTGTCTTCTCTAATAATTCATGTCCAAGTTGCTTGTAAAGTCGATCTCGCAAAAACCAGATCTGATACTGATCATAGAAAGCACGCTTTTTAAAATAACATATCATCACGTTTCCCCACAGGTGGCTAGCCCCAGTGGACTCCTAAGCCAGGGATAGTAGGTTCCAGTCCCATCTGGGGTGCTTGCTTTTCTTCCCTCTTTAAGGTAACAAAGGGTGTGTTTTAGTTTCATTAAATGTGTTCCACTGTCTTCTCTAATAATTCATGTCCAAGTTGCTTGTAAAGTCGATCTCGCAAAAGCCAGATCTGATACTGATCATAGAAAGCACCCTTGTAAAGCAGGCTTGTGAAGCACATGCAAAGCTCCAGTGGCACAATCGGTCAGCGCGCGGTACTTATAAAGCAGTAACTGTTGAGCAATGCCGAGGTTGTGAGTTCGAGCCTCACCTGGAGCATTCTTTTCTAACCTTTATTGTTATATAAAAACTGCAGTAGGGCAGCAAAGTCTTTTACCCGTTTTCCATGTATTGCAAGCAAATTATCAAAACGACACAACAAAAGAAGTTCTCGCTCTCGTCCTAAGAAAGCAGGCACGTTATTAAGATTGTTTTCCCGATTGGAAAACAAACGCTAAAAGACCAGCCTTGATAACTTTTTAACATGAGAATATTTGATTGTAAACTAACTATCATCATACTGCAAACATCCAGCCCCAGTGGCCTAATGGATAAGGCACTGGCCTCCTAAGCCAGGGATTGTGGGTTCAAGTCCCATCTGGGGTGTATGCTTTCCTTCACTATACCAGGTATCCATCAATGAGTTTTAGTTCCAGATAAAATGTGATTGATTGGCTTCTCTAATGATTCTCTTCCTTGTGAAGTCAATCTTGCAAAATCTGGTACCATGCTTATCATGGAAACAATCCATCTGTAGCCATTCAATGCCTTCTGGCTGCTGTTGGAATGAGACAACAAAGGAAAGCCTCGCTCTTGACGAAAGCAAGCAAGCACACGATTAAGATTGTTTTCCGCATCTAAAGGTAAACAGCAAAAGACCATCCTTGATTACTCAATCACAATAGAAATTTTGCTTTTTAAAAAAACATATCATCATGTTTCCCCACAGGTGGCTAGCCCCAGTGGACTCCTAAGCCAGGGATAGTGGGCTCCAGTCCCATCTGGGGTGCTTGCTTTTCTTCCCTCTTTAAGGTAACCAAGGGTGTGTTTTAGTTCTGTTAAATGTGTTCCACTGTCTTCTCTGATAATTCATGTCCAAGTTGCTTGTAAAGTCGATCTCGCAAAAGCAAGATCTGATACTGATCACAGAAAGCACGCTTTTTAAAAAAAACATATCATCACGTTTCCCCACAGGTGGCTAGCCCCAGTGGACTCCTAAGCCAGAGATAGTGGGTTCCAGTCCCATCTGGGATGCTTGCTTTTCTTCCCTCTTTAAGGTAACCAAGGGTGTGTTTTAGTTTCGTTAAATGTGTTCCACTGTCTTCTCTAATAATTCATGTCCAAGTTGCTTGTAAAGTCGATCTCGCAAAAACCAGATCTGATACTGATCATAGAAAGCACGCTTTTTAAAATAACATATCATCACGTTTCCCCACAGGTGGCTAGCCCTAGTGGACTCCTAAGCCAGGGATAGTGGGTTCCAGTCCCATCTGGGGTGCTTGCTTTTCTTCCCTCTTTAAGGTAACAAAGGGTGTGTTTTAGTTTCATTAAATGTGTTCCACTGTCTTCTCTAATAATTCATGTCCAAGTTGCTTGTAAAGTCGATCTCTCAAAAGCCAGATCTGATACTGATCATAGAAAGCACCCTTGTAAAGCAGGCTTGTGAAGCACATGCAAAGCTCTAGTGGCGCAATCGGTCAGCGCGTGGTACTTATATAGCAGTAACTGTTGAGCAATGCCGAGGTTGTGAGTTCGAGCCTCACCTGGAGCATTCTTTTCTAACCTTTATTGTTATATAAAAACTGCAGTAGGGCAGCAAAGTCTTTTACCCGTTTTCCATGTATTGTAAGCAAATTATCAAAACGACACAACAAAAGAAGTTCTCGCTCTCGTCCTAAGAAAGCAGGCACGTTATTAAGATTGTTTTCCCGATTGGAAAACAAATGGTTAAAGACCGGCCTTGATAACTTTTTAACATGAGAATATTTGATTGTAAACTAACTATCATCAAGCTGCATACATCCAGCCCCAGTGGCCTAATGGATAAGGCACTGGCCTCCTAAGCCAGGGATTGTGGGTTCAAGTCCCATCTGGGGTGTATGCTTTCCTTCACTATACCAGGTATCCATCAATGAGTTTTAGTTCAAGATAAAATGTGATTGATTGGCTTCTCTAATGATTCTCTTCCTTGTGAAGTCAATCTTGCAAAATCTGGTACCATGCTTATCATGGAAACAATCCATCTGTAGCCATTCAATGCCTTCTGGCTGCTGTTGGAATGAGACAACAAAGGAAAGCCTCGCTCTTGACAAAAGCAAGCAAGCACACGATTAAGATTGTTTTCCGCATCTAAAGGTATACAGCAAAAGACCATCCTTGATTACTCAATCACAATAGAAATTTTGCTTTTTAAAAAAACATATCATCATGTTTCCCCACAGGTGGCTAGCCCCAGTGGACTCCTAAGCCAGGAATAGTGGGTTCCAGTCCCATCTGGGGTGCTTGCTTTTCTTCCCTCTTTAAGGTAACCAAGGGTGTGTTTTAGTTCTGTTAAATGTGTTCCACTGTCTTCTCTAATAATTCATGTCCAAGTTGCTTGTAAAGTCGATCTCGCAAAAGCCAGATCTGATACTGATCACAGAAAGCACGCTTTTTAAAAAAAACATATCATCACGTTTCCCCACAGGTGGCTAGCCCCAGTGGACTCCTAAGCCAGGGATAGTGGGTTCCAGTCCCATCTGGGGTGCTTGCTTTTCTTCACTCTTTAAGGTAACCAAGGGTGTGTTTTAGTTTCGTTAAATGTGTTCCACTGTCTTCTCTAATAATTCATGTCCAAGTTGCTTGTAAAGTCGATCTCGCAAAAACCAGATCTGATACTGATCATAGAAAGCACGCTTTTTAAAATAACATATCATCACGTTTCCCCACAGGTGGCTAGCCCCAGTGGACTCCTAAGCCAGGGATAGTGGGTTCCAGTCCCATCTGGGGTGCTTGCTTTTCTTCCCTCTTTAAGGTAACAAAGGGTGTGTTTTAGTTTCATTAAATGTGTTCCACTGTCTTCTCTAATAATTCATGTCCAAGTTGCTTGTAAAGTCGATCTCGCAAAAGCCAGATCTGATACTGATCATAGAAAGCACCCTTGTAAAGCAGGCTTGTGAAGCACATGCAAAGCTCTAGTGGCGCAATCGGTCAGCGCGTGGTACTTATATAGCAGTAACTGTTGAGCAATGCCGAGGTTGTGAGTTCGAGCCTCACCTGGAGCATTCTTTTCTAACCTTTATTGTTATATAAAAACTGCAGTAGGGCAGCAAAGTCTTTTACCCGTTTTCCATGTATTGTAAGCAAATTATCAAAACGACACAACAAAAGAAGTTCTCGCTCTCGTCCTAAGAAAGCAGGCACGTTATTAAGATTGTTTTCCCGATTGGAAAACAAACGCTAAAAGACCAGCCTTGATAACTTTTTAACATGAGAATATTTGATTGTAAACTAACTATCATCAAGCTGCATACATCCAGCCCCAGTGGCCTAATGGATAAGGCACTGGCCTCCTAAGCCAGGGATTGTGGGTTCAAGTCCCATCTGGGGTGTATGCTTTCCTTCACTATACCAGGTATCCATCAATGAGTTTTAGTTCAAGATAAAATGTGATTGATTGGCTTCTCTAATGATTCTCTTCCTTGTGAAGTCAATCTTGCAAAATCTGGTACCATGCTTATCATGGAAACAATCCATCTGTAGCCATTCAATGCCTTCTGGCTGCTGTTGGAATGAGACAACAAAGGAAAGCCTCGCTCTTGACAAAAGCAAGCAAGCACACGATTAAGATTGTTTTCCGCATCTAAAGGTATACAGCAAAAGACCATCCTTGATTACTCAATCACAATAGAAATTTTGCTTTTTAAAAAAACATATCATCACGTTTCCCCACCGGTGGCTATCCCCAGTGGACTCCTAAGCCAGGGATAGTGGGTTCCAGTCCCATCTGGGGTGCTTGCTTTTCTTCACTCTTTAAGGTAACCAAGGGTGTGTTTTAGTTTTGTTAAATGTGTTCCACTGTCTTCTCTAATAATTCATGTCCAAGTTGCTTGTAAAGTCGATCTCGCAAAAACCAGATCTGATACTGATCATAGAAAGCACGCTTTTTAAAATAACATATCATCACGTTTCCCCACAGGTGGCTAGCCCCAGTGGACTCCTAAGCCAGGGATAGTAGGTTCCAGTCCCATCTGGGGTGCTTGCTTTTCTTCCCTCTTTAAGGTAACAAAGGGTGTGTTTTAGTTTCATTAAATGTGTTCCACTGTCTTCTCTAATAATTCATGTCCAAGTTGCTTGTAAAGTCGATCTCGCAAAAGCCAGATCTGATACTGATCATAGAAAGCACCCTTGTAAAGCAGGCTTGTGAAGCACATGCAAAGCTCCAGTGGCACAATCGGTCAGCGCGCGGTACTTATAAAGCAGTAACTGTTGAGCAATGCCGAGGTTGTGAGTTCGAGCCTCACCTGGAGCATTCTTTTCTAACCTTTATTGTTATATAAAAACTGCAGTAGGGCAGCAAAGTCTTTTACCCGTTTTCCATGTATTGCAAGCAAATTATCAAAACGACACAACAAAAGAAGTTCTCGCTCTCGTCCTAAGAAAGCAGGCACGTTATTAAGATTGTTTTCCCGATTGGAAAACAAACGCTAAAAGACCGGCCTTGATAACTTTTTAACATGAGAATATTTGATTGTAAACTAACTATCATCAAGCTGCATACATCCAGCCCCAGTGGCCTAATGGATAAGGCACTGGCCTCCTAAGCCAGGGATTGTGGGTTCAAGTCCCATCTGGGGTGTATGCTTTCCTTCACTATACCAGGTATCCATCAATGAGTTTTAGTTCAAGAGAAAATGTGATTGATTGGCTTCTCTAATGATTCTCTTCCTTGTGAAGTCAATCTTGCAAAATCTGGTACCATGCTTATCATGGAAACAATCCATCTGTAGCCATTCAATGCCTTCTGGCTGCTGTTGGAATGAGACAACAAAGGAAAGCCTCGCTCTTGACGAAAGCAAGCAAGCACACGATTAAGATTGTTTTCCGCATCTAAAGGTAAACAGCAAAAGACCATCCTTGATTACTCAATCACAATAGAAATTTTGCTTTTTAAAAAAACATATCATCATGTTTCCCCACAGGTGGCTAGCCCCAGTGGACTCCTAAGCCAGGGATAGTGGGTTCCAGTCCCATCTGGGGTGCTTGCCTTTCTTCCCTCTTTAAGGTAACCAAGGGTGTGTTTTAGTTCTGTTAAATGTGTTCCACTGTCTTCTCTAATAATTCATGTCCAAGTTGCTTGTAAAGTCGATCTCGCAAAAGCCAGATCTGATACTGATCACAGAAAGCACGCTTTTTAAAAAAAACATATCATCACGTTTCCCCACAGGTGGCTAGCCCCAGTGGACTCCTGAGCCAGAGATAGTGGGTTCCAGTCCCATCTGGGATGCTTGCTTTTCTTCCCTCTTTAAGGTAACCAAGGGTGTGTTTTAGTTTCGTTAAATGTGTTCCACTGTCTTCTCTAATAATTCATGTCCAAGTTGCTTGTAAAGTCGATCTCGCAAAAACCAGATCTGATACTGATCATAGAAAGCACGCTTTTTAAAATAACATATCATCACGTTTCCCCACAGGTGGCTAGCCCTAGTGGACTCCTAAGCCAGGGATAGTGGGTTCCAGTCCCATCTGGGGTGCTTGCTTTTCTTCCCTCTTTAAGGTAACAAAGGGTGTGTTTTAGTTTCATTAAATGTGTTCCACTGTCTTCTCTAATAATTCATGTCCAAGTTGCTTGTAAAGTCGATCTCGCAAAAGCCAGATCTGATACTGATCATAGAAAGCACCCTTGTAAAGCAGGCTTGTGAAGCACATGCAAAGCTCTAGTGGCGCAATCGGTCAGCGCGTGGTACTTATATAGCAGTAACTGTTGAGCAATGCCGAGGTTGTGAGTTCGAGCCTCACCTGGAGCATTCTTTTCTAACCTTTATTGTTATATAAAAACTGCAGTAGGGCAGCAAAGTCTTTTACCCGTTTTCCATGTATTGTAAGCAAATTATCAAAACGACACAACAAAAGAAGTTCTCGCTCTCGTCCTAAGAAAGCAGGCACGTTATTAAGATTGTTTTCCCGATTGGAAAACAAATGGTTAAAGACCGGCCTTGATAACTTTTTAACATGAGAATATTTGATTGTAAACTAACTATCATCAAGCTGCATACATCCAGCCCCAGTGGCCTAATGGATAAGGCACTGGCCTCCTAAGCCAGGGATTGTGGGTTCGAGTCCCATCTGGGGTGTATGCTTTCTTTCTCTATACCAGGTATCCATCAATGAGTTTTAGTTCAAGATAAAATGTGATTGATTGGCTTCTCTAATGATTCTCTTCCTTGTGAATTCAATCTTGCAAAATCTGGTACCATGCTTATCATGGAAACAATCCATCTGTAGCCATTCAATGCCTTCTGGCTGCTGTTGGAATGAGACAACAAAGGAAAGCCTCGCTCTTGACGAAAGCAAGCAAGCACACGATTAAGATTGTTTTCCGCATCTAAAGGTAAACAGCAAAAGACCATCCTTGATTACTCAATCACAATAGAAATTTTGCTTTTTAAAAAAACATATCATCATGTTTCCCCACAGGTGGCTAGCCCCAGTGGACTCCTAAGCCAGGGAAAGTGGGTTCCAGTCCCATCTGGGGTGCTTGCTTTTCTTCCCTCTTTAAGGTAACCAAGGGTGTGTTTTAGTTCTGTTAAATGTGTTCCACTGTCTTCTCTGATAATTCATGTCCAAGTTGCTTGTAAAGTCGATCTCGCAAAAGCCAGATCTGATACTGATCACAGAAAGCACGCTTTTTAAAAAAAACATATCATCACGTTTCCCCACAGGTGGCTAGCCCCAGTGGACTCCTAAGCCAGAGATAGTGGGTTCCAGTCCCATCTGGGATGCTTGCTTTTCTTCCCTCTTTAAGGTAACCAAGGGTGTGTTTTAGTTTCGTTAAATGTGTTCCACTGTCTTCTCTAATAATTCATGTCCAAGTTGCTTGTAAAGTCGATCTCGCAAAAACCAGATCTGATACTGATCATAGAAAGCACGCTTTTTAAAATAACATATCATCACGTTTCCCCACAGGTGGCTAGCCCCAGTGGACTCCTAAGCCAGGGATAGTGGGTTCCAGTCCCATCTGGGGTGCTTGCTTTTCTTCCCTCTTTAAGGTAACAAAGGGTGTGTTTTAGTTTCATTAAATGTGTTCCACTGTCTTCTCTAATAATTCATGTCCAAGTTGCTTGTAAAGTCGATCTCGCAAAAGCCAGATCTGATACTGATCATAGAAAGCACCCTTGTAAAGCAGGCTTGTGAAGCACATGCAAAGCTCTAGTGGCGCAATCGGTCAGCGCGTGGTACTTATATAGCAGTAACTGTTGAGCAATGCCGAGGTTGTGAGTTCGAGCCTCACCTGGAGCATTCTTTTCTAACCTTTATTGTTATATAAAAACTGCAGTAGGGCAGCAAAGTCTTTTACCCGTTTTCCATGTATTGTAAGCAAATTATCAAAACGACACAACAAAAGAAGTTCTCGCTCTCGTCCTAAGAAAGCAGGCACGTTATTAAGATTGTTTTCCCGATTGGAAAACAAATGGTAAAAGACCGGCCTTGATAACTTTTTAACATGAGAATATTTGATTGTAAACTAACTATCATCAAGCTGCATACATCCAGCCCCAGTGGCCTAATGGATAAGGCACTGGCCTCCTAAGCCAGGGATTGTGGGTTCAAGTCCCATCTGGGGTGTATGCTTTCCTTCACTATACCAGGTATCCATCAATGAGTTTTAGTTCAAGATAAAATGTGATTGATTGGCTTCTCTAATGATTCTCTTCCTTGTGAAGTCAATCTTGCAAAATCTGGTACCATGCTTATCATGGAAACAATCCATCTCTAGCCATTCAATGCCTTCTGGCTGCTGTTGGAATGAGACAACAAAGGAAAGCCTCGCTCTTGACAAAAGCAAGCAAGCACACGATTAAGATTGTTTTCCGCATCTAAAGGTATACAGCAAAAGACCATCCTTGATTACTCAATCACAATAGAAATTTAGCTTTTTAAAAAAACATATCATCATGTTTCCCCACAGGTGGCTAGCCCCAGTGGACTCCTAAGCCAGGAATAGTGGGTTCCAGTCCCATCTGGGGTGCTTGCTTTTCTTCCCTCTTTAAGGTAACCAAGGGTGTGTTTTAGTTCTGTTAAATGTGTTCCACTGTCTTCTCTAATAATTCATGTCCAAGTTGCTTGTAAAGTCGATCTTGCAAAAGCCAGATCTGATACTGATCATAGAAAGCACGCTTTTTTAAAAAAAAACATATCATCACGTTTCCCCACCGGTGGCTATCCCCAGTGGACTCCTAAGCCAGGGATAGTGGGTTCCAGTCCCATCTGGGGTGCTTGCTTTTCTTCACTCTTTAAGGTAACCAAGGGTGTGTTTTAGTTTTGTTAAATGTGTTCCACTGTCTTCTCTAATAATTCATGTCCAAGTTGCTTGTAAAGTCGATCTCGCAAAAACCAGATCTGATACTGATCATAGAAAGCACGCTTTTTAAAATAACATATCATCACGTTTCCCCACAGGTGGCTAGCCCCAGTGGACTCCTAAGCCAGGGATAGTAGGTTCCAGTCCCATCTGGGGTGCTTGCTTTTCTTCCCTCTTTAAGGTAACAAAGGGTGTGTTTTAGTTTCATTAAATGTGTTCCACTGTCTTCTCTAATAATTCATGTCCAAGTTGCTTGTAAAGTCGATCTCGCAAAAGCCAGATCTGATACTGATCATAGAAAGCACCCTTGTAAAGCAGGCTTGTGAAGCACATGCAAAGCTCCAGTGGCACAATCGGTCAGCGCGCGGTACTTATAAAGCAGTAACTGTTGAGCAATGCCGAGGTTGTGAGTTCGAGCCTCACCTGGAGCATTCTTTTCTAACCTTTATTGTTATATAAAAACTGCAGTAGGGCAGCAAAGTCTTTTACCCGTTTTCCATGTATTGCAAGCAAATTATCAAAACGACACAACAAAAGAAGTTCTCGCTCTCGTCCTAAGAAAGCAGGCACGTTATTAAGATTGTTTTCCCGATTGGAAAACAAACGCTAAAAGACCAGCCTTGATAACTTTTTAACATGAGAATATTTGATTGTAAACTAACTATCATCATACTGCAAACATCCAGCCCCAGTGGCCTAATGGATAAGGCACTGGCCTCTTAAGCCAGGGATTGTGGGTTCAAGTTTCATCTTGGGTGTATGCTTTCCTTCACTATACCAGGTATCCATCAATGAGTTTTAGTTCCAGATAAAATGTGATTGATTGGCTTCTCTAATGATTCTCTTCCTTGTGAAGTCAATCTTGCAAAATCTGGTACCATGCTTATCATGGAAACAATCCATCTGTAGCCATTCAATGCCTTCTGGCTGCTGTTGGAATGAGACAACAAAGGAAAGCCTCGCTCTTGACGAAAGCAAGCAAGCACACGATTAAGATTGTTTTCCGCATCTAAAGGTAAACAGCAAAAGACCATCCTTGATTACTCAATCACAATAGAAATTTTGCTTTTTAAAAAAACATATCATCATGTTTCCCCACAGGTGGCTAGCCCCAGTGGACTCCTAAGCCAGGGATAGTGGGCTCCAGTCCCATCTGGGGTGCTTGCTTTTCTTCCCTCTTTAAGGTAACCAAGGGTGTGTTTTAGTTCTGTTAAATGTGTTCCACTGTCTTCTCTGATAATTCATGTCCAAGTTGCTTGTAAAGTCGATCTCGCAAAAGCAAGATCTGATACTGATCACAGAAAGCACGCTTTTTAAAAAAAACATATCATCACGTTTCCCCACAGGTGGCTAGCCCCAGTGGACTCCTAAGCCAGAGATAGTGGGTTCCAGTCCCATCTGGGATGCTTGCTTTTCTTCCCTCTTTAAGGTAACCAAGGGTGTGTTTTAGTTTCGTTAAATGTGTTCCACTGTCTTCTCTAATAATTCATGTCCAAGTTGCTTGTAAAGTCGATCTCGCAAAAACCAGATCTGATACTGATCATAGAAAGCACGCTTTTTAAAATAACATATCATCACGTTTCCCCACAGGTGGCTAGCCCTAGTGGACTCCTAAGCCAGGGATAGTGGGTTCCAGTCCCATCTGGGGTGCTTGCTTTTCTTCCCTCTTTAAGGTAACAAAGGGTGTGTTTTACTTTCATTAAATGTGTTCCACTGTCTTCTCTAATAATTCATGTCCAAGTTGCTTGTAAAGTCGATCTCTCAAAAGCCAGATCTGATACTGATCATAGAAAGCACCCTTGTAAAGCAGGCTTGTGAAGCACATGCAAAGCTCTAGTGGCGCAATCGGTCAGCGCGTGGTACTTATATAGCAGTAACTGTTGAGCAATGCCGAGGTTGTGAGTTCGAGCCTCACCTGGAGCATTCTTTTCTAACCTTTATTGTTATATAAAAACTGCAGTAGGGCAGCAAAGTCTTTTACCCGTTTTCCATGTATTGTAAGCAAATTATCAAAACAACACAACAAAAGAAGTTCTCGCTCTCGTCCTAAGAAAGCAGGCACGTTATTAAGATTGTTTTCCCGATTGGAAAACAAACGGTAAAAGACCGGCCTTGATAACTTTTTAACATGAGAATATTTGATTGTAAACTAACTATCATCAAGCTGCATACATCCAGCCCCAGTGGCCTAATGGATAAGGCACTGGCCTCCTAAGCCAGGGATTGTGGGTTCAAGTCCCATCTGGGGTGTATGCTTTCCTTCACTATACCAGGTATCCATCAATGAGTTTTAGTTCAAGATAAAATGTGATTGATTGGCTTCTCTAATGATTCTCTTCCTTGTGAAGTCAATCTTGCAAAATCTGGTACCATGCTTATCATGGAAACAATCCATCTGTAGCCATTCAATGCCTTCTGGCTGCTGTTGGAATGAGACAACAAAGGAAAGCCTCGCTCTTGACGAAAGCAAGCAAGCACACGATTAAGATTGTTTTCCGCATCTAAAGGTAAACAGCAAAAGACCATCCTTGATTACTCAATCACAATAGAAATTTTGCTTTTTAAAAAAACATATCATCATGTTTCCCCACAGGTGGCTAGCCCCAGTGGACTCCTAAGCCAGGGATAGTGGGTTCCAGTCCCATCTGGGGTGCTTGCCTTTCTTCCCTCTTTAAGGTAACCAAGGGTGTGTTTTAGTTCTGTTAAATGTGTTCCACTGTCTTCTCTAATAATTCATGTCCAAGTTGCTTGTAAAGTCGATCTCGCAAAAGCCAGATCTGATACTGATCACAGAAAGCACGCTTTTAAAAAAAAACATATCATCACGTTTCCCCACAGGTGGCTAGCCCCAGTGGACTCCTGAGCCAGAGATAGTGGGCTCCAGTCCCATCTGGGATGCTTGCTTTTCTTCCATCTTTAAGGTAACCAAGGGTGTGTTTTAGTTTCGTTAAATGTGTTCCACTGTCTTCTCTAATAATTCATGTCCAAGTTGCTTGTAAAGTCGATCTCGCAAAAACCAGATCTGATACTGATCATAGAAAGCACGCTTTTTAAAATAACATATCATCACGTTTCCCCACAGGTGGCTAGCCCTAGTGGACTCCTAAGCCAGGGATAGTGGGTTCCAGTCCCATCTGGGGTGCTTGCTTTTCTTCCCTCTTTAAGGTAACAAAGGGTGTGTTTTAGTTTCATTAAATGTGTTCCACTGTCTTCTCTAATAATTCATGTCCAAGTTGCTTGTAAAGTCGATCTCGCAAAAGCCAGATCTGATACTGATCATAGAAAGCACCCTTGTAAAGCAGGCTTGTGAAGCACATGCAAAGCTCTAGTGGCGCAATCGGTCAGCGCGTGGTACTTATATAGCAGTAACTGTTGAGCAATGCCGAGGTTGTGAGTTCGAGCCTCACCTGGAGCATTCTTTTCTAACCTTTATTGTTATATAAAAACTGCAGTAGGGCAGCAAAGTCTTTTACCCGTTTTCCATGTATTGTAAGCAAATTATCAAAACGACACAACAAAAGAAGTTCTCGCTCTCGTCCTAAGAAAGCAGGCACGTTATTAAGATTGTTTTCCCGATTGGAAAACAAATGGTTAAAGACCGGCCTTGATAACTTTTTAACATGAGAATATTTGATTGTAAACTAACTATCATCAAGCTGCATACATCCAGCCCCAGTGGCCTAATGGATAAGGCACTGGCCTCCTAAGCCAGGGATTGTGGGTTCAAGTCCCATCTGGGGTGTATGCTTTCCTTCACTATACCAGGTATCCATCAATGAGTTTTAGTTCAAGATAAAATGTGATTGATTGGCTTCTCTAATGATTCTCTTCCTTGTGAAGTCAATCTTGCAAAATCTGGTACCATGCTTATCATGGAAACAATCCATCTGTAGCCATTCAATGCCTTCTGGCTGCTGTTGGAATGAGACAACAAAGGAAAGCCTCGCTCTTGACAAAAGCAAGCAAGCACACGATTAAGATTGTTTTCCGCATCTAAAGGTATACAGCAAAAGACCATCCTTGATTACTCAATAACAATAGAAATTTTGCTTTTTAAAAAAACATATCATCATGTTTCCCCACAGGTGGCTAGCCCCAGTGGACTCCTAAGCCAGGAATAGTGGGTTCCAGTCCCATCTGGGGTGCTTGCTTTTCTTCCCTCTTTAAGGTAACCAAGGGTGTGTTTTAGTTCTGTTAAATGTGTTCCACTGTCTTCTCTAATAATTCATGTCCAAGTTGCTTGTAAAGTCGATCTCGCAAAAGCCAGATCTGATACTGATCATAGAAAGCACGCTTTTTTAAAAAAAACATATCATCACGTTTCCCCACCGGTGGCTATCCCCAGTGGACTCCTAAGCCAGGGATAGTGGGTTCCAGTCCCATCTGGGGTGCTTGCTTTTCTTCACTCTTTAAGGTAACCAAGGGTGTGTTTTAGTTTTGTTAAATGTGTTCCACTGTCTTCTCTAATAATTCATGTCCAAGTTGCTTGTAAAGTCGATCTCGCAAAAACCAGATCTGATACTGATCATAGAAAGCACGCTTTTTAAAATAACATATCATCACGTTTCCCCACAGGTGGCTAGCCCCAGTGGACTCCTAAGCCAGGGATAGTAGGTTCCAGTCCCATCTGGGGTGCTTGCTTTTCTTCCCTCTTTAAGGTAACAAAGGGTGTGTTTTAGTTTCATTAAATGTGTTCCACTGTCTTCTCTAATAATTCATGTCCAAGTTGCTTGTAAAGTCGATCTCGCAAAAGCCAGATCTGATACTGATCATAGAAAGCACCCTTGTAAAGCAGGCTTGTGAAGCACATGCAAAGCTCCAGTGGCACAATCGGTCAGCGCGCGGTACTTATAAAGCAGTAACTGTTGAGCAATGCCGAGGTTGTGAGTTCGAGCCTCACCTGGAGCATTCTTTTCTAACCTTTATTGTTATATAAAAACTGCAGTAGGGCAGCAAAGTCTTTTACCCGTTTTCCATGTATTGCAAGCAAATTATCAAAACGACACAACAAAAGAAGTTCTCGCTCTCGTCCTAAGAAAGCAGGCACGTTATTAAGATTGTTTTCCCGATTGGAAAACAAACGCTAAAAGACCAGCCTTGATAACTTTTTAACATGAGAATATTTGATTGTAAACTAACTATCATCATACTGCAAACATCCAGCCCCAGTGGCCTAATGGATAAGGCACTGGCCTCCTAAGCCAGGGATTGTGGGTTCGAGTCCCATCTGGGGTGTATGCTTTCTTTCTCTATACCAGGTATCCATCAATGAGTTTTAGTTCAAGATAAAATGTGATTGATTGGCTTCTCTAATGATTCTCTTCCTTGTGAATTCAATCTTGCAAAATCTGGTACCATGCTTATCATGGAAACAATCCATCTGTAGCCATTCAATGCCTTCTGGCTGCTGTTGGAATGAGACAACAAAGGAAAGCCTCGCTCTTGACGAAAGCAAGCAAGCACACGATTAAGATTGTTTTCCGCATCTAAAGGTAAACAGCAAAAGACCATCCTTGATTACTCAATCACAATAGAAATTTTGCTTTTTAAAAAAACATATCATCATGTTTCCCCACAGGTGGCTAGCCCCAGTGGACTCCTAAGCCAGGGAAAGTGGGTTCCAGTCCCATCTGGGGTGCTTGCTTTTCTTCCCTCTTTAAGGTAACCAAGGGTGTGTTTTAGTTCTGTTAAATGTGTTCCACTGTCTTCTCTGATAATTCATGTCCAAGTTGCTTGTAAAGTCGATCTCGCAAAAGCCAGATCTGATACTGATCACAGAAAGCACGCTTTTTAAAAAAAACATATCATCACGTTTCCCCACAGGTGGCTAGCCCCAGTGGACTCCTAAGCCAGAGATAGTGGGTTCCAGTCCCATCTGGGATGCTTGCTTTTCTTCCCTCTTTAAGGTAACCAAGGGTGTGTTTTAGTTTCGTTAAATGTGTTCCACTGTCTTCTCTAATAATTCATGTCCAAGTTGCTTGTAAAGTCGATCTCGCAAAAACCAGATCTGATACTGATCATAGAAAGCACGCTTTTTAAAATAACATATCATCACGTTTCCCCACAGGTGGCTAGCCCCAGTGGACTCCTAAGCCAGGGATAGTGGGTTCCAGTCCCATCTGGGGTGCTTGCTTTTCTTCCCTCTTTAAGGTAACAAAGGGTGTGTTTTAGTTTCATTAAATGTGTTCCACTGTCTTCTCTAATAATTCATGTCCAAGTTGCTTGTAAAGTCGATCTCGCAAAAGCCAGATCTGATACTGATCATAGAAAGCACCCTTGTAAAGCAGGCTTGTGAAGCACATGCAAAGCTCTAGTGGCGCAATCGGTCAGCGCGTGGTACTTATATAGCAGTAACTGTTGAGCAATGCCGAGGTTGTGAGTTCGAGCCTCACCTAGAGCATTCTTTTCTAACCTTTATTGTTATATAAAAACTGCAGTAGGGCAGCAAAGTCTTTTACCCGTTTTCCATGTATTGTAAGCAAATTATCAAAACGACACAACAAAAGAAGTTCTCGCTCTCGTCCTAAGAAAGCAGGCACGTTATTAAGATTGTTTTCCCGATTGGAAAACAAATGGTAAAAGACCGGCCTTGATAACTTTTTAACATGAGAATATTTGATTGTAAACTAACTATCATCAAGCTGCATACATCCAGCCCCAGTGGCCTAATGGATAAGGCACTGGCCTCCTAAGCCAGGGATTGTGGGTTCAAGTCCCATCTGGGGTGTATGCTTTCCTTCACTATACCAGGTATCCATCAATGAGTTTTAGTTCAAGATAAAATGTGATTGATTGGCTTCTCTAATGATTCTCTTCCTTGTGAAGTCAATCTTGCAAAATCTGGTACCATGCTTATCATGGAAACAATCCATCTCTAGCCATTCAATGCCTTCTGGCTGCTGTTGGAATGAGACAACAAAGGAAAGCCTCGCTCTTGACAAAAGCAAGCAAGCACACGATTAAGATTGTTTTCCGCATCTAAAGGTATACAGCAAAAGACCATCCTTGATTACTCAATCACAATAGAAATTTTGCTTTTTAAAAAAACATATCATCATGTTTCCCCACAGGTGGCTAGCCCCAGTGGACTCCTAAGCCAGGAATAGTGGGTTCCAGTCCCATCTGGGGTGCTTGCTTTTCTTCCCTCTTTAAGGTAACCAAGGGTGTGTTTTAGTTCTGTTAAATGTGTTCCACTGTCTTCTCTAATAATTCATGTCCAAGTTGCTTGTAAAGTCGATCTTGCAAAAGCCAGATCTGATACTGATCATAGAAAGCACGCTTTTTTAAAAAAAAACATATCATCACGTTTCCCCACCGGTGGCTATCCCCAGTGGACTCCTAAGCCAGGGATAGTGGGTTCCAGTCCCATCTGGGGTGCTTGCTTTTCTTCACTCTTTAAGGTAACCAAGGGTGTGTTTTAGTTTTGTTAAATGTGTTCCACTGTCTTCTCTAATAATTCATGTCCAAGTTGCTTGTAAAGTCGATCTCGCAAAAACCAGATCTGATACTGATCATAGAAAGCACGCTTTTTAAAATAACATATCATCACGTTTCCCCACAGGTGGCTAGCCCCAGTGGACTCCTAAGCCAGGGATAGTAGGTTCCAGTCCCATCTGGGGTGCTTGCTTTTCTTCCCTCTTTAAGGTAACAAAGGGTGTGTTTTAGTTTCATTAAATGTGTTCCACTGTCTTCTCTAATAATTCATGTCCAAGTTGCTTGTAAAGTCGATCTCGCAAAAGCCAGATCTGATACTGATCATAGAAAGCACCCTTGTAAAGCAGGCTTGTGAAGCACATACAAAGCTCCAGTGGCACAATCGGTCAGCGCGCGGTACTTATAAAGCAGTAACTGTTGAGCAATGCCGAGGTTGTGAGTTCGAGCCTCACCTGGAGCATTCTTTTCTAACCTTTATTGTTATATAAAAACTGCAGTAGGGCAGCAAAGTCTTTTACCCGTTTTCCATGTATTGCAAGCAAATTATCAAAACGACACAACAAAAGAAGTTCTCGCTCTCGTCCTAAGAAAGCAGGCACGTTATTAAGATTGTTTTCCCGATTGGAAAACAAACGCTAAAAGACCAGCCTTGATAACTTTTTAACATGAGAATATTTGATTGTAAACTAACTATCATCATACTGCAAACATCCAGCCCCAGTGGCCTAATGGATAAGGCACTGGCCTCCTAAGCCAGGGATTGTGGGTTCGAGTCCCATCTGGGGTGTATGCTTTCTTTCTCTATACCAGGTATCCATCAATGAGTTTTAGTTCAAGATAAAATGTGATTGATTGGCTTCTCTAATGATTCTCTTCCTTGTGAATTCAATCTTGCAAAATCTGGTACCATGCTTATCATGGAAACAATCCATCTGTAGCCATTCAATGCCTTCTGGCTGCTGTTGGAATGAGACAACAAAGGAAAGCCTCGCTCTTGACGAAAGCAAGCAAGCACACGATTAAGATTGTTTTCCGCATCTAAAGGTAAACAGCAAAAGACCATCCTTGATTACTCAATCACAATAGAAATTTTGCTTTTTAAAAAAACATATCATCATGTTTCCCCACAGGTGGCTAGCCCCAGTGGACTCCTAAGCCAGGGAAAGTGGGTTCCAGTCCCATCTGGGGTGCTTGCTTTTCTTCCCTCTTTAAGGTAACCAAGGGTGTGTTTTAGTTCTGTTAAATGTGTTCCACTGTCTTCTCTGATAATTCATGTCCAAGTTGCTTGTAAAGTCGATCTCGCAAAAGCCAGATCTGATACTGATCACAGAAAGCACGCTTTTTAAAAAAAACATATCATCACGTTTCCCCACAGGTGGCTAGCCCCAGTGGACTCCTAAGCCAGAGATAGTGGGTTCCAGTCCCATCTGGGATGCTTGCTTTTCTTCCCTCTTTAAGGTAACCAAGGGTGTGTTTTAGTTTCGTTAAATGTGTTCCACTGTCTTCTCTAATAATTCATGTCCAAGTTGCTTGTAAAGTCGATCTCGCAAAAACCAGATCTGATACTGATCATAGAAAGCACGCTTTTTAAAATAACATATCATCACGTTTCCCCACAGGTGGCTAGCCCCAGTGGACTCCTAAGCCAGGGATAGTGGGTTCCAGTCCCATCTGGGGTGCTTGCTTTTCTTCCCTCTTTAAGGTAACAAAGGGTGTGTTTTAGTTTCATTAAATGTGTTCCACTGTCTTCTCTAATAATTCATGTCCAAGTTGCTTGTAAAGTCGATCTCGCAAAAGCCAGATCTGATACTGATCATAGAAAGCACCCTTGTAAAGCAGGCTTGTGAAGCACATGCAAAGCTCTAGTGGCGCAATCGGTCAGCGCGTGGTACTTATATAGCAGTAACTGTTGAGCAATGCCGAGGTTGTGAGTTCGAGCCTCACCTGGAGCATTCTTTTCTAACCTTTATTGTTATATAAAAACTGCAGTAGGGCAGCAAAGTCTTTTACCCGTTTTCCATGTATTGTAAGCAAATTATCAAAACGACACAACAAAAGAAGTTCTCGCTCTCGTCCTAAGAAAGCAGGCACGTTATTAAGATTGTTTTCCCGATTGGAAAACAAATGGTAAAAGACCGGCCTTGATAACTTTTTAACATGAGAATATTTGATTGTAAACTAACTATCATCAAGCTGCATACATCCAGCCCCAGTGGCCTAATGGATAAGGCACTGGCCTCCTAAGCCAGGGATTGTGGCTTCAAGTTCCATCTGGGGTGTATGCTTTCCTTCACTATACCAGGTATCCATCAAGGAGTTTTAGTTCAAGATAAAATGTGATTGATTGGCTTCTCTAATGATTCTCTTCCTTGTGAAGTCAATCTTGCAAAATCTGGTACCATGCTTATCATGGAAACAATCCATCTGTAGCCATTCAATGCCTTCTGGCTGCTGTTGGAATGAGACAACAAAGGAAAGCCTCGCTCTTGACAAAAGCAAGCAAGCACACGATTAAGATTGTTTTCCGCATCTAAAGGTATACAGCAAAAGACCATCCTTGATTACTCAATCACAATAGAAATTTTGCTTTTTAAAAAAACATATCATCATGTTTCCCCACAGGTGGCTAGCCCCAGTGGACTCCTAAGCCAGGAATAGTGGGTTCCAGTCCCATCTGGGGTGCTTGCTTTTCTTCCCTCTTTAAGGTAACCAAGGGTGTGTTTTAGTTCTGTTAAATGTGTTCCACTGTCTTCTCTAATAATTCATGTCCAAGTTGCTTGTAAAGTCGATCTCGCAAAAGCCAGATCTGATACTGATCATAGAAAGCACGCTTTTTAAAAAAAAACATATCATCACGTTTCCCCACCGGTGGCTATCCCCAGTGGACTCCTAAGCCAGGGATAGTGGGTTCCAGTCCCATCTGGGGTGCTTGCTTTTCTTCACTCTTTAAGGTAACCAAGGGTGTGTTTTAGTTTTGTTAAATGTGTTCCACTGTCTTCTCTAATAATTCATGTCCAAGTTGCTTGTAAAGTCGATCTCGCAAAAAACAGATCTGATACTGATCATAGAAAGCACGCTTTTTAAAATAACATATCATCACGTTTCCCCACAGGTGGCTAGCCCCAGTGGACTCCTAAGCCAGGGATAGTGGGTTCCAGTCCCATCTGGGGTGCTTGCTTTTCTTCCCTCTTTAAGGTAACAAAGGGTGTGTTTTAGTTTCATTAAATGTGTTCCACTGTCTTCTCTAATAATTCATGTCCAAGTTGCTTGTAAAGTCGATCTTGCAAAAGCCAGATCTGATACTGATCATAGAAAGCACCCTTGTAAAGCAGGCTTGTGAAGCACATGCAAAGCTCCAGTGGCGCAATCGGTCAGCGCGCGGTACTTATAAAGCAGTAACTGTTGAGCAATGCCGAGGTTGTGAGTTCGAGCCTCACCTGGAGCATTCTTTTCTAACCTTTATTGTTATATAAAAACTGCAGTAGGGCAGCAAAGTCTTTTACCCGTTTTCCATGTATTGCAAGCAAATTATCAAAACGACACAACAAAAGAAGCGTTAATTTTTAACGTAAATTTGTTTTCCCTTAGTCCTAACAGCAGCACAAGTGGGGTGTTCTGCCCCTGTGAAGCTGGCAGGACGGTGGAATTTTTAATTCCGCCCAAGCAATTTAAATTAATTAGCCCCCCCATAAAAGGCCTCCTCCCCTAGGCCATCTCGCTTAATAACAAGTAACAAAAAAGTTTAGGGCGGGAAATTTGTGTGCTGCTGTTAGGACTAAGGGAAAACAAATTTACGTTAAAAATTAACGCTTCCCTTACGTCCTAACCAGCAGCACAAGTGGGGACTTAGCGAGTAACAACACAAATAGGGAGGGACTACGGCAGAGTGGCACTTAGGATTGACTGCCCAAAGGCCAACTCTTCCGATCGTTTGGCATTAACCCTGTAATGACTCAAAAAAGTATTGTGGGTGCTCCAAGAAGCAGCAGCACAAATCTGTTCCAGAGGAACAGACCTTTTCTCAGCAAAGGAAGTAGAGACTGCCCTAGTGGAATGGGCAGTGACAAAGGCAGGAGGAGTTAGCTCCTGGACTATGAAGGTCTCTCGGATTGCCTCCTTAATCCACCTACTCAGGGTAGGTTTAGAGGCTTTCAAGCCCTTGTTCTTTCCAGAAAAAGAGACAAGGAGGTGTTCCGACTTCCTGAATTCTCCAGTTCTTGAGATATAGACTCTGAGAGCTCTAGAGATGTCCAGAGTGTGGTCAACCGCTTCTTCAGGAGAGGATGGATTAGGCAGTAGAACTGGAAGAGAAATGACCTGGTTGGTATTGGAGAAAGTCGGAACCTTAGGAAGGAAGGTAGGTAAAAACCTCAACAGGACTCTGTCCTGTAGAAAAACAGTGTAAGGCTCGAAAGCCGAAAGGGCCTGAAGCTCACCCACTCTCTTGGCTGAGGTTATGGCCAATAAAAAAGTGACTTTAAGGGATAAATACCTAAAGTCTACTTCTTCCAGAGGTTCAAAGGGGGGAGCGCATAACCCCCTGAGAACAGTGGTTAAATCCCAACTGGGAATAGGTCTGAGAACTGTAGGTTTAAGTCTTTCAGCCCCTTTGAGGAATCTTCTAACCAGGGATTCTTGTGATAGAGACCTGCCTAGGAAGGCAGAGAGTGCTGCGACCTGAACCTTTAAGGTGGATGGGCTAAGACCCTTGTCAAGGCCATCCTGGAGAAAACGCAGTATTGCAGAAAGAGGAGGATCTGAGGTAACTACCTCTTTCGTTGCACACCATTGAAGGAAAATCTTCTTTATCCTGGAGTAAACCTTGTTTGTAGACTCTGCTCTCGAGTGTGCAATAGTTCTCAAGACCTCCGCAGGAAGCCCACTCCTTAGTAGGGTCCTGTCAATCTCCAGGCTGTCAGATTGAGTCTCCTCAGATCTAGGCAGGAGCCTGTGTTGTGAGACACAAGGTTCTGCACGTGGGGAAGCCTCCAATAACACCCCTGACTCATCCTCATGAGTTGGGTGAACCAGGACCTCTTCGGCCAGAATGGGATGATGGCAATCACTGAGGTCTGGTCTTGCCTGACTTTCATCAATACCCTGGGTATCATGGAAAGTGGAGGGAATATGTAGGCCAGCCTGAACCTCCATGCGATGGACAGAGCGTCTATCGCCACCGGATTGTCCTCCTTGTAAAGGGAACAAAACTTGCTCACTTTGGCATTCAGCCGGGTTGCCATGAGGTCTATTTCTGGTGTACCCCACTTCAGGGTTATCCTCCTGAAGATCTTCTCGTTGAGAGACCATTCTCCCTGGACTGCAAGCCCGCGACTTAGACGATCTGCCACTACGTTGAGATCCCCCTTGATGTGGACTGCAACAAGGTGGGATAGGTTGAGCTCTGCCCATGATAGAATAAGTCCGGTCTCCCTGAGGAGCACTTGGGACTTTGTGCCACCCTGTCTGTTGATATAAGCCACTACAGTGGTGTTGTCTGACCGGAGTCTTATTGCTTTCCCTAAGATATGGGGAGCAAAGTGGAGGAGCGCAAGACGAACTGCTCTCAGTTCTCTCATGTTGGATGAGAGTAACCTTTCCTGAGGGGTCCAGGTACCCTGAACCGGATGGTCGTCCAGATGGGCTCCCCACCCTAGAAGGGAGGCGTCTGTGGTCAGAGTGATCCACAGAGGTTGAATCAAGGACTTCCCATCTGTCAGGTTCGTCCACCACCTGAGAGAGGCACGGACTTCGGACGACAGGGTGCACTTTTTGTCCAACCCACTGGGGTTGCGATTCCAGGCAGTCAAGACCTGATCTTGGAGAGGTCGGAGGTGCCACAGGGCCCAGGGGACTGCTTCTGCAGACGCTGACATGTGGCCCAACATCTTCATTAGAGTTCTGATGGGCACTCTGCGTGGTACCGACAAAAACTCTGCGGCTTTTATGACGCGCTCTCTCCTTTCTGGGGTGAGAGACAGCGTCATCCGAGAGGAGTCTAGGACAAACCCCAGAAACCTTCTTGAGGTAGATGGGATGATCTCGGATTTTTCCCAATTTATGAGCCACCCTAGGTGTTGAAGAAAATCCAGGGTCAGTTGAAGATGAGCTTGAAGAATGTCTAGAGTCGCGGCTTTTAAAAGCCAGTCGTCTAGATAAGGAACAATCTCTAGGCCTTTTAGTCTTAGAGCAGAGACAACTGGAGCCACCACCTTTGTGAAGGTGTGGGGAGCGGAGGTAATGCCGAACGGTAGAACAGCAAATTGGAAATGCCTTACCATACCTTTTATGGTGACGGCGATTCTTAAGAACTTCCTGTGGGCAGGAAATATAGGGACATGAAGGTATGCATCCTTCAAGTCTATAGTGACCATGAGATCTTGTGGGTTCAGGATACTGACCACCGAGCGAATGGTTTCCATTCTGAACCGCCTTTTCCTTATAAATCGGTTTAGGTAGCGCAGGTCTATTATCATGCGCCAGTCGCCATTTGGTTTGGGAACCAAAAATATCGGGGAGTAGACGCCAGATCCTCTTTGATCTGGGGGAACTTCTTCCAAAGCTTGCTTTCCCAAGTATTGGAGAACTGAGGTTTCTATGACAGCCTGTTTTGGCTGAGGAAGTAACTTTGTTAAGACAAACTTCCTTGGGGGAGGGGAGGTAAATTCTATCCTGTACCCCGACTGAATAACCTTCAGAACCCAGGGATCCTGGATTTCTTGCATCCAGGTTGTAAGGAATAAACTTAAACGTCCTCCTACTGGAGGAGGATGGGCAGATAGATTCTCTGCAACAAACACTTGAGGGGAAGGGAGAGGGAAAACGTTGGTGGATGTCAGTGGAGAGTCATAGCTCGGCCTTCCGGTCTTTACCGCGGCCGCGACCTCCACCACGTTTTTGAAAGGACTGACGTCTCTGGGATCTAGGAGGGCCCTGGGACTTCCCCCCTCTTGCTCTACCTTTACCCCGAAAGGCCTGAACAGGAAGGCACCTGCCTTTTTTGTCAGCATAACCTTCCATTATGCGATCCAGCTCAGAACCAAATAGCCAAGTAGGCTCGAAAGGCATCCCACACAAGTTAAACTTGGAGGTGTTGTCCGCTACCCAAGGGCGTAACCACAAGGGACGTCTGCTAGCAGAAGCGAGTGCCATGGACTTGGCAGCTAGCTTAAGGTGTTGCTGGGAGGCCTCGCAGAGGAAGTCTATACCAAGGAGGAGTGTCTTGAAGCTGTCCAAGATGTCTTCCCTAGGGACATTGTTGTCAATCTCAGTCTGTATGCGCTCCACACGCTCCTTCACGAAGTCAGACACTTCTCCCGAGGCAATAGCCACAGAGGCAGACGCTGATGCTGCTGAATATGTGCGTCTGAGAAGGGAATCCACCTTCCTATCAAGCGGGTCCTGGAGGTTGCTTCCATCATCCGCGGGAACCAAGACTCTCTTGGACAGTTTATTTACTGCCATATCAACCTTAGGAGGTGGCATCCAGGAATCAGATTCCGCGTCCGAGAGAGGGTACATCAATTTGAAGGTACGAGTGACAAGCGCAGGTTTATCTGGGTGCTTCCACTCAGCCTTCATCATCTTTTTGCGTGCATCATTCACCTTGAAAACCCAAGGTTCTCTAGAGGTGGATGCAGAGGCTTCCCCTTGGTCAACATCCTGGTCCCTTGACCGGATGGACCTAAGTAATCTCTGCGTCTTTTCCGCAGGGAAAAGAGGCGGACACATCTTCACCTCAACAGGCTGTTCAGACTGTACAGATGACCTCTGGTCCAATACATCGATCGATTCTTCCGCCACAGAAGGAGGAGTGGATTCAGTTCTAGCTCTTTTGGGAACAAGAGCACTCTTAATTTCAGATATGGAATTTCCCATAAACTCCTTCATCCAGATGAACATGTCCTGGACAGTAGGTTCAGCTGGATTAGGGGGTGGACGGCAACCGGGACACCTGTTATATTCGTAAGCGTCCGGAAGCGGAGTGCCGCAATTGGCGCAAGCTAGATGGCGTTTTTTGGCGCTAGCCTTACGACCACCAGAGTGTGGGTCACTAGAGGAAGGAGTAGACATGACTCTGGAAAGAAAGAAAATAAGTTAGGGATAATAAACAAAATTATTATCGCCCTAACGCCAAATAGAGAGGGAGAGATACCTATAATGCAGATAGGAGCTCTAACCACTAATGCTAGGCTTGTAAATAGGACTAGCTATGATGGCAGCAGAGACTGAATGAAGGTCTCAGCTGTCTTTATATGGGAAAGGGCCCGGAAGCCCCGCCCCCTTCAGAGAAGATCAGCCTGCAATAGGCTGAAACACCCGGAAGGGAATTTTTAATAAAAATTATCCACTGAGCCCTTCCCTAACTAGGAAAGGGCTCACGCCTGACTTTCCACCTAAGTATAAAACTTAAAAGGCAGCGCAAAGCGCTGAAGAAAGTGAGGCCGGGACCGGAAGTCGTCAGATGACGTACTTCCGGTCCACGGCTCGCACAGAGTAATGGAGGCGAGCGTGAGCCGGGACACGTGGGACGCCAGGCGGGTAAGAAAAAAACCCGCAGCGGCATCCCTAATGCTATGAGGGATCACCGGATCCTTGTAGCAATAAAATAGTCAAAACAAATAGTTTTAAGATAAACCAGGCCGGAGGCCCAGATAATATAAAGAGAAAAAAACAGGGGGCAGTTGAAAAAGGTACTGCGCCCCAAAAATATCTCCCCAATACAGGGGAGACATCCAGGCAGGCTCCAAAGGAGCCTGCACCGTCCTGCTGTCCTTACACAGGACAGAAAAAAAGCGAGATGGCCTAGGGGAGGAGGCCTTTTATGGGGGGGCTAATTAATTTAAATTGCTTGGGCGGAATTAAAAATTCCACCGTCCTGCCAGCTTCACAGGGGCAGAACACCCCACTTGTGCTGCTGGTTAGGACGTAAGGGAAGTTCTCGCTCTCGTCCTAAGAAAGCAGGCACGTTATTAAGATTGTTTTCCCGATTGGAAAACAAACGCTAAAAGACCAGCCTTGATAACTTTTTAACATGAGAATATTTGATTGTAAACTAACTATCATCATACTGCAAACATCCAGCCCCAGTGGCCTAATGGATAAGGCACTGGCCTCCTAAGCCAGGGATTGTGGTTTTGAGTCCCGTCTGGGGTGTATGCTTTCCTTCTCTATACCAGGTATCCATCAATGAGTTTTAGTTCAAGATAAAATGTGATTGATTGGCTTCTCTAATGATTCTCTTCCTTGTGAATTCAATCTTGCAAAATCTGGTACCATGCTTATCATGGAAACAATCCATCTGTAGCCATTCAATGCCTTCTGGCTGCTGTTGGAATGAGACAACAAAGGAAAGCCTCGCTCTTGACGAAAGCAAGCAAGCACACGATTAAGATTGTTTTCCGCATCTAAAGGTAAACAGCAAAAGACCATCCTTGATTACTCAATCACAATAGAAATTTTGCTTTTTAAAAAAACATATCATCATGTTTCCCCACAGGTGGCTAGCCCCAGTGGACTCCTAAGCCAGGGATAGTGGGTTCCAGTCCCATCTGGGGTGCTTGCTTTTCTTCCCTCTTTAAGGTAACCAAGGGTGTGTTTTAGTTCTGTTAAATGTGTTCCACTGTCTTCTCTGATAATTCATGTCCAAGTTGCTTGTAAAGTCGATCTCGCAAAAGCCAGATCTGATACTGATCACAGAAAGCACGCTTTTTAAAAAAAACATATCATCACGTTTCCCCACAGGTGGCTAGCCCCAGTGGACTCCTAAGCCAGAGATAGTGGGTTCCAGTCCCATCTGGGATGCTTGCTTTTCTTCCCTCTTTAAGGTAACCAAGGGTGTGTTTTAGTTTCGTTAAATGTGTTCCACTGTCTTCTCTAATAATTCATGTCCAAGTTGCTTGTAAAGTCGATCTCGCAAAAACCAGATCTGATACTGATCATAGAAAGCACGCTTTTTAAAATAACATATCATCACGTTTCCCCACAGGTGGCTAGCCCCAGTGGACGCCTAAGCCAGGGATAGTGGGTTCCAGTCCCATCTGGGGTGCTTGCTTTTCTTCCCTCTTTAAGGTAACAAAGGGTGTGTTTTAGTTTCATTAAATGTGTTCCACTGTCTTCTCTAATAATTCATGTCCAAGTTGCTTGTAAAGTCGATCTCGCAAAAGCCAGATCTGATACTGATCATAGAAAGCACCCTTGTAAAGCAGGCTTGTGAAGCACATGCAAAGCTCTAGTGGCGCAATCGGTCAGCGCGTGGTACTTATGTAGCAGTAACTGTTGAGCAATGCCGAGGTTGTGAGTTCGAGCCTCACCTGGAGCATTCTTTTCTAACCTTTATTGTTATATAAAAACTGCAGTAGGGCAGCAAAGTCTTTTACCCGTTTTCCATGTATTGTAAGCAAATTATCAAAACGACACAACAAAAGAAGTTCTCGCTCTCGTCCTAAGAAAGCAGGCACGTTATTAAGATTGTTTTCCCGATTGGAAAACAAATGGTAAAAGACCGGCCTTGATAACTTTTTAACATGAGAATATTTGATTGTAAACTAACTATCATCAAGCTGCATACATCCAGCCCCAGTGGCCTAATGGATAAGGCACTGGCCTCCTAAGCCAGGGATTGTGGCTTCAAGTTCCATCTGGGGTGTATGCTTTCCTTCACTATACCAGGTATCCATCAATGAGTTTTAGTTCAAGATAAAATGTGATTGATTGGCTTCTCTAATGATTCTCTTCCTTGTGAAGTCAATCTTGCAAAATCTGGTACCATGCTTATCATGGAAACAATCCATCTGTAGCCATTCAATGCCTTCTGGCTGCTGTTGGAATGAGACAACAAAGGAAAGCCTCGCTCTTGACAAAAGCAAGCAAGCACACGATTAAGATTGTTTTCCGCATCTAAAGGTATACAGCAAAAGACCATCCTTGATTACTCAATCACAATAGAAATTTTGCTTTTTAAAAAAACATATCATCATGTTTCCCCACAGGTGGCTAGCCCCAGTGGACTCCTAAGCCAGGAATAGTGGGTTCCAGTCCCATCTGGGGTGCTTGCTTTTCTTCCCTCTTTAAGGTAACCAAGGGTGTGTTTTAGTTCTGTTAAATGTGTTCCACTGTCTTCTCTAATAATTCATGTCCAAGTTGCTTGTAAAGTCGATCTCGCAAAAGCCAGATCTGATACTGATCATAGAAAGCACGCTTTTTAAAAAAAAACATATCATCACGTTTCCCCACCGGTGGCTATCCCCAGTGGACTCCTAAGCCAGGGATAGTGGGTTCCAGTCCCATCTGGGGTGCTTGCTTTTCTTCACTCTTTAAGGTAACCAAGGGTGTGTTTTAGTTTTGTTAAATGTGTTCCACTGTCTTCTCTAATAATTCATGTCCAAGTTGCTTGTAAAGTCGATCTCGCAAAAAACAGATCTGATACTGATCATAGAAAGCACGCTTTTTAAAATAACATATCATCACGTTTCCCCACAGGTGGCTAGCCCCAGTGGACTCCTAAGCCAGGGATAGTGGGTTCCAGTCCCATCTGGGGTGCTTGCTTTTCTTCCCTCTTTAAGGTAACAAAGGGTGTGTTTTAGTTTCATTAAATGTGTTCCACTGTCTTCTCTAATAATTCATGTCCAAGTTGCTTGTAAAGTCGATCTTGCAAAAGCCAGATCTGATACTGATCATAGAAAGCACCCTTGTAAAGCAGGCTTGTGAAGCACATGCAAAGCTCCAGTGGCGCAATCGGTCAGCGCGCGGTACTTATAAAGCAGTAACTGTTGAGCAATGCCGAGGTTGTGAGTTCGAGCCTCACCTGGAGCATTCTTTTCTAACCTTTATTGTTATATAAAAACTGCAGTAGGGCAGCAAAGTCTTTTACCCGTTTTCCATGTATTGCAAGCAAATTATCAAAACGACACAACAAAAGAAGTTCTCGCTCTCGTCCTAAGAAAGCAGGCACGTTATTAAGATTGTTTTCCCGATTGGAAAACAAACGCTAAAAGACCAGCCTTGATAACTTTTTAACATGAGAATATTTGATTGTAAACTAACTATCATCATACTGCAAACATCCAGCCCCAGTGGCCTAATGGATAAGGCACTGGCCTCCTAAGCCAGGGATTGTGGTTTTGAGTCCCGTCTGGGGTGTATGCTTTCCTTCTCTATACCAGGTATCCATCAATGAGTTTTAGTTCAAGATAAAATGTGATTGATTGGCTTCTCTAATGATTCTCTTCCTTGTGAATTCAATCTTGCAAAATCTGGTACCATGCTTATCATGGAAACAATCCATCTGTAGCCATTCAATGCCTTCTGGCTGCTGTTGGAATGAGACAACAAAGGAAAGCCTCGCTCTTGACGAAAGCAAGCAAGCACACGATTAAGATTGTTTTCCGCATCTAAAGGTAAACAGCAAAAGACCATCCTTGATTACTCAATCACAATAGAAATTTTGCTTTTTAAAAAAACATATCATCATGTTTCCCCACAGGTGGCTAGCCCCAGTGGACTCCTAAGCCAGGGATAGTGGGTTCCAGTCCCATCTGGGGTGCTTGCTTTTCTTCCCTCTTTAAGGTAACCAAGGGTGTGTTTTAGTTCTGTTAAATGTGTTCCACTGTCTTCTCTGATAATTCATGTCCAAGTTGCTTGTAAAGTCGATCTCGCAAAAGCCAGATCTGATACTGATCACAGAAAGCACGCTTTTTAAAAAAAACATATCATCACGTTTCCCCACAGGTGGCTAGCCCCAGTGGACTCCTAAGCCAGAGATAGTGGGTTCCAGTCCCATCTGGGATGCTTGCTTTTCTTCCCTCTTTAAGGTAACCAAGGGTGTGTTTTAGTTTCGTTAAATGTGTTCCACTGTCTTCTCTAATAATTCATGTCCAAGTTGCTTGTAAAGTCGATCTCGCAAAAACCAGATCTGATACTGATCATAGAAAGCACGCTTTTTAAAATAACATATCATCACGTTTCCCCACAGGTGGCTAGCCCCAGTGGACTCCTAAGCCAGGGATAGTGGGTTCCAGTCCCATCTGGGGTGCTTGCTTTTCTTCCCTCTTTAAGGTAACAAAGGGTGTGTTTTAGTTTCATTAAATGTGTTCCACTGTCTTCTCTAATAATTCATGTCCAAGTTGCTTGTAAAGTCGATCTCGCAAAAGCCAGATCTGATACTGATCATAGAAAGCACCCTTGTAAAGCAGGCTTGTGAAGCACATGCAAAGCTCTAGTGGCGCAATCGGTCAGCGCGTGGTACTTATGTAGCAGTAACTGTTGAGCAATGCCGAGGTTGTGAGTTCGAGCCTCACCTGGAGCATTCTTTTCTAACCTTTATTGTTATATAAAAACTGCAGTAGGGCAGCAAAGTCTTTTACCCGTTTTCCATGTATTGTAAGCAAATTATCAAAACGACACAACAAAAGAAGTTCTCGCTCTCGTCCTAAGAAAGCAGGCACGTTATTAAGATTGTTTTCCCGATTGGAAAACAAATGGTAAAAGACCGGCCTTGATAACTTTTTAACATGAGAATATTTGATTGTAAACTAACTATCATCAAGCTGCATACATCCAGCCCCAGTGGCCTAATGGATAAGGCACTGGCCTCCTAAGCCAGGGATTGTGGCTTCAAGTTCCATCTGGGGTGTATGCTTTCCTTCACTATACCAGGTATCCATCAATGAGTTTTAGTTCAAGATAAAATGTGATTGATTGGCTTCTCTAATGATTCTCTTCCTTGTGAAGTCAATCTTGCAAAATCTGGTACCATGCTTATCATGGAAACAATCCATCTGTAGCCATTCAATGCCTTCTGGCTGCTGTTGGAATGAGACAACAAAGGAAAGCCTCGCTCTTGACAAAAGCAAGCAAGCACACGATTAAGATTGTTTTCCGCATCTAAAGGTATACAGCAAAAGACCATCCTTGATTACTCAATCACAATAGAAATTTTGCTTTTTAAAAAAACATATCATCATGTTTCCCCACAGGTGGCTAGCCCCAGTGGACTCCTAAGCCAGGAATAGTGGGTTCCAGTCCCATCTGGGGTGCTTGCTTTTCTTCCCTCTTTAAGGTAACCAAGGGTGTGTTTTAGTTCTGTTAAATGTGTTCCACTGTCTTCTCTAATAATTCATGTCCAAGTTGCTTGTAAAGTCGATCTCGCAAAAGCCAGATCTGATACTGATCATAGAAAGCACGCTTTTTAAAAAAAAACATATCATCACGTTTCCCCACCGGTGGCTATCCCCAGTGGACTCCTAAGCCAGGGATAGTGGGTTCCAGTCCCATCTGGGGTGCTTGCTTTTCTTCACTCTTTAAGGTAACCAAGGGTGTGTTTTAGTTTTGTTAAATGTGTTCCACTGTCTTCTCTAATAATTCATGTCCAAGTTGCTTGTAAAGTCGATCTCGCAAAAAACAGATCTGATACTGATCATAGAAAGCACGCTTTTTAAAATAACATATCATCACGTTTCCCCACAGGTGGCTAGCCCCAGTGGACTCCTAAGCCAGGGATAGTGGGTTCCAGTCCCATCTGGGGTGCTTGCTTTTCTTCCCTCTTTAAGGTAACAAAGGGTGTGTTTTAGTTTCATTAAATGTGTTCCACTGTCTTCTCTAATAATTCATGTCCAAGTTGCTTGTAAAGTCGATCTTGCAAAAGCCAGATCTGATACTGATCATAGAAAGCACCCTTGTAAAGCAGGCTTGTGAAGCACATGCAAAGCTCCAGTGGCGCAATCGGTCAGCGCGCGGTACTTATAAAGCAGTAACTGTTGAGCAATGCCGAGGTTGTGAGTTCGAGCCTCACCTGGAGCATTCTTTTCTAACCTTTATTGTTATATAAAAACTGCAGTAGGGCAGCAAAGTCTTTTACCCGTTTTCCATGTATTGCAAGCAAATTATCAAAACGACACAACAAAAGAAGTTCTCGCTCTCGTCCTAAGAAAGCAGGCACGTTATTAAGATTGTTTTCCCGATTGGAAAACAAACGCTAAAAGACCAGCCTTGATAACTTTTTAACATGAGAATATTTGATTGTAAACTAACTATCATCATACTGCAAACATCCAGCCCCAGTGGCCTAATGGATAAGGCACTGGCCTCCTAAGCCAGGGATTGTGGTTTTGAGTCCCGTCTGGGGTGTATGCTTTCCTTCTCTATACCAGGTATCCATCAATGAGTTTTAGTTCAAGATAAAATGTGATTGATTGGCTTCTCTAATGATTCTCTTCCTTGTGAATTCAATCTTGCAAAATCTGGTACCATGCTTATCATGGAAACAATCCATCTGTAGCCATTCAATGCCTTCTGTCTGCTGTTGGAATGAGACAACAAAGGAAAGCCTCGCTCTTGACGAAAGCAAGCAAGCACACGATTAAGATTGTTTTCCGCATCTAAAGGTAAACAGCAAAAGACCATCCTTGATTACTCAATCACAATAGAAATTTTGCTTTTTAAAAAAACATATCATCATGTTTCCCCACAGGTGGCTAGCCCCAGTGGACTCCTAAGCCAGGGATAGTGGGTTCCAGTCCCATCTGGGGTGCTTGCTTTTCTTCCCTCTTTAACCCCTTAAGGACACATGACGTTCTCATACGTCTCCATTTCCGAGTCCTTAAGGACACATGACGTATGAGAACGTCATGTGTTTTACCGGCCCCCCGCAACCATCTGGAGCGGAGCCGGTCCCCGATGCCTGCTGAAATCGTTCAGCAGGCATCGGGGCATATCGCCCAGGGGGGTCATTATGACCCCCCATGTCGGCGATGGCCGCAGATCGCTGGACAATTCAGTCCAGCGATCTGCGGCGGATTCCGGGTCAATCGGGTCTCCAGTGACCCGGTGACCCGGAATTATTGGCTGATCGGGGCCGTCAGAGACGGCCCCGATCAGCCAGAGCCAGCAGGGGTGAGGTGGCACTGGTGCCACCTCACGATCGCCCTGATTCGTCGGCCGGATTACCGGCCGACCAATCAGGGCGCCTGCTGCGGGTGTCACTCCCGCAACCCGCTCCGCCCCTCTTCCGGAGGACGTGAGCGGGTGCGGGAAGACGACCCCCGGTGCTGGGGACCCCGATCCCCGGCGTCCCTGTTGGGATCGGGGCCCCAGGAGCAGCGGCGGCGGCGGCGGGACTGACCTGTGCGGCGAGGATCGTTGGAGGTGAGTGACAGCCTCCTGCTGTTGCTTAGCAACAGCTCCCAGCATGCAACAAGGGCATGCTGGGAGCTGTAGTTATGCAACAGCAGGAGGCAGACCACCACAACTCCCAGCATGCCCTTATGGGCATGCTGGGACTTGTAGTTTTGCAACAGCTGGAGGCACATTCTTTCTATGGAAAAGTGTACCTTCAGCTGTTGTGTAACTACAACTCCCAGCTTGCACAATCAGCTAAAGTGCATGCTGGGAGTTGTAGTGGTGCATCTGGTGGTTGCATAACTACAACTCCCAGCATGCCCGTTGGCTGTCGGTGACTGCTGAGAGTTGTAGTTTTGCAACAGCTGAAGGCACACTGAGTTAAGTAGTAAACCAGTGTGTCTCCAGCTGTTGCATAACTACAATCCCCAGCATCCCCAGCCAAAGTAGTATGCCTCCAGCTGTTGCATAACTACAACACCCAGCATGCCCTTCCGCTGTCCGTACATGCTGGGGGTTGTAGCTTTTGCAACAGCTGAAGGCACACTGGTTGCAAAACACTGAGTTTGTTACCAAACTCGGTGTTTCACAACCAGTGTGCCTCCAGCTGTTGCAAAACTACAACTCCCAGCATGCACTGATGGACCGTACATGCTGGGAGTTGTAGTTTTGCAACAGCTGGATGTTCCCCCCCCAATGTGAACGTACAGGGTACACTCACACGGGCGGAGGATTACAGTTAGTATCCGGCTGCAAGTTTGAGGTACGGCAAAATTTCTGCCGCAGCTCAAACTGCCAGCGAGAAACTACTGTGAACCCCCCGCACGTGTGACTGTACCCTAAAAACACTACACTAACACACAATAAAATAAAAAGTAAAAAACACTACATATACACATACCCCTACACAGCCCCCCTCCCCTCCCCAATAAAAATGAAAAACGTCTGGTACGCCACTGTTTCCAGAACGGAGCCTCCAGCGGTTGCAAAACTACAACTCCCAGCATGCACTGATAGACCGTACATGCTGGGAGTTGTAGTTTTGCAACAGCTGGATGTTCCCCCCCCCCAATGTGAACGTACAGGGTACACTCACATGGGCGGAGGATTACAGTAAGTATCCGGCTGCAAGTTTGAGCTGCGTCAAATTTTCTGCCGTAGCTCAAACTGCCAGCGAGAAACTACTGTGAACCCCCGCCTGTGCGACTGTACCCTAAAAACACTACACTACACTACCACAAAATAAAATAAAAAGTAAAAAACACTACATATACACATACCCCTATACAACCCCCCTCCCCAATAAAAATGAAAAACGTCTGGTACGCCACTGTTTCCAAAACGGAGCCTCCAGCTGTTGCAAAACAACTACTCCCAGTATTGCCAGATAGCCGTTGACTGTCCAGGCATGCTGGGAGTTTTACAACAGCTGGAGGCACCCTGTTTGGGAATCACTGGCGTAGAATACCCCTATGTCCACCCCTATGCAAGTCCCTAATTTAGGCCTCAAATGCGCATGGCGCTCTCACTTTGGAGCCCTGTCGTATTTCAAGGCAACAGTTTAGGGCCACATATGGGGTATCGCCGTACTCGGGAGAAATTGGGCTTCAAATTTTGGGGGGTATTTTCTGCTATTACCCTTTTAAAAAATGTAAAATTTTTGGGAAAACAAGCATTTTAGGTAAAAAAAATATATATTTTTTTACATATGCAAAAGTCGTGAAACACCTGTAGGGTATTAAGGTTCAAATTACCCCTTGTTACGTTCCCCGAGGGGTCTGGTTTCCAAAATGGTATGCCATGTGTTTTTTTTTTGCTGTCCTGGCACCATAGGGGCTTCCTAAATGCGGCATGCCCCCAGAGCAAAATTCACTTTCAAAAAGCCAAATGTGACTCCTTCTCTTCTGAGACCTGTAGTGCGCCAGCAGAGCACTTTTCACACCCATATGGGGTGTTTTCTGAATCGGGAGAAATTGGGCTTCAAATTTTGGGGGGTATTTTCTGCTATTACCCTTTTTAAAATTGTAAAAATTTTGGGAAACCAAGCATTTTAGGTAAAAAAAATATATATTTTTTTACATATGCAAAAGTCGTGAAACACCTGTAGGGTATTAAGGTTCACATTACCCCTTGTTACGTTCCCCGAGGGGTCTAGTTTCCAAAATGGTATGCCATGTGTTTTTTTTTTGCTGTCCTGGCACCATAGGGGCTTCCTAAATGCGGCATGCCCCCAGAGCAAAATTCACTTTCAAAAAGCCAAATGTGACTCCTTCTCTTCTGAGACCTGTAGTGCGCCAGCAGAGCACTTTTCACACCCATATGGGGTGTTTTCTGAATCGGGAGAAATTGGGCTTCAAATTTTGGGGGTATTTTCTGCTATTACCCTTTTTAAAATTGTAAAAATTTTGGGAAACCAAGCATTTTAGGTAAAAAAATAATATATTTTTTTACATATGCAAAAGTCCTGAAACACCTGTAGGGTATTAAGGTTCACATTACCCCTTGTTACGTTCCCCGAGGGGTCTAGTTTCCAAAATGGTATGCCATGTGTTTTTTTTTTGCTGTTCTGGCACCATAGGGGCTTCCTAAATGCGGCATGCCCCCAGAGCAAAATTTGCTTTCAAAAAGCCAAATGTGACTCCTTCTCTTCTGAGACCTGTAGTGCACCAGCAGAGCACTTTTCACCCCCATGGGAGGTGTTTTCTGTATCGGGAGAAATTGGGCTTCAAATTTTGGGGGGTATTTTCTGCTATTACCCTTTTTAAAAATGTAAAATTTTTGGGAAACCAAGCATTTTAGGTAAAAAAAATATATATTTTTTTTACATATGCAAAAGTCGTGAATCACCTGTAGGGTATTAAGGTTCACTTTACCCCTTGTTACGTTCCCTGAGGGGTCTAGTTTCCAAAATGGTATGCCATGTGTTTTTTTTTTGCTGTCCTGGCACCAAAGGGGCTTCCTAAATGCGGCATGCCCCCCAAAAACCATTTGTCGCTCCTTCCCTTCTGAGCCCTCTACTGCGCCCGCCGAACAATTAACATAGACATATGAGGTATGTGCTTACTCGCGAGAAATTGGGTTTCAAATACAAGTAAAAATTTTTTCCTTTTTATCCCTTGCAAAAATTCAAAAATTGGGTCTACAAGAACATGCGAGTGTAAAAAATGAAGATTTTGAATTTTCTCCTTCACTTTGCTGCTATTCCTGTGAAACACCTAAAGGGTTAATACACTTACTGAATGTTTTTTTGAATACTTTAGGGGGTGTAGTTTTTATAATGGGGTCTTTTATGGGGTATTTCTAATATGAAGACCCTTCAAATCCACTTCAAACCCGAACTGGTCCCTGAAAAATAGTGAGTTTGAAAATTTTGTGAAAAATTTCAAAATTGCTACTGAACTTTGAAGCCCTATGGTGTCTTCCAAAAGTAAAAACTCATAAATTTTATGATGCAAACATAAAGTAGACATATTGTATATGTGAACCCCAAAAAAATATATTTTGAATATCCATTTTCCTTACAAGCAGAGAGCTTCAAAGTTAGAAAAATGCAAAAATTTCATTTTTTTCATCAAATTTTGGGATTTTTCACCAAGAAAGGATGCAAGTTACCATAAAATTTTACCACTAAGTTAAAGTAGAATATGTCACGAAAAAACAATCTCGGAATCAGAATGATAACTAAAAGCATTCCAGAGTTATTAATGTTTAAAGTGACAGTGGTCAGAATTGCAAAAAACGCTCCGGTCCTTAAGGTATAAAATGGCCTGGTCCTTAAGGGGTTAAGGTAACCAAGGGTGTGTTTTAGTTCTGTTAAATGTGTTCCACTGTCTTCTCTGATAATTCATGTCCAAGTTGCTTGTAAAGTCGATCTCGCAAAAGCCAGATCTGATACTGATCACAGAAAGCACGCTTTTTAAAAAAAACATATCATCACGTTTCCCCACAGGTGGCTAGCCCCAGTGGACTCCTAAGCCAGAGATAGTGGGTTCCAGTCCCATCTGGGATGCTTGCTTTTCTTCCCTCTTTAAGGTAACCAAGGGTGTGTTTTAGTTTCGTTAAATGTGTTCCACTGTCTTCTCTAATAATTCATGTCCAAGTTGCTTGTAAAGTCGATCTCGCAAAAACCAGATCTGATACTGATCATAGAAAGCACGCTTTTTAAAATAACATATCATCACGTTTCCCCACAGGTGGCTAGCCCCAGTGGACTCCTAAGCCAGGGATAGTGGGTTCCAGTCCCATCTGGGGTGCTTGCTTTTCTTCCCTCTTTAAGGTAACAAAGGGTGTGTTTTAGTTTCATTAAATGTGTTCCACTGTCTTCTCTAATAATTCATGTCCAAGTTGCTTGTAAAGTCGATCTCGCAAAAGCCAGATCTGATACTGATCATAGAAAGCACCCTTGTAAAGCAGGCTTGTGAAGCACATGCAAAGCTCTAGTGGCGCAATCGGTCAGCGCGTGGTACTTATGTAGCAGTAACTGTTGAGCAATGCCGAGGTTGTGAGTTCGAGCCTCACCTGGAGCATTCTTTTCTAACCTTTATTGTTATATAAAAACTGCAGTAGGGCAGCAAAGTCTTTTACCCGTTTTCCATGTATTGTAAGCAAATTATCAAAACGACACAACAAAAGAAGTTCTCGCTCTCGTCCTAAGAAAGCAGGCACGTTATTAAGATTGTTTTCCCGATTGGAAAACAAATGGTAAAAGACCGGCCTTGATAACTTTTTAACATGAGAATATTTGATTGTAAACTAACTATCATCAAGCTGCATACATCCAGCCCCAGTGGCCTAATGGATAAGGCACTGGCCTCCTAAGCCAGGGATTGTGGCTTCAAGTTCCATCTGGGGTGTATGCTTTCCTTCACTATACCAGGTATCCATCAATGAGTTTTAGTTCAAGATAAAATGTGATTGATTGGCTTCTCTAATGATTCTCTTCCTTGTGAAGTCAATCTTGCAAAATCTGGTACCATGCTTATCATGGAAACAATCCATCTGTAGCCATTCAATGCCTTCTGGCTGCTGTTGGAATGAGACAACAAAGGAAAGCCTCGCTCTTGACAAAAGCAAGCAAGCACACGATTAAGATTGTTTTCCGCATCTAAAGGTATACAGCAAAAGACCATCCTTGATTACTCAATCACAATAGAAATTTTGCTTTTTAAAAAAACATATCATCATGTTTCCCCACAGGTGGCTAGCCCCAGTGGACTCCTAAGCCAGGAATAGTGGGTTCCAGTCCCATCTGGGGTGCTTGCTTTTCTTCCCTCTTTAAGGTAACCAAGGGTGTGTTTTAGTTCTGTTAAATGTGTTCCACTGTCTTCTCTAATAATTCATGTCCAAGTTGCTTGTAAAGTCGATCTTGCAAAAGCCAGATCTGATACTGATCATAGAAAGCACGCTTTTTTAAAAAAAACATATCATCACGTTTCCCCACAGGTGGCTATCCCCAGTGGACTCCTAAGCCAGAGATAGTGGGTTCCAGTCCCATCTGGGATGCTTGCTTTTCTTCCCTCTTTAAGGTAACCAAGGGTGTGTTTTAGTTTTGTTAAATGTGTTCCACTGTCTTCTCTAATAATTCATGTCCAAGTTGCTTGTAAAGTCGATCTCGCAAAAACCAGATCTGATACTGATCATAGAAAGCACGCTTTTTAAAATAACATATCATCACGTTTCCCCACAGGTGGCTAGCCCCAGTGGACTCCTAAGCCAGGGATAGTAGGTTCCAGTCCCATCTGGGGTGCTTGCTTTTCTTCCCTCTTTAAGGTAACAAAGGGTGTGTTTTAGTTTCATTAAATGTGTTCCACTGTCTTCTCTAATAATTCATGTCCAAGTTGCTTGTAAAGTCGATCTCGCAAAAACCAGATCTGATACTGATCATAGAAAGCACCCTTGTAAAGCAGGCTTGTGAAGCACATGCAAAGCTCTAGTGGCGCAATCGGTCAGCGCGTGGTACTTATATAGCAGTAACTGTTGAGCAATGCCGAGGTTGTGAGTTCGAGCCTCACCTGGAGCATTCTTTTCTAACCTTTATTGTTATATAAAAACTGCAGTAGGGCAGCAAAGTCTTTTACCCGTTTTCCATGTATTGTAAGCAAATTATCAAAACGACACAACAAAAGAAGTTCTCGCTCTCGTCCTAAGAAAGCAGGCACGTTATTAAGATTGTTTTCCCGATTGGAAAACAAATGGTAAAAGACCGGCCTTGATAACTTTTTAACATGAGAATATTTGATTGTAAACTAACTATCATCAAGCTGCATACATCCAGCCCCAGTGGCCTAATGGATAAGGCACTGGCCTCCTAAGCCAGGGATTGTGGCTTCAAGTTCCATCTGGGGTGTATGCTTTCCTTCACTATACCAGGTATCCATCAAGGAGTTTTAGTTCAAGATAAAATGTGATTGATTGGCTTCTCTAATGATTCTCTTCCTTGTGAAGTCAATCTTGCAAAATCTGGTACCATGCTTATCATGGAAACAATCCATCTGTAGCCATTCAATGCCTTCTGGCTGCTGTTGGAATGAGACAACAAAGGAAAGCCTCGCTCTTGACAAAAGCAAGCAAGCACACGATTAAGATTGTTTTCCGCATCTAAAGGTATACAGCAAAAGACCATCCTTGATTACTCAATCACAATAGAAATTTTGCTTTTAAAAAAAACATATCATCATGTTTCCCCACAGGTGGCTAGCCCCAGTGGACTCCTAAGCCAGGAATAGTGGGTTCCAGTCCCATCTGGGGTGCTTGCTTTTCTTCCCTCTTTAAGGTAACCAAGGGTGTGTTTTAGTTCTGTTAAATGTGTTCCACTGTCTTCTCTAATAATTCATGTCCAAGTTGCTTGTAAAGTCGATCTCGCAAAAGCCAGATCTGATACTGATCATAGAAAGCACGCTTTTTAAAAAAAAACATATCATCACGTTTCCCCACCGGTGGCTATCCCCAGTGGACTCCTAAGCCAGGGATAGTGGGTTCCAGTCCCATCTGGGGTGCTTGCTTTTCTTCACTCTTTAAGGTAACCAAGGGTGTGTTTTAGTTTTGTTAAATGTGTTCCACTGTCTTCTCTAATAATTCATGTCCAAGTTGCTTGTAAAGTCGATCTCGCAAAAAACAGATCTGATACTGATCATAGAAAGCACGCTTTTTAAAATAACATATCATCACGTTTCCCCACAGGTGGCTAGCCCCAGTGGACTCCTAAGCCAGGGATAGTGGGTTCCAGTCCCATCTGGGGTGCTTGCTTTTCTTCCCTCTTTAAGGTAACAAAGGGTGTGTTTTAGTTTCATTAAATGTGTTCCACTGTCTTCTCTAATAATTCATGTCCAAGTTGCTTGTAAAGTCGATCTTGCAAAAGCCAGATCTGATACTGATCATAGAAAGCACCCTTGTAAAGCAGGCTTGTAAAGCAGGCTTGTGAAGCACATGCAAAGCTCCAGTGGCGCAATCGGTCAGCGCGCGGTACTTATAAAGCAGTAACTGTTGAGCAATGCCGAGGTTGTGAGTTCGAGCCTCACCTGGAGCATTCTTTTCTAACCTTTATTGTTATATAAAAACTGCAGTAGGGCAGCAAAGTCTTTTACCCGTTTTCCATGTATTGCAAGCAAATTATCAAAACGACACAACAAAAGAAGTTCTCGCTCTCGTCCTAAGAAAGCAGGCACGTTATTAAGATTGTTTTCCCGATTGGAAAACAAACGCTAAAAGACCAGCCTTGATAACTTTTTAACATGAGAATATTTGATTGTAAACTAACTATCATCATACTGCAAACATCCAGCCCCAGTGGCCTAATGGATAAGGCACTGGCCTCCTAAGCCAGGGATTGTGGGTTCGAGTCCCGTCTGGGGTGTATGCTTTCCTTCTCTATACCAGGTATCCATCAATGAGTTTTAGTTCAAGATAAAATGTGATTGATTGGCTTCTCTAATGATTCTCTTCCTTGTGAATTCAATCTTGCAAAATCTGGTACCATGCTTATCATGGAAACAATCCATCTGTAGCCATTCAATGCCTTCTGGCTGCTGTTGGAATGAGACAACAAAGGAAAGCCTCGCTCTTGACGAAAGCAAGCAAGCACACGATTAAGATTGTTTTCCGCATCTAAAGGTAAACAGCAAAAGACCATCCTTGATTACTCAATCACAATAGAAATTTTGCTTTTTAAAAAAACATATCATCATGTTTCCCCACAGGTGGCTAGCCCCAGTGGACTCCTAAGCCAGGGATAGTGGGTTCCAGTCCCATCTGGGGTGCTTGCTTTTCTTCCCTCTTTAAGGTAACCAAGGGTGTGTTTTAGTTCTGTTAAATGTGTTCCACTGTCTTCTCTGATAATTCATGTCCAAGTTGCTTGTAAAGTCGATCTCGCAAAAGCCAGATCTGATACTGATCACAGAAAGCACGCTTTTTAAAAAAAACATATCATCACGTTTCCCCACAGGTGGCTAGCCCCAGTGGACTCCTAAGCCAGGGATAGTGGGTTCCAGTCCCATCTGGGGTGCTTGCTTTTCTTCCCTCTTTAAGGTAACCAAGGGTGTGTTTTAGTTTCGTTAAATGTGTTCCACTGTCTTCTCTAATAATTCATGTCCAAGTTGCTTGTAAAGTCGATCTCGCAAAAACCAGATCTGATACTGATCATAGAAAGCACGCTTTTTAAAATAACATATCATCACGTTTCCCCACAGGTGGCTAGCCCCAGTGGACTCCTAAGCCAGGGATAGTGGGTTCCAGTCCCATCTGGGGTGCTTGCTTTTCTTCCCTCTTTAAGGTAACAAAGGGTGTGTTTTAGTTTCATTAAATGTGTTCCACTGTCTTCTCTAATAATTCATGTCCAAGTTGCTTGTAAAGTCGATCTCGCAAAAGCCAGATCTGATACTGATCATAGAAAGCACCCTTGTAAAGCAGGCTTGTGAAGCACATGCAAAGCTCTAGTGGCGCAATCGGTCAGCGCGTGGTACTTATGTAGCAGTAACTGTTGAGCAATGCCGAGGTTGTGAGTTCGAGCCTCACCTGGAGCATTCTTTTCTAACCTTTATTGTTATATAAAAACTGCAGTAGGGCAGCAAAGTCTTTTACCCGTTTTCCATGTATTGTAAGCAAATTATCAAAACGACACAACAAAAGAAGTTCTCGCTCTCGTCCTAAGAAAGCAGGCACGTTATTAAGATTGTTTTCCCGATTGGAAAACAAATGGTAAAAGACCGGCCTTGATAACTTTTTAACATGAGAATATTTGATTGTAAACTAACTATCATCAAGCTGCATACATCCAGCCCCAGTGGCCTAATGGATAAGGCACTGGCCTCCTAAGCCAGGGATTGTGGCTTCAAGTTCCATCTGGGGTGTATGCTTTCCTTCACTATACCAGGTATCCATCAATGAGTTTTAGTTCAAGATAAAATGTGATTGATTGGCTTCTCTAATGATTCTCTTCCTTGTGAAGTCAATCTTGCAAAATCTGGTACCATGCTTATCATGGAAACAATCCATCTGTAGCCATTCAATGCCTTCTGGCTGCTGTTGGAATGAGACAACAAAGGAAAGCCTCGCTCTTGACAAAAGCAAGCAAGCACACGATTAAGATTGTTTTCCGCATCTAAAGGTATACAGCAAAAGACCATCCTTGATTACTCAATCACAATAGAAATTTTGCTTTTTAAAAAAACATATCATCATGTTTCCCCACAGGTGGCTAGCCCCAGTGGACTCCTAAGCCAGGAATAGTGGGTTCCAGTCCCATCTGGGGTGCTTGCTTTTCTTCCCTCTTTAAGGTAACCAAGGGTGTGTTTTAGTTCTGTTAAATGTGTTCCACTGTCTTCTCTAATAATTCATGTCCAAGTTGCTTGTAAAGTCGATCTTGCAAAAGCCAGATCTGATACTGATCATAGAAAGCACGCTTTTTTAAAAAAAACATATCATCACGTTTCCCCACCGGTGGCTATCCCCAGTGGACTCCTAAGCCAGGGATAGTGGGTTCCAGTCCCATCTGGGGTGCTTGCTTTTCTTCACTCTTTAAGGTAACCAAGGGTGTGTTTTAGTTTTGTTAAATGTGTTCCACTGTCTTCTCTAATAATTCATGTCCAAGTTGCTTGTAAAGTCGATCTCGCAAAAACCAGATCTGATACTGATCATAGAAAGCACGCTTTTTAAAATAACATATCATCACGTTTCCCCACAGGTGGCTAGCCCCAGTGGACTCCTAAGCCAGGGATAGTAGGTTCCAGTCCCATCTGGGGTGCTTGCTTTTCTTCCCTCTTTAAGGTAACAAAGGGTGTGTTTTAGTTTCATTAAATGTGTTCCACTGTCTTCTCTAATAATTCATGTCCAAGTTGCTTGTAAAGTCGATCTCGCAAAAGCCAGATCTGATACTGATCATAGAAAGCACCCTTGTAAAGCAGGCTTGTGAAGCACATGCAAAGCTCCAGTGGCACAATCGGTCAGCGCGCGGTACTTATAAAGCAGTCACTGTTGAGCAATGCCGAGGTTGTGAGTTCGAGCCTCACCTGGAGCATTCTTTTCTAACCTTTATTGTTATATAAAAACTGCAGTAGGGCAGCAAAGTCTTTTACCCGTTTTCCATGTATTGCAAGCAAATTATCAAAACGACACAACAAAAGAAGTTCTCGCTCTCGTCCTAAGAAAGCAGGCACGTTATTAAGATTGTTTTCCCGATTGGAAAACAAACGCTAAAAGACCAGCCTTGATAACTTTTTAACATGAGAATATTTGATTGTAAACTAACTATCATCATACTGCAAACATCCAGCCCCAGTGGCCTAATGGATAAGGCACTGGCCTCCTAAGCCAGGGATTGTGGGTTCGAGTCCCATCTGGGGTGTATGCTTTCCTTCTCTATACCAGGTATCCATCAATGAGTTTTAGTTCAAGATAAAATGTGATTGATTGGCTTCTCTAATGATTCTCTTCCTTGTGAATTCAATCTTGCAAAATCTGGTACCATGCTTATCATGGAAACAATCCATCTGTAGCCATTCAATGCCTTCTGGCTGCTGTTGGAATGAGACAACAAAGGAAAGCCTCGCTCTTGACGAAAGCAAGCAAGCACACGATTAAGATTGTTTTCCGCATCTAAAGGTAAACAGCAAAAGACCATCCTTGATTACTCAATCACAATAGAAATTTTGCTTTTTAAAAAAACATATCATCATGTTTCCCCACAGGTGGCTAGCCCCAGTGGACTCCTAAGCCAGGGAAAGTGGGTTCCAGTCCCATCTGGGGTGCTTGCTTTTCTTCCCTCTTTAAGGTAACCAAGGGTGTGTTTTAGTTCTGTTAAATGTGTTCCACTGTCTTCTCTGATAATTCATGTCCAAGTTGCTTGTAAAGTCGATCTCGCAAAAGCCAGATCTGATACTGATCACAGAAAGCACGCTTTTTAAAAAAAACATATCATCACGTTTCCCCACAGGTGGCTAGCCCCAGTGGACTCCTAAGCCAGAGATAGTGGGTTCCAGTCCCATCTGGGATGCTTGCTTTTCTTCCCTCTTTAAGGTAACCAAGGGTGTGTTTTAGTTTCGTTAAATGTGTTCCACTGTCTTCTCTAATAATTCATGTCCAAGTTGCTTGTAAAGTCGATCTCGCAAAAACCAGATCTGATACTGATCATAGAAAGCACGCTTTTTAAAATAACATATCATCACGTTTCCCCACAGGTGGCTAGCCCCAGTGCACTCCTAAGCCAGGGATAGTGGGTTCCAGTCCCATCTGGGGTGCTTGCTTTTCTTCCCTCTTTAAGGTAACAAAGGGTGTGTTTTAGTTTCATTAAATGTGTTCCACTGTCTTCTCTAATAATTCATGTCCAAGTTGCTTGTAAAGTCGATCTCGCAAAAGCCAGATCTGATACTGATCATAGAAAGCACCCTTGTAAAGCAGGCTTGTGAAGCACATGCAAAGCTCTAGTGGCGCAATCGGTCAGCGCGTGGTACTTATATAGCAGTAACTGTTGAGCAATGCCGAGGTTGTGAGTTCGAGCCTCACCTGGAGCATTCTTTTCTAACCTTTATTGTTATATAAAAACTGCAGTAGGGCAGCAAAGTCTTTTACCCGTTTTCCATGTATTGTAAGCAAATTATCAAAACGACACAACAAAAGAAGTTCTCGCTCTCGTCCTAAGAAAGCAGGCACGTTATTAAGATTGTTTTCCCGATTGGAAAACAAATGGTAAAAGACCGGCCTTGATAACTTTTTAACATGAGAATATTTGATTGTAAACTAACTATCATCAAGCTGCATACATCCAGCCCCAGTGGCCTAATGGATAAGGCACTGGCCTCCTAAGCCAGGGATTGTGGCTTCAAGTTCCATCTGGGGTGTATGCTTTCCTTCACTATACCAGGTATCCATCAAGGAGTTTTAGTTCAAGATAAAATGTGATTGATTGGCTTCTCTAATGATTCTCTTCCTTGTGAAGTCAATCTTGCAAAATCTGGTACCATGCTTATCATGGAAACAATCCATCTGTAGCCATTCAATGCCTTCTGGCTGCTGTTGGAATGAGACAACAAAGGAAAGCCTCGCTCTTGACAAAAGCAAGCAAGCACACGATTAAGATTGTTTTCCGCATCTAAAGGTATACAGCAAAAGACCATCCTTGATTACTCAATCACAATAGAAATTTTGCTTTTTAAAAAAACATATCATCATGTTTCCCCACAGGTGGCTAGCCCCAGTGGACTCCTAAGCCAGGAATAGTGGGTTCCAGTCCCATCTGGGGTGCTTGCTTTTCTTCCCTCTTTAAGGTAACCAAGGGTGTGTTTTAGTTCTGTTAAATGTGTTCCACTGTCTTCTCTAATAATTCATGTCCAAGTTGCTTGTAAAGTCGATCTCGCAAAAGCCAGATCTGATACTGATCATAGAAAGCACGCTTTTTAAAAAAAAACATATCATCACGTTTCCCCACCGGTGGCTATCCCCAGTGGACTCCTAAGCCAGGGATAGTGGGTTCCAGTCCCATCTGGGGTGCTTGCTTTTCTTCACTCTTTAAGGTAACCAAGGGTGTGTTTTAGTTTTGTTAAATGTGTTCCACTGTCTTCTCTAATAATTCATGTCCAAGTTGCTTGTAAAGTCGATCTCGCAAAAAACAGATCTGATACTGATCATAGAAAGCACGCTTTTTAAAATAACATATCATCACGTTTCCCCACAGGTGGCTAGCCCCAGTGGACTCCTAAGCCAGGGATAGTGGGTTCCAGTCCCATCTGGGGTGCTTGCTTTTCTTCCCTCTTTAAGGTAACAAAGGGTGTGTTTTAGTTTCATTAAATGTGTTCCACTGTCTTCTCTAATAATTCATGTCCAAGTTGCTTGTAAAGTCGATCTTGCAAAAGCCAGATCTGATACTGATCATAGAAAGCACCCTTGTAAAGCAGGCTTGTGAAGCACATGCAAAGCTCCAGTGGCGCAATCGGTCAGCGCGCGGTACTTATAAAGCAGTAACTGTTGAGCAATGCCGAGGTTGTGAGTTCGAGCCTCACCTGGAGCATTCTTTTCTAACCTTTATTGTTATATAAAAACTGCAGTAGGGCAGCAAAGTCTTTTACCCGTTTTCCATGTATTGCAAGCAAATTATCAAAACGACACAACAAAAGAAGTTCTCGCTCTCGTCCTAAGAAAGCAGGCACGTTATTAAGATTGTTTTCCCGATTGGAAAACAAACGCTAAAAGACCAGCCTTGATAACTTTTTAACATGAGAATATTTGATTGTAAACTAACTATCATCATACTGCAAACATCCAGCCCCAGTGGCCTAATGGATAAGGCACTGGCCTCCTAAGCCAGGGATTGTGGGTTCGAGTCCCGTCTGGGGTGTATGCTTTCCTTCTCTATACCAGGTATCCATCAATGAGTTTTAGTTCAAGATAAAATGTGATTGATTGGCTTCTCTAATGATTCTCTTCCTTGTGAATTCAATCTTGCAAAATCTGGTACCATGCTTATCATGGAAACAATCCATCTGTAGCCATTCAATGCCTTCTGGCTGCTGTTGGAATGAGACAACAAAGGAAAGCCTCGCTCTTGACGAAAGCAAGCAAGCACACGATTAAGATTGTTTTCCGCATCTAAAGGTAAACAGCAAAAGACCATCCTTGATTACTCAATCACAATAGAAATTTTGCTTTTTAAAAAAACATATCATCATGTTTCCCCACAGGTGGCTAGCCCCATTGGACTCCTAAGCCAGGGATAGTGGGTTCCAGTCCCATCTGGGGTGCTTGCTTTTCTTCCCTCTTTAAGGTAACCAAGGGTGTGTTTTAGTTCTGTTAAATGTGTTCCACTGTCTTCTCTGATAATTCATGTCCAAGTTGCTTGTAAAGTCGATCTCGCAAAAGCCAGATCTGATACTGATCACAGAAAGCACGCTTTTTAAAAAAAACATATCATCACGTTTCCCCACAGGTGGCTAGCCCCAGTGGACTCCTAAGCCAGAGATAGTGGGTTCCAGTCCCATCTGGGATGCTTGCTTTTCTTCCCTCTTTAAGGTAACCAAGGGTGTGTTTTAGTTTCGTTAAATGTGTTCCACTGTCTTCTCTAATAATTCATGTCCAAGTTGCTTGTAAAGTCGATCTCGCAAAAACCAGATCTGATACTGATCATAGAAAGCACGCTTTTTAAAATAACATATCATCACGTTTCCCCACAGGTGGCTAGCCCCAGTGGACTCCTAAGCCAGGGATAGTGGGTTCCAGTCCCATCTGGGGTGCTTGCTTTTCTTCCCTCTTTAAGGTAACAAAGGGTGTGTTTTAGTTTCATTAAATGTGTTCCACTGTCTTCTCTAATAATTCATGTCCAAGTTGCTTGTAAAGTCGATCTCGCAAAAGCCAGATCTGATACTGATCATAGAAAGCACCCTTGTAAAGCAGGCTTGTGAAGCACATGCAAAGCTCTAGTGGCGCAATCGGTCAGCGCGTGGTACTTATATAGCAGTAACTGTTGAGCAATGCCGAGGTTGTGAGTTCGAGCCTCACCTGGAGCATTCTTTTCTAACCTTTATTGTTATATAAAAACTGCAGTAGGGCAGCAAAGTCTTTTACCCGTTTTCCATGTATTGTAAGCAAATTATCAAAACGACACAACAAAAGAAGTTCTCGCTCTCGTCCTAAGAAAGCAGGCACGTTATTAAGATTGTTTTCCCGATTGGAAAACAAATGGTAAAAGACCGGCCTTGATAACTTTTTAACATGAGAATATTTGATTGTAAACTAACTATCATCAAGCTGCATACATCCAGCCCCAGTGGCCTAATGGATAAGGCACTGGCCTCCTAAGCCAGGGATTGTGGCTTCAAGTTCCATCTGGGGTGTATGCTTTCCTTCACTATACCAGGTATCCATCAATGAGTTTTAGTTCAAGATAAAATGTGATTGATTGGCTTCTCTAATGATTCTCTTCCTTGTGAAGTCAATCTTGCAAAATCTGGTACCATGCTTATCATGGAAACAATCCATCTGTAGCCATTCAATGCCTTCTGGCTGCTGTTGGAATGAGACAACAAAGGAAAGCCTCGCTCTTGACAAAAGCAAGCAAGCACACGATTAAGATTGTTTTCCGCATCTAAAGGTATACAGCAAAAGACCATCCTTGATTACTCAATCACAATAGAAATTTTGCTTTTTAAAAAAACATATCATCATGTTTCCCCACAGGTGGCTAGCCCCAGTGGACTCCTAAGCCAGGAATAGTGGGTTCCAGTCCCATCTGGGGTGCTTGCTTTTCTTCCCTCTTTAAGGTAACCAAGGGTGTGTTTTAGTTCTGTTAAATGTGTTCCACTGTCTTCTCTAATAATTCATGTCCAAGTTGCTTGTAAAGTCGATCTCGCAAAAGCCAGATCTGATACTGATCATAGAAAGCACGCTTTTTAAAAAAAAACATATCATCACGTTTCCCCACCGGTGGCTATCCCCAGTGGACTCCTAAGCCAGGGATAGTGGGTTCCAGTCCCATCTGGGGTGCTTGCTTTTCTTCACTCTTTAAGGTAACCAAGGGTGTGTTTTAGTTTTGTTAAATGTGTTCCACTGTCTTCTCTAATAATTCATGTCCAAGTTGCTTGTAAAGTCGATCTCGCAAAAACCAGATCTGATACTGATCATAGAAAGCAAGCTTTTTAAAATAACATATCATCACGTTTCCCCACAGGTGGCTAGCCCCAGTGGACTCCTAAGCCAGGGATAGTGGGTTCCAGTCCCATCTGGGGTGCTTGCTTTTCTTCCCTCTTTAAGGTAACAAAGGGTGTGTTTTAGTTTCATTAAATGTGTTCCACTGTCTTCTCTAATAATTCATGTCCAAGTTGCTTGTAAAGTCGATCTCGCAAAAGCCAGATCTGATACTGATCATAGAAAGCACCCTTGTAAAGCAGGCTTGTGAAGCACATGCAAAGCTCTAGTGGCGCAATCGGTCAGCGCGTGGTACTTATATAGCAGTAACTGTTGAGCAATGCCGAGGTTGTGAGTTCGAGCCTCACCTGGAGCATTCTTTTCTAACCTTTATTGTTATATAAAAACTGCAGTAGGGCAGCAAAGTCTTTTACCCGTTTTCCATGTATTGTAAGCAAATTATCAAAACGACACAACAAAAGAAGTTCTCGCTCTCGTCCTAAGAAAGCAGGCACGTTATTAAGATTGTTTTCCCGATTGGAAAACAAATGGTAAAAGACCGGCCTTGATAACTTTTTAACATGAGAATATTTGATTGTAAACTAACTATCATCAAGCTGCATACATCCAGCCCCAGTGGCCTAATGGATAAGGCACTGGCCTCCTAAGCCAGGGATTGTGGGTTCAAGTCCCATCTGGGGTGTATGCTTTCCTTCACTATACCAGGTATCCATCAATGAGTTTTAGTTCAAGATAAAATGTGATTGATTGGCTTCTCTAATGATTCTCTTCCTTGTGAAGTCAATCTTGCAAAATCTGGTACCATGCTTATCATGGAAACAATCCATCTGTAGCCATTCAATGCCTTCTGGCTGCTGTTGGAATGAGACAACAAAGGAAAGCCTCGCTCTTGACAAAAGCAAGCAAGCACACGATTAAGATTGTTTTCCGCATCTAAAGGTATACAGCAAAAGACCATCCTTGATTACTCAATCACAATAGAAATTTTGCTTTTTAAAAAAACATATCATCATGTTTCCCCACAGGTGGCTAGCCCCAGTGGACTCCTAAGCCAGGAATAGTGGGTTCCAGTCCCATCTGGGGTGCTTGCTTTTCTTCCCTCTTTAAGGTAACCAAGGGTGTGTTTTAGTTCTGTTAAATGTGTTCCACTGTCTTCTCTAATAATTCATGTCCAAGTTGCTTGTAAAGTCGATCTCGCAAAAGCCAGATCTGATACTGATCATAGAAAGCACGCTTTTTAAAAAAAAACATATCATCACGTTTCCCCACCGGTGGCTATCCCCAGTGGACTCCTAAGCCAGGGATAGTGGGTTCCAGTCCCATCTGGGGTGCTTGCTTTTCTTCACTCTTTAAGGTAACCAAGGGTGTGTTTTAGTTTTGTTAAATGTGTTCCACTGTCTTCTCTAATAATTCATGTCCAAGTTGCTTGTAAAGTCGATCTCGCAAAAACCAGATCTGATACTGATCATAGAAAGCACGCTTTTTAAAATAACATATCATCACGTTTCCCCACAGGTGGCTAGCCCCAGTGGACTCCTAAGCCAGGGATAGTGGGTTCCAGTCCCATCTGGGGTGCTTGCTTTTCTTCCCTCTTTAAGGTAACAAAGGGTGTGTTTTAGTTTCATTAAATGTGTTCCACTGTCTTCTCTAATAATTCATGTCCAAGTTGCTTGTAAAGTCGATCTCGCAAAAGCCAGATCTGATACTGATCATAGAAAGCACCCTTGTAAAGCAGGCTTGTGAAGCACATGCAAAGCTCCAGTGGCGCAATCGGTCAGCGCGCGGTACTTATAAAGCAGTAACTGTTGAGCAATGCCGAGGTTGTGAGTTCGAGCCTCACCTGGAGCATTCTTTTCTAACCTTTATTGTTATATAAAAACTGCAGTAGGGCAGCAAAGTCTTTTACCCGTTTTCCATGTATTGCAAGCAAATTATCAAAACGACACAACAAAAGAAGTTCTCGCTCTCGTCCTAAGAAAGCAGGCACGTTATTAAGATTGTTTTCCCGATTGGAAAACAAACGCTAAAAGACCAGCCTTGATAACTTTTTAACATGAGAATATTTGATTGTAAACTAACTATCATCATACTGCAAACATCCAGCCCCAGTGGCCTAATGGATAAGGCACTGGCCTCCTAAGCCAGGGATTGTGGGTTCGAGTCCCATCTGGGGTGTATGCTTTCCTTCTCTATACCAGGTATCCGTCAATGAGTTTTAGTTCAAGATAAAATGTGATTGATTGGCTTCTCTAATGATTCTCTTCCTTGTGAATTCAATCTTGCAAAATCTGGTACCATGCTTATCATGGAAACAATCCATCTGTAGCCATTCAATGCCTTCTGGCTGCTGTTGGAATGAGACAACAAAGGAAAGCCTCGCTCTTGACGAAAGCAAGCAAGCACACGATTAAGATTGTTTTCCGCATCTAAAGGTAAACAGCAAAAGACCATCCTTGATTACTCAATCACAATAGAAATTTTGCTTTTTAAAAAAACATATCATCATGTTTCCCCACAGGTGGCTAGCCCCAGTGGACTCCTAAGCCAGGGATAGTGGGTTCCAGTCCCATCTGGGGTGCTTGCTTTTCTTCCCTCTTTAAGGTAACCAAGGGTGTGTTTTAGTTCTGATAAATGTGTTCCACTGTCTTCTCTGATAATTCATGTCCAAGTTGCTTGTAAAGTCGATCTCGCAAAAGCCAGATCTGATACTGATCACAGAAAGCACGCTTTTTAAAAAAAACATATCATCACGTTTCCCCACAGGTGGCTAGCCCCAGTGGACTCCTAAGCCAGAGATAGTGGGTTCCAGTCCCATCTGGGATGCTTGCTTTTCTTCCCTCTTTAAGGTAACCAAGGGTGTGTTTTAGTTTCGTTAAATGTGTTCCACTGTCTTCTCTAATAATTCATGTCCAAGTTGCTTGTAAAGTCGATCTTGCAAAAACCAGATCTGATACTGATCATAGAAAGCACGCTTTTTAAAATAACATATCATCACGTTTCCCCACAGGTGGCTAGCCCCAGTGGACTCCTAAGCCAGGGATAGTGGGTTCCAGTCCCATCTGGGGTGCTTGCTTTTCTTCCCTCTTTAAGGTAACAAAGGGTGTGTTTTAGTTTCATTAAATGTGTTCCACTGTCTTCCCTAATAATTCATGTCCAAGTTGCTTGTAAAGTCGATCTCGCAAAAGCCAGATCTGATACTGATCATAGAAAGCACCCTTGTAAAGCAGGCTTGTGAAGCACATGCAAAGCTCTAGTGGCGCAATCGGTCAGCGCGTGGTACTTATATAGCAGTAACTGTTGAGCAATGCCGAGGTTGTGAGTTCGAGCCTCACCTGGAGCATTCTTTTCTAACCTTTATTGTTATATAAAAACTGCAGTAGGGCAGCAAAGTCTTTTACCCGTTTTCCATGTATTGTAAGCAAATTATCAAAACGACACAACAAAAGAAGTTCTCGCTCTCGTCCTAAGAAAGCAGGCACGTTATTAAGATTGTTTTCCCGATTGGAAAACAAATGGTAAAAGACCGGCCTTGATAACTTTTTAACATGAGAATATTTGATTGTAAACTAACTATCATCAAGCTGCATACATCCAGCCCCAGTGGCCTAATGGATAAGGCACTGGCCTCCTAAGCCAGGGATTGTGGGTTCGAGTCCCATCTGGGGTGTATGCTTTCCTTCTCTATACCAGGTATCCGTCAATGAGTTTTAGTTCAAGATAAAATGTGATTGATTGGCTTCTCTAATGATTCTCTTCCTTGTGAATTCAATCTTGCAAAATCTGGTACCATGCTTATCATGGAAACAATCCATCTGTAGCCATTCAATGCCTTCTGGCTGCTGTTGGAATGAGACAACAAAGGAAAGCCTCGCTCTTGACGAAAGCAAGCAAGCACACGATTAAGATTGTTTTCCGCATCTAAAGGTAAACAGCAAAAGACCATCCTTGATTACTCAATCACAATAGAAATTTTGCTTTTTAAAAAAAACATATCATCATGTTTCCCCACAGGTGGCTAGCCCCAGTGGACTCCTAAGCCAGGGATAGTGGGTTCCAGTCCCATCTGGGGTGCTTGCTTTTCTTCCCTCTTTAAGGTAACCAAGGGTGTGTTTTAGTTCTGTTAAATGTGTTCCACTGTCTTCTCTGATAATTCATGTCCAAGTTGCTTGTAAAGTCGATCTCGCAAAAGCCAGATCTGATACTGATCACAGAAAGCACGCTTTTTAAAAAAAACATATCATCACGTTTCCCCACAGGTGGCTAGCCCCAGTGGACTCCTAAGCCAGAGATAGTGGGTTCCAGTCCCATCTGGGATGCTTGCTTTTCTTCCCTCTTTAAGGTAACCAAGGGTGTGTTTTAGTTTCGTTAAATGTGTTCCACTGTCTTCTCTAATAATTCATGTCCAAGTTGCTTGTAAAGTCGATCTCGCAAAAACCAGATCTGATACTGATCATAGAAAGCACGCTTTTTAAAATAACATATCATCACGTTTCCCCACAGGTGGCTAGCCCTAGTGGACTCCTAAGCCAGGGATAGTGGGTTCCAGTCCCATCTGGGGTGCTTGCTTTTCTTCCCTCTTTAAGGTAACAAAGGGTGTGTTTTAGTTTCATTAAATGTGTTCCACTGTCTTCTCTAATAATTCATGTCCAAGTAGCTTGTAAAGTCGATCTCGCAAAAGCCAGATCTGATACTGATCATAGAAAGCACCCTTTTAAAGCAGGCTTGTGAAGCACATGCAAAGCTCTAGTGGCGCAATCGGTCAGCGCGTGGAACTTATATAGCAGTAACTGTTGAGCAATGCCGAGGTTGTGAGTTCGAGCCTCACCTGGAGCATTCTTTTCTAACCTTTATTGTTATATAAAAACTGCAGTAGGGCAGCAAAGTCTTTTACCCGTTTTCCATGTATTGTAAGCAAATTATCAAAACGACACAACAAAAGAAGTTCTCGCTCTCGTCCTAAGAAAGCAGGCACGTTATTAAGATTGTTTTCCCGATTGGAAAACAAACGGTAAAAGACCGGCCTTGATAACTTTTTAACATGAGAATATTTGATTGTAAACTAACTATCATCAAGCTGCATACATCCAGCCCCAGTGGCCTAATGGATAAGGCACTGGCCTCCTAAGCCAGGGATTGTGGGTTCAAGTCCCATCTGGGGTGTATGCTTTCCTTCACTATACCAGATATCCATCAATGAGTTTTAGTTCAAGATAAAATGTGATTGATTGGCTTCTCTAATGATTCTCTTCCTTGTGAAGTCAATCGTGCAAAATCTGGTACCATGCTTATCATGGAAACAATCCATCTGTAGCCATTCAATGCCTTCTGGCTGCTGTTGGAATGAGACAACAAAGGAAAGCCTCGCTCTTGACAAAAGCAAGCAAGCACACGATTAAGATTGTTTTCCGCATCTAAAGGTATACAGCAAAAGACCATCCTTGATTACTCAATCACAATAGAAATTTTGCTTTTTAAAAAAACATATCATCATGTTTCCCCACAGGTGGCTAGCCCCAGTGGACTCCTAAGCCAGGAATAGTGGGTTCCAGTCCCATCTGGGGTGCTTGCTTTTCTTCCCTCTTTAAGGTAACCAAGGGTGTGTTTTAGTTCTGTTAAATGTGTTCCACTGTCTTCTCTAATAATTCATGTCCAAGTTGCTTGTAAAGTCGATCTCGCAAAAGCCAGATCTGATACTGATCACAGAAAGAACGCTTTTTAAAAAAAAACATATCATCACGTTTCCCCACCGGTGGCTATCCCCAGTGGACTCCTAAGCCAGGGATAGTGGGTTCCAGTCCCATCTGGGGTGCTTGCTTTTCTTCACTCTTTAAGGTAACCAAGGGTGTGTTTTAGTTTTGTTAAATGTGTTCCACTGTCTTCTCTAATAATTCATGTCCAAGTTGCTTGTAAAGTCGATCTCGCAAAAACCAGATCTGATACTGATCATAGAAAGCACGCTTTTTAAAATAACATATCATCACGTTTCCCCACAGGTGGCTAGCCCCAGTGGACTCCTAAGCCAGGGATAGTGGGTTCCAGTCCCATCTGGGGTGCTTGCTTTTCTTCCCTCTTTAAGGTAACAAAGGGTGTGTTTTAGTTTCATTAAATGTGTTCCACTGTCTTCTCTAATAATTCATGTCCAAGTTGCTTGTAAAGTCGATCTCGCAAAAGCCAGATCTGATACTGATCATAGAAAGCACCCTTGTAAAGCAGGCTTGTGAAGCACATGCAAAGCTCCAGTGGCGCAATCGGTCAGCGCGCGGTACTTATAAAGCAGTAACTGTTGAGCAATGCCGAGGTTGTGAGTTCGAGCCTCACCTGGAGCATTCTCTTCTAACCTTTATTGTTATATAAAAACTGCAGTAGGGCAGCAAAGTCTTTTACCCGTTTTCCATGTATTGCAAGCAAATTATCAAAACGACACAACAAAAGAAGTTCTCGCTCTCGTCCTAAGAAAGCAGGCACGTTATTAAGATTGTTTTCCCGATTGGAAAATAAACGCTAAAAGACCAGCCTTGATAACTTTTTAACATGAGAATATTTGATTGTAAACTAACTATCATCATACTGCAAACATACAGCCCCAGTGGCCTAATGGATAAGGCACTGGCCTCCTAAGCCAGGGATTGTGGGTTCGAGTCCCATCTGGGGTGTATGCTTTCCTTCTCTATACCAGGTATCCATCAATGAGTTTTAGTTCAAGATAAAATGTGATTGATTGGCTTCTCTAATGATTCTCTTCCTTGTGAATTCAATCTTGCAAAATCTGGTACCATGCTTATCATGGAAACAATCCATCTGTAGCCATTCAATGCCTTCTGGCTGCTGTTGGAATGAGACAACAAAGGAAAGCCTCGCTCTTGACGAAAGCAAGCAAGCACACGATTAAGATTGTTTTCCGCATCTAAAGGTAAACAGCAAAAGACCATCCTTGATTACTCAATCACAATAGAAATTTTGCTTTTTAAAAAAACATATCATCATGTTTCCCCACAGGTGGCTAGCCCCAGTGGACTCCTAAGCCAGGGATAGTGGGTTCCAGTCCCATCTGGGGTGCTTGCTTTTCTTCCCTCTTGAAGGTAACCAAGGGTGTGTTTTAGTTCTGTTAAATGTGTTCCACTGTCTTCTCTGATAATTCATGTCCAAGTTGCTTGTAAAGTCGATCTCGCAAAAGCCAGATCTGATACTGATCACAGAAAGCACGCTTTTTAAAAAAAACATATCATCACGTTTCCCCACAGGTGGCTAGCCCCAGTGGACTCCTAAGCCAGAGATAGTGGGTTCCAGTCCCATCTGGGATGCTTGCTTTTCTTCCCTCTTTAAGGTAACCAAGGGTGTGTTTTAGTTTCGTTAAATGTGTTCCACTGTCTTCTCTAATAATTCATGTCCAAGTTGCTTGTAAAGTCGATCTCGCAAAAACCAGATCTGATACTGATCATAGAAAGCACGCTTTTTAAAATAACATATCATCACGTTTCCCCACAGGTGGCTAGCCCTAGTGGACTCCTAAGCCAGGGATAGTGGGTTCCAGTCCCATCTGGGGTGCTTGCTTTTCTTCCCTCTTTAAGGTAACAAAGGGTGTGTTTTAGTTTCATTAAATGTGTTCCACTGTCTTCTCTAATAATTCATGTCCAAGTTGCTTGTAAAGTCGATCTCGCAAAAGCCAGATCTGATACTGATCATAGAAAGCACCCTTGTAAAGCAGGCTTGTGAAGCACATGCAAAGCTCTAGTGGCGCAATCGGTCAGCGCGTGGTACTTATATAGCAGTAACTGTTGAGCAATGCCGAGGTTGTGAGTTCGAGCCTCACCTGGAGCATTCTTTTCTAACCTTTATTGTTATATAAAAACTGCAGTAGGGCAGCAAAGTCTTTTACCCGTTTTCCATGTATTGTAAGCAAATTATCAAAACGACACAACAAAAGAAGTTCTCGCTCTCGTCCTAAGAAAGCAGGCACGTTATTAAGATTGTTTTCCCGATTGGAAAACAAACGGTAAAAGACCGGCCTTGATAACTTTTTAACATGAGAATATTTGATTGTAAACTAACTATCATCAAGCTGCATACATCAAGCTGCATACATCAAGCTGCATACATCCAGCCCCAGTGGCCTAATGGATAAGGCACTGGCCTCCTAAGCCAGGGATTGTGGGTTCGAGTCCCATCTGGGGTGTATGCTTTCCTTCTCTATACCAGGTATCCATCAATGAGTTTTAGTTCAAGATAAAATGTGATTGATTGGCTTCTCTAATGATTCTCTTCCTTGTGAAGTCAATCTTGCAAAATCTGGTACCATGCTTATCATGGAAACAATCCATCTGTAGCCATTCAATGCCTTCTGGCTGCTGTTGGAATGAGACAACAAAGGAAAGCCTCGCTCTTGACAAAAGCAAGCAAGCACACGATTAAGATTGTTTTCCGCATCTAAAGGTATACAGCAAAAGACCATCCTTGATTACTCAATCACAATAGAAATTTTGCTTTTTAAAAAAACATATCATCATGTTTCCCCACAGGTGGCTAGCCCCAGTGGACTCCTAAGCCAGGAATAGTGGGTTCCAGTCCCATCTGGGGTGCTTGCTTTTCTTCCCTCTTTAAGGTAACCAAGGGTGTGTTTTAGTTCTGTTAAATATGTTCCACTGTCTTCTCTAATAATTCATGTCCAAGTTGCTTGTAAAGTCGATCTCGCAAAAGCCAGATCTGATACTGATCATAGAAAGCACGCTTTTTAAAAAAAAAACATATCATCACGTTTCCCCACCGGTGGCTATCCCCAGTGGACTCCTAAGCCAGGGATAGTGGGTTCCAGTCCCATCTGGGGTGCTTGCTTTTCTTCACTCTTTAAGGTAACCAAGGGTGTGTTTTAGTTTTGTTAAATGTGTTCCACTGTCTTCTCTAATAATTCATGTCCAAGTTGCTTGTAAAGTCGATCTCGCAAAAACCAGATCTGATACTGATCATAGAAAGCACGCTTTTTAAAATAACATATCATCACGTTTCCCCACAGGTGGCTAGCCCCAGTGGACTCCTAAGCCAGGGATAGTGGGTTCCAGTCCCATCTGGGGTGCTTGCTTTTCTTCCCTCTTTAAGGTAACAAAGGGTGTGTTTTAGTTTCATTAAATGTGTTCCACTGTCTTCTCTAATAATTCATGTCCAAGTTGCTTGTAAAGTCGATCTCGCAAAAGCCAGATCTGATACTGATCATAGAAAGCACCCTTGTAAAGCAGGCTTGTGAAGCACATGCAAAGCTCCAGTGGCGCAATCGGTCAGCGCGCGGTACTTATAAAGCAGTAACTGTTGAGCAATGCCGAGGTTGTGAGTTCGAGCCTCACCTGGAGCATTCTCTTCTAACCTTTATTGTTATATAAAAACTGCAGTAGGGCAGCAAAGTCTTTTACCCGTTTTCCATGTATTGCAAGCAAATTATCAAAACGACACAACAAAAGAAGTTCTCGCTCTCGTCCTAAGAAAGCAGGCACGTTATTAAGATTGTTTTCCCGATTGGAAAATAAACGCTAAAAGACCAGCCTTGATAACTTTTTAACATGAGAATATTTGATTGTAAACTAACTATCATCATACTGCAAACATCCAGCCCCAGTGGCCTAATGGATAAGGCACTGGCCTCCTAAGCCAGGGATTGTGGGTTCGAGTCCCATCTGGGGTGTATGCTTTCCTTCTCTATACCAGGTATCCATCAATGAGTTTTAGTTCAAGATAAAATGTGATTGATTGGCTTCTCTAATGATTCTCTTCCTTGTGAATTCAATCTTGCAAAATCTGGTACCATGCTTATCATGGAAACAATCCATCTGTAGCCATTCAATGCCTTCTGGCTGCTGTTGGAATGAGACAACAAAGGAAAGCCTCGCTCTTGACAAAAGCAAGCAAGCAAACGATTAAGATTGTTTTCCGCATCTAAAGGTATACAGCAAAAGACCATCCTTGATTACTCAATCACAATAGAAATTTTGCTTTTTAAAAAAACATATCATCATGTTTCCCCACAGGTGGCTAGCCCCAGTGGACTCCTAAGCCAGGAATAGTGGGTTCCAGTCCCATCTGGGGTGCTTGCTTTTCTTCCCTCTTGAAGGTAACCAAGGGTGTGTTTTAGTTCTGTTAAATGTGTTCCACTGTCTTCTCTAATAATTCATGTCCAAGTTGCTTGTAAAGTCGATCTCGCAAAAGCCAGATCTGATACTGATCATAGAAAGCACGCTTTTAAAAAAAAAACATATCATCACGTTTCCCCACCGGTGGCTATCCCCAGTGGACTCCTAAGCCAGGGATAGTGGGTTCCAGTCCCATCTGGGGTGCTTGCTTTTCTTCACTCTTTAAGGTAACCAAGGGTGTGTTTTAGTTTCGTTAAATGTGTTCCACTGTCTTCTCTAATAATTCATGTCCAAGTTGCTTGTAAAGTCGATCTCGCAAAAACCAGATCTGATACTGATCATAGAAAGCACGCTTTTTAAAATAACATATCATCACGTTTCCCCACAGGTGGCTAGCCCCAGTGGACTCCTAAGCCAGGGATAGTGGGTTCCAGTCCCATCTGGGGTGCTTGCTTTTCTTCCCTCTTTAAGGTAACAAAGGGTGTGTTTTAGTTTCATTAAATGTGTTCCACTGTCTTCTCTAATAATTCATGTCCAAGTTGCTTGTAAAGTCGATCTCGCAAAAGCCAGATCTGATACTGATCATAGAAAGCACCCTTGTAAAGCAGGCTTGTGAAGCACATGCAAAGCTCCAGTGGCGCAATCGGTCAGCGCGCGGTACTTATAAAGCAGTAACTGTTGAGCAATGACGAGGTTGTGAGTTCGAGCCTCACCTGGAGCATTCTTTTCTAACCTTTATTGTTATATAAAAACTGCAGTAGGGCAGCAAAGTCTTTTACCCGTTTTCCATGTATTGCAAGCAAATTATCAAAACGACACAACAAAAGAAGTTCTCGCTCTCGTCCTAAGAAAGCAGGCACGTTATTAAGATTGTTTTCCCGATTGGAAAACAAACGCTAAAAGACCAGCCTTGATAACTTTTTAACATGAGAATATTTGATTGTAAACTAACTATCATCATACTGAAAACATCCAGCCCCAGTGGCCTAATGGATAAGGCACTGGCAGGGATTGTGGGTTCAAGTCCCATCTGGGGTGTATGCTTTCCTTCACTATACCAGGTATCCATCAATGAGTTTTAGTTCAAGATAAAATGTGATTGATTGGCTTCTCTAATGATTCTCTTCCTTGTGAAGTCAATCTTGCAAAATCTGGTACCATGCTTATCATGGAAACAATCCATCTGTAGCCATTCAATGCCTTCTGGCTGCTGTTGGAATGAGACAACAAAGGAAAGCCTCGCTCTTGACAAAAGCAAGCAAGCACACGATTAAGATTGTTTTCCGCATCTAAAGGTATACAGCAAAAGACCATCCTTGATTACTCAATCACAATAGAAATTTTGCTTTTTAAAAAAACATATCATCATGTTTCCCCACAGGTGGCTAGCCCCAGTGGACTCCTAAGCCAGGAATAGTGGGTTCCAGTCCCATCTGGGGTGCTTGCTTTTCTTCCCTCTTTAAGGTAACCAAGGGTGTGTTTTAGTTCTGTTAAATGTGTTCCACTGTCTTCTCTAATAATTCATGTCCAAGTTGCTTGTAAAGTCGATCTCGCAAAAGCCAGATCTGATACTGATCATAGAAAGCACGCTTTTTAAAAAAAAACATATCATCACGTTTCCCCACCGGTGGCTATCCCCAGTGGACTCCTAAGCCAGGGATAGTGGGTTCCAGTCCCATCTGGGGTGCTTGCTTTTCTTCACTCTTTAAGGTAACCAAGGGTGTGTTTTAGTTTTGTTAAATGTGTTCCACTGTCTTCTCTAATAATTCATGTCCAAGTTGCTTGTAAAGTCGATCTCGCAAAAACCAGATCTGATACTGATCATAGAAAGCACGCTTTTTAAAATAACATATCATCACGTTTCCCCACAGGTGGCTAGCCCCAGTGGACTCCTAAGCCAGGGATAGTGGGTTCCAGTCCCATCTGGGGTGCTTGCTTTTCTTCCCTCTTTAAGGTAACAAAGGGTGTGTTTTAGTTTCATTAAATGTGTTCCACTGTCTTCTCTAATAATTCATGTCCAAGTTGCTTGTAAAGTCGATCTCGCAAAAGCCAGATCTGATACTGATCATAGAAAGCACCCTTGTAAAGCAGGCTTGTGAAGCACATGCAAAGCTCCAGTGGCGCAATCGGTCAGCGCGCGGTACTTATAAAGCAGTAACTGTTGAGCAATGCCGAGGTTGTGAGTTCGAGCCTCACCTGGAGCATTCTCTTCTAACCTTTATTGTTATATAAAAACTGCAGTAGGGCAGCAAAGTCTTTTACCCGTTTTCCATGTATTGCAAGCAAATTATCAAAACGACACAACAAAAGAAGTTCTCGCTCTCGTCCTAAGAAAGCAGGCACGTTATTAAGATTGTTTTCCCGATTGGAAAATAAACGCTAAAAGACCAGCCTTGATAACTTTTTAACATGAGAATATTTGATTGTAAACTAACTATCATCATACTGCAAACATCCAGCCCCAGTGGCCTAATGGATAAAGCACTGGCCTCCTAAGCCAGGGATTGTGGGTTCGAGTCCCATCTGGGGTGTATGCTTTCCTTCTCTATACCAGGTATCCATCAATAAGTTTTAGTTCAAGATAAAATGTGATTGATTGGCTTCTCTAATGATTCTCTTCCTTGTGAATTCAATCTTGCAAAATCTGGTACCATGCTTATCATGGAAACAATCCATCTGTAGCCATTCAATGCCTTCTGGCTGCTGTTTGAATGAGACAACAAAGGAAAGCCTCGCTCTTGACGAAAGCAAGCAAGCACACGATTAAGATTGTTTTCCGCATCTAAAGGTAAACAGCAAAAGACCATCCTTGATTACTCAATCACAATAGAAATTTTGCTTTTTAAAAAAACATATCATCATGTTTCCCCACAGGTGGCTAGCCCCAGTGGACTCCTAAGCCAGGGATAGTGGGTTCCAGTCCCATCTGGGGTGCTTGCTTTTCTTCCCTCTTGAAGGTAACCAAGGGTGTGTTTTAGTTCTGTTAAATGTGTTCCACTGTCTTCTCTGATAATTCATGTCCAAGTTGCTTGTAAAGTCGATCTCGCAAAAGCCAGATCTGATACTGATCACAGAAAGCACGCTTTTTAAAAAAAACATATCATCACGTTTCCCCACAGGTGGCTAGCCCCAGTGGACTCCTAAGCCAGAGATAGTGGGTTCCAGTCCCATCTGGGATGCTTGCTTTTCTTCCCTCTTTAAGGTAACCAAGGGTGTGTTTTAGTTTCGTTAAATGTGTTCCACTGTCTTCTCTAATAATTCATGTCCAAGTTGCTTGTAAAGTCGATCTCGCAAAAACCAGATCTGATACTGATCATAGAAAGCACGCTTTTTAAAATAACATATCATCACGTTTCCCCACAGGTGGCTAGCCCTAGTGGACTCCTAAGCCAGGGATAGTGGGTTCCAGTCCCATCTGGGGTGCTTGCTTTTCTTCCCTCTTTAAGGTAACAAAGGGTGTGTTTTAGTTTCATTAAATGTGTTCCACTGTCTTCTCTAATAATTCATGTCCAAGTTGCTTGTAAAGTCGATCTCGCAAAAGCCAGATCTGATACTGATCATAGAAAGCACCCTTGTAAAGCAGGCTTGTGAAGCACATGCAAAGCTCTAGTGGCGCAATCGGTCAGCGCGTGGTACTTATATAGCAGTAACTGTTGAGCAATGCCGAGGTTGTGAGTTCGAGCCTCACCTGGAGCATTCTTTTCTAACCTTTATTGTTATATAAAAACTGCAGTAGGGCAGCAAAGTCTTTTACCCGTTTTCCATGTATTGTAAGCAAATTATCAAAACGACACAACAAAAGAAGTTCTCGCTCTCGTCCTAAGAAAGCAGGCACGTTATTAAGATTGTTTTCCCGATTGGAAAACAAACGGTAAAAGACCGGCCTTGATAACTTTTTAACATGAGAATATTTGATTGTAAACTAACTATCATCAAGCTGCATACATCCAGCCCCAGTGGCCTAATGGATAAGGCACTGGCCTCCTAAGCCAGGGATTGTGGGTTCAAGTCCCATCTGGGGTGTATGCTTTCCTTCACTATACCAGGTATCCATCAATGAGTTTTAGTTCAAGATAAAATGTGATTGATTGGCTTCTCTAATGATTCTCTTCCTTGTGAAGTCAATCTTGCAAAATCTGGTACCATGCTTATCATGGAAACAATCCATCTGTAGCCATTCAATGCCTTCTGGCTGCTGTTGGAATGAGACAACAAAGGAAAGCCTCGCTCTTGACAAAAGCAAGCAAGCACACGATTAAGATTGTTTTCCGCATCTAAAGGTATACAGCAAAAGACCATCCTTGATTACTCAATCACAATAGAAATTTTGCTTTTTAAAAAAACATATCATCATGTTTCCCCACAGGTGGCTAGCCCCAGTGGACTCCTAAGCCAGGAATAGTGGGTTCCAGTCCCATCTGGGGTGCTTGCTTTTCTTCCCTCTTTAAGGTAACCAAGGGTGTGTTTTAGTTCTGTTAAATGTGTTCCACTGTCTTCTCTAATAATTCATGTCCAAGTTGCTTGTAAAGTCGATCTCGCAAAAGCCAGATCTGATACTGATCATAGAAAGCACGCTTTTTAAAAAAAAACATATCATCACGTTTCCCCACCGGTGGCTATCCCCAGTGGACTCCTAAGCCAGGGATAGTGGGTTCCAGTCCCATCTGGGGTGCCTGCTTTTCTTCACTCTTTAAGGTAACCAAGGGTGTGTTTTAGTTTTGTTAAATGTGTTCCACTGTCTTCTCTAATAATTCATGTCCAAGTTGCTTGTAAAGTCGATCTCGCAAAAACCAGATCTGATACTGATCATAGAAAGCACGCTTTTTAAAATAACATATCATCACGTTTCCCCACAGGTGGCTAGCCCCAGTGGACTCCTAAGCCAGGGATAGTGGGTTCCAGTCCCATCTGGGGTGCTTGCTTTTCTTCCCTCTTTAAGGTAACAAAGGGTGTGTTTTAGTTTCATTAAATGTGTTCCACTGTCTTCTCTAATAATTCATGTCCAAGTTGCTTGTAAAGTCGATCTCGCAAAAGCCAGATCTGATACTGATCATAGAAAGCACCCTTGTAAAGCAGGCTTGTGAAGCACATGCAAAGCTCCAGTGGCGCAATCGGTCAGCGCGCGGTACTTATAAAGCAGTAACTGTTGAGCAATGCCGAGGTTGTGAGTTCAAGCCTCACCTGGAGCATTCTCTTCTAACCTTTATTGTTATATAAAAACTGCAGTAGGGCAGCAAAGTCTTTTACCCGTTTTCCATGTATTGCAAGCAAATTATCAAAACGACACAACAAAAGAAGTTCTCGCTCTCGTCCTAAGAAAGCAGGCACGTTATTAAGATTGTTTTCCCGATTGGAAAATAAACGCTAAAAGACCAGCCTTGATAACTTTTTAACATGAGAATATTTGATTGTAAACTAACTATCATCATACTGCAAACATCCAGCCCCAGTGGCCTAATGGATAAAGCACTGGCCTCCTAAGCCAGGGATTGTGGATTCGAGTCCCATCTGGGGTGTATGCTTTCCTTCTCTATACCAGGTATCCATCAATGAGTTTTAGTTCAAGATAAAATGTGATTGATTGGCTTCTCTAATGATTCTCTTCCTTGTGAATTCAATCTTGCAAAATCTGGTACCATGCTTATCATGGAAACAATCCATCTGTAGCCATTCAATGCCTTCTGGCTGCTGTTTGAATGAGACAACAAAGGAAAGCCTCGCTCTTGACGAAAGCAAGCAAGCACACGATTAAGATTGTTTTCCGCATCTAAAGGTAAACAGCAAAAGACCATCCTTGATTACTCAATCACAATAGAAATTTTGCTTTTTAAAAAAACATATCATCATGTTTCCCCACAGGTGGCTAGCCCCAGTGGACTCCTAAGCCAGGGATAGTGGGTTCCAGTCCCATCTGGGGTGCTTGCTTTTCTTCCCTCTTGAAGGTAACCAAGGGTGTGTTTTAGTTCTGTTAAATGTGTTCCACTGTCTTCTCTGATAATTCATGTCCAAGTTGCTTGTAAAGTCGATCTCGCAAAAGCCAGATCTGATACTGATCACAGAAAGCACGCTTTTTAAAAAAAACATATCATCACGTTTCCCCACAGGTGGCTAGCCCCAGTGGACTCCTAAGCCAGAGATAGTGGGTTCCAGTCCCATCTGGGATGCTTGCTTTTCTTCCCTCTTTAAGGTAACCAAGGGTGTGTTTTAGTTTCGTTAAATGTGTTCCACTGTCTTCTCTAATAATTCATGTCCAAGTTGCTTGTAAAGTCGATCTCGCAAAAACCAGATCTGATACTGATCATAGAAAGCACGCTTTTTAAAATAACATATCATCACGTTTCCCCACAGGTGGCTAGCCCTAGTGGACTCCTAAGCCAGGGATAGTGGGTTCCAGTCCCATCTGGGGTGCTTGCTTTTCTTCCCTCTTTAAGGTAACAAAGGGTGTGTTTTAGTTTCATTAAATGTGTTCCACTGTCTTCTCTAATAATTCATGTCCAAGTTGCTTGTAAAGTCGATCTCGCAAAAGCCAGATCTGATACTGATCATAGAAAGCACCCTTGTAAAGCAGGCTTGTGAAGCACATGCAAAGCTCTAGTGGCGCAATCGGTCAGCGCGTGGTACTTATATAGCAGTAACTGTTGAGCAATGCCGAGGTTGTGAGTTCGAGCCTCACTTGGAGCATTCTTTTCTAACCTTTATTGTTATATAAAAACTGCAGTAGGGCAGCAAAGTCTTTTACCCGTTTTCCATGTATTGTAAGCAAATTATCAAAACGACACAACAAAAGAAGTTCTCGCTCTCGTCCTAAGAAAGCAGGCACGTTATTAAGATTGTTTTCCCGATTGGAAAACAAACGGTAAAAGACCGGCCTTGATAACTTTTTAACATGAGAATATTTGATTGTAAACTAACTATCATCAAGCTGCATACATCCAGCCCCAGTGGCCTAATGGATAAGGCACTGGCCTCCTAAGCCAGGGATTGTGGGTTCAAGTCCCATCTGGGGTGTATGCTTTCCTTCACTATACCAGGTATCCATCAATGAGTTTTAGTTCAAGATAAAATGTGATTGATTGGCTTCTCTAATGATTCTCTTCCTTGTGAAGTCAATCTTGCAAAATCTGGTACCATGCTTATCATGGAAACAATCCATCTGTAGCCATTCAATGCCTTCTGGCTGCTGTTGGAATGAGACAACAAAGGAAAGCCTCGCTCTTGACAAAAGCAAGCAAGCACACGATTAAGATTGTTTTCCGCATCTAAAGGTATACAGCAAAAGACCATCCTTGATTACTCAATCACAATAGAAATTTTGCTTTTTAAAAAAACATATCATCATGTTTCCCCACAGGTGGCTAGCCCCAGTGGACTCCTAAGCCAGGAATAGTGGGTTCCAGTCCCATCTGGGGTGCTTGCTTTTCTTCCCTCTTTAAGGTAACCAAGGGTGTGTTTTAGTTCTGTTAAATGTGTTCCACTGTCTTCTCTAATAATTCATGTCCAAGTTGCTTGTAAAGTCGATCTCGCAAAAGCCAGATCTGATACTGATCATAGAAAGCACGCTTTTTAAAAAAAAACATATCATCACGTTTCCCCACCGGTGGCTATCCCCAGTGGACTCCTAAGCCAGGGATAGTGGGTTCCAGTCCCATCTGGGGTGCTTGCTTTTCTTCACTCTTTAAGGTAACCAAGGGTGTGTTTTAGTTTTGTTAAATGTGTTCCACTGTCTTCTCTAATAATTCATGTCCAAGTTGCTTGTAAAGTCGATCTCGCAAAAACCAGATCTGATACTGATCATAGAAAGCACGCTTTTTAAAATAACATATCATCACGTTTCCCCACAGGTGGCTAGCCCCAGTGGACTCCTAAGCCAGGGATAGTGGGTTCCAGTCCCATCTGGGGTGCTTGCTTTTCTTCCCTCTTTAAGGTAACAAAGGGTGTGTTTTAGTTTCATTAAATGTGTTCCACTGTCTTCTCTAATAATTCATGTCCAAGTTGCTTGTAAAGTCGATCTCGCAAAAGCCAGATCTGATACTGATCATAGAAAGCACCCTTGTAAAGCAGGCTTGTGAAGCACATGCAAAGCTCCAGTGGCGCAATCGGTCAGCGCGCGGTACTTATAAAGCAGTAACTGTTGAGCAATGCCGAGGTTGTGAGTTCGAGCCTCACCTGGAGCATTCTCTTCTAACCTTTATTGTTATATAAAAACTGCAGTAGGGCAGCAAAGTCTTTTATCCGTTTTCCATGTATTGCAAGCAAATTATCAAAACGACACAACAAAAGAAGTTCTCGCTCTCGTCCTAAGAAAGCAGGCACGTTATTAAGATTGTTTTCCCGATTGGAAAATAAACGCTAAAAGACCAGCCTTGATAACTTTTTAACATGAGAATATTTGATTGTAAACTAACTATCATCATACTGCAAACATCCAGCCCCAGTGGCCTAATGGATAAGGCACTGGCCTCCTAAGCCAGGGATTGTGGGTTCGAGTCCCATCTGGGGTGTATGCTTTCCTTCTCTATACCAGGTATCCATCAATGAGTTTTAGTTCAAGATAAAATGTGATTGATTGGCTTCTCTAATGATTCTCTTCCTTGTGAATTCAATCTTGCAAAATCTGGTACCATGCTTATCATGGAAACAATCCATCTGTAGCCATTCAATGCCTTCTGGCTGCTGTTGGAATGAGACAACAAAGGAAAGCCTCGCTCTTGACGAAAGCAAGCAAGCACACGATTAAGATTGTTTTCCGCATCTAAAGGTAAACAGCAAAAGACCATCCTTGATTACTCAATCACAATAGAAATTTTGCTTTTTAAAAAAACATATCATCATGTTTCCCCACAGGTGGCTAGCCCCAGTGGACTCCTAAGCCAGGGATAGTGGGTTCCAGTCCCATCTGGGGTGCTTGCTTTTCTTCCCTCTTTAAGGTAACCAAGGGTGTGTTTTAGTTCTGTTAAATGTGTTCCACTGTCTTCTCTGATAATTCATGTCCAAGTTGCTTGTAAAGTCGATCTCGCAAAAGCCAGATCTGATACTGATCACAGAAAGCACGCTTTTTAAAAAAAACATATCATCACGTTTCCCCACAGGTGGCTAGCCCCAGTGGACTCCTAAGCCAGAGATAGTGGGTTCCAGTCCCATCTGGGATGCTTGCTTTTCTTCCCTCTTTAAGGTAACCAAGGGTGTGTTTTAGTTTCGTTAAATGTGTTCCACTGTCTTCTCTAATAATTCATGTCCAAGTTGCTTGTAAAGTCGATCTTGCAAAAACCAGATCTGATACTGATCATAGAAAGCACGCTTTTTAAAATAACATATCATCACGTTTCCCCACAGGTGGCTAGCCCCAGTGGACTCCTAAGCCAGGGATAGTGGGTTCCAGTCCCATCTGGGGTGCTTGCTTTTCTTCCCTCTTTAAGGTAACAAAGGGTGTGTTTTAGTTTCATTAAATGTGTTCCACTGTCTTCTCTAATAATTCATGTCCAAGTTGCTTGTAAAGTCGATCTCGCAAAAGCCAGATCTGATACTGATCATAGAAAGCACCCTTGTAAAGCAGGCTTGTGAAGCACATGCAAAGCTCTAGTGGCGCAATCGGTCAGCGCGTGGTACTTATATAGCAGTAACTGTTGAGCAATGCCGAGGTTGTGAGTTCGAGCCTCACCTGGAGCATTCTTTTCTAACCTTTATTGTTATATAAAAACTGCAGTAGGGCAGCAAAGTCTTTTACCCGTTTTCCATGTATTGTAAGCAAATTATCAAAACGACACAACAAAAGAAGTTCTCGCTCTCGTCCTAAGAAAGCAGGCACGTTATTAAGATTGTTTTCCCGATTGGAAAACAAATGGTAAAAGACCGGCCTTGATAACTTTTTAACATGAGAATATTTGATTGTAAACTAACTATCATCAAGCTGCATACATCCAGCCCCAGTGGCCTAATGGATAAGGCACTGGCCTCCTAAGCCAGGGATTGTGGGTTCAAGTCCCATCTGGGGTGTATGCTTTCCTTCACTATACCAGGTATCCATCAATGAGTTTTAGTTCAAGATAAAATGTGATTGATTGGCTTCTCTAATGATTCTCTTCCTTGTGAAGTCAATCTTGCAAAATCTGGTACCATGCTTATCATGGAAACAATTCATCTGTAGCCATTCAATGCCTTCTGGCTGCTGTTGGAATGAGACAACAAAGGAAAGCCTCGCTCTTGACAAAAGCAAGCAAGCACACGATTAAGATTGTTTTCCGCATCTAAAGGTATACAGCAAAAGACCATCCTTGATTACTCAATCACAATAGAAATTTTGCTTTTTAAAAAAACATATCATCATGTTTCCCCACAGGTGGCTAGCCCCAGTGGACTCCTAAGCCAGGAATAGTGGGTTCCAGTCCCATCTGGGGTGCTTGCTTTTCTTCCCTCTTTAAGGTAACCAAGGGTGTGTTTTAGTTCTGTTAAATGTGTTCCACTGTCTTCTCTAATAATTCATGTCCAAGTTGCTTGTAAAGTCGATCTCGCAAAAGCCAGATCTGATACTGATCATAGAAAGCACGCTTTTTAAAAAAAAACATATCATCACGTTTCCCCACCGGTGGCTATCCCCAGTGGACTCCTAAGCCAGGGATAGTGGGTTCCAGTCCCATCTGGGGTGCTTGCTTTTCTTCACTCTTTAAGGTAACCAAGGGTGTGTTTTAGTTTTGTTAAATGTGTTCCACTGTCTTCTCTAATAATTCATGTCCAAGTTGCTTGTAAAGTCGATCTCGCAAAAACCAGATCTGATACTGATCATAGAAAGCACGCTTTTTAAAATAACATATCATCACGTTTCCCCACAGGTGGCTAGCCCCAGTGGACTCCTAAGCCAGGGATAGTGGGTTCCAGTCCCATCTGGGGTGCTTGCTTTTCTTCCCTCTTTAAGGTAACAAAGGGTGTGTTTTAGTTTCATTAAATGTGTTCCACTGTCTTCTCTAATAATTCATGTCCAAGTTGCTTGTAAAGTCGATCTCGCAAAAGCCAGATCTGATACTGATCATAGAAAGCACCCTTGTAAAGCAGGCTTGTGAAGCACATGCAAAGCTCCAGTGGCGCAATCGGTCAGCGCGCGGTACTTATAAAGCAGTAACTGTTGAGCAATGCCGAGGTTGTGAGTTCGAGCCTCACCTGGAGCATTCTTTTCTAACCTTTATTGTTATATAAAAACTGCAGTAGGGCAACAAAGTCTTTTACCCGTTTTCCATGTATTGCAAGCAAATTATCAAAACGACACAACAAAAGAAGTTCTCGCTCTCGTCCTAAGAAAGCAGGCACGTTATTAAGATTGTTTTCCCGATTGGAAAACAAACGCTAAAAGACCAGCCTTGATAACTTTTTAACATGAGAATATTTGATTGTAAACTAACTATCATCATACTGCAAACATCCAGCCCCAGTGGCCTAATGGATAAGGCACTGGCCTCCTAAGCCAGGGATTGTGGGTTCGAGTCCCATCTGGGGTGTATGCTTTCCTTCTCTATACCAGGTATCCGTCAATGAGTTTTAGTTCAAGATAAAATGTGATTGATTGGCTTCTCTAATGATTCTCTTCCTTGTGAATTCAATCTTGCAAAATCTGGTACCATGCTTATCATGGAAACAATCCATCTGTAGCCATACAATGCCTTCTGGCTGCTGTTGGAATGAGACAACAAAGGAAAGCCTCGCTCTTGACGAAAGCAAGCAAGCACACGATTAAGATTGTTTTCCGCATCTAAAGGTAAACAGCAAAAGACCATCCTTGATTACTCAATCACAATAGAAATTTAGCTTTTTAAAAAAAAACATATCATCATGTTTCCCCACAGGTGGCTAGCCCCAGTGGACTCCTAAGCCAGGAATAGTGGGTTCCAGTCCCATCTGGGGTGCTTGCTTTTCTTCCCTCTTTAAGGTAACCAAGGGTGTGTTTTAGTTCTGTTAAATGTGTTCCACTGTCTTCTCTAATAATTCATGTCCAAGTTGCTTGTAAAGTCGATCTCGCAAAAGCCAGATCTGATACTGATCACAGAAAGAACGCTTTTTAAAAAAAAACATATCATCAAGTTTCCCCACCGGTGGCTATCCCCAGTGGACTCCTAAGCCAGGGATAGTGGGTTCCAGTCCCATCTGGGGTGCTTGCTTTTCTTCACTCTTTAAGGTAACCAAGGGTGTGTTTTAGTTTTGTTAAATGTGTTCCACTGTCTTCTCTAATAATTCATGTCCAAGTTGCTTGTAAAGTCGATCTCGCAAAAACCAGATCTGATACTGATCATAGAAAGCACGCTTTTTAAAATAACATATCATCACGTTTCCCCACAGGTGGCTAGCCCCAGTGGACTCCTAAGCCAGGGATAGTGGGTTCCAGTCCCATCTGGGGTGCTTGCTTTTCTTCCCTCTTTAAGGTAACAAAGGGTGTGTTTTAGTTTCATTAAATGTGTTCCACTGTCTTCTCTAATAATTCATGTCCAAGTTGCTTGTAAAGTCGATCTCGCAAAAGCCAGATCTGATACTGATCATAGAAAGCACCCTTGTAAAGCAGGCTTGTGAAGCACATGCAAAGCTCCAGTGGCGCAATCGGTCAGCGCGCGGTACTTATAAAGCAGTAACTGTTGAGCAATGCCGAGGTTGTGAGTTCGAGCCTCACCTGGAGCATTCTCTTCTAACCTTTATTGTTATATAAAAACTGCAGTAGGGCAGCAAAGTCTTTTACCCGTTTTCCATGTATTGCAAGCAAATTATCAAAACGACACAACAAAAGAAGTTCTCGCTCTCGTCCTAAGAAAGCAGGCACGTTATTAAGATTGTTTTCCCGATTGGAAAATAAACGCTAAAAGACCAGCCTTGATAACTTTTTAACATGAGAATATTTGATTGTAAACTAACTATCATCATACTGCAAACATCCAGCCCCAGTGGCCTAATGGATAAGGCACTGGCCTCCTAAGCCAGGGATTGTGGGTTCGAGTCCCATCTGGGGTGTATGCTTTCCTTCTCTATACCAGGTATCCATCAATGAGTTTTAGTTCAAAATAAAATGTGATTGATTGGCTTCTCTAATGATTCTCTTCCTTGTGAATTCAATCTTGCAAAATCTGGTACCATGCTTATCATGGAAACAATCCATCTGTAGCCATTCAATGCCTTCTGGCTGCTGTTGGAATGAGACAACAAAGGAAAGCCTCGCTCTTGACGAAAGCAAGCAAGCACACGATTAAGATTGTTTTCCGCATCTAAAGGTAAACAGCAAAAGACCATCCTTGATTACTCAATCACAATAGAAATTTTGCTTTTTAAAAAAACATATCATCATGTTTCCCCACAGGTGGCTAGCCCCAGTGGACTCCTAAGCCAGGGATAGTGGGTTCCAGTCCCATCTGGGGTGCTTGCTTTTCTTCCCTCTTGAAGGTAACCAAGGGTGTGTTTTAGTTCTGTTAAATGTGTTCCACTGTCTTCTCTGATAATTCATGTCCAAGTTGCTTGTAAAGTCGATCTCGCAAAAGCCAGATCTGATACTGATCACAGAAAGCACGCTTTTTAAAAAAAACATATCATCACGTTTCCCCACAGGTGGCTAGCCCCAGTGGACTCCTAAGCCAGAGATAGTGGGTTCCAGTCCCATCTGGGATGCTTGCTTTTCTTCCCTCTTTAAGGTAACCAAGGGTGTGTTTTAGTTTCGTTAAATGTGTTCCACTGTCTTCTCTAATAATTCATGTCCAAGTTGCTTGTAAAGTCGATCTCGCAAAAACCAGATCTGATACTGATCATAGAAAGCACGCTTTTTAAAATAACATATCATCACGTTTCCCCACAGGTGGCTAGCCCTAGTGGACTCCTAAGCCAGGGATAGTGGGTTCCAGTCCCATCTGGGGTGCTTGCTTTTCTTCCCTCTTTAAGGTAACAAAGGGTGTGTTTTAGTTTCATTAAATGTGTTCCACTGTCTTCTCTAATAATTCATGTCCAAGTTGCTTGTAAAGTCGATCTCGCAAAAGCCAGATCTGATACTGATCATAGAAAGCACCCTTGTAAAGCAGGCTTGTGAAGCACATGCAAAGCTCTAGTGGCGCAATCGGTCAGCGCGTGGTACTTATATAGCAGTAACTGTTGAGCAATGCCGAGGTTGTGAGTTCGAGCCTCACCTGGAGCATTCTTTTCTAACCTTTATTGTTATATAAAAACTGCAGTAGGGCAGCAAAGTCTTTTACCCGTTTTCCATGTATTGTAAGCAAATTATCAAAACGACACAACAAAAGAAGTTCTCGCTCTCGTCCTAAGAAAGCAGGCACGTTATTAAGATTGTTTTCCCGATTGGAAAACAAACGGTAAAAGACCGGCCTTGATAACTTTTTAACATGAGAATATTTGATTGTAAACTAACTATCATCAAGCTGCATACATCCAGCCCCAGTGGCCTAATGGATAAGGCACTGGCCTCCTAAGCCAGGGATTGTGGGTTCAAGTCCCATCTGGGGTGTATGCTTTCCTTCACTATACCAGGTATCCATCAATGAGTTTTAGTTCAAGATAAAATGTGATTGATTGGCTTCTCTAATGATTCTCTTCCTTGTGAAGTCAATCTTGCAAAATCTGGTACCATGCTTATCATGGAAACAATCCATCTGTAGCCATTCAATGCCTTCTGGCTGCTGTTGGAATGAGACAACAAAGGAAAGCCTCGCTCTTGACAAAAGCAAGCAAGCACACGATTAAGATTGTTTTCCGCATCTAAAGGTATACAGCAAAAGACCATCCTTGATTACTCAATCACAATAGAAATTTTGCTTTTTAAAAAAACATATCATCATGTTTCCCCACAGGTGGCTAGCCCCAGTGGACTCCTAAGCCAGGAATAGTGGGTTCCAGTCCCATCTGGGGTGCTTGCTTTTCTTCCCTCTTTAAGGTAACCAAGGGTGTGTTTTAGTTCTGTTAAATGTGTTCCACTGTCTTCTCTAATAATTCATGTCCAAGTTGCTTGTAAAGTCGATCTCGCAAAAGCCAGATCTGATACTGATCATAGAAAGCACGCTTTTTAAAAAAAAACATATCATCACGTTTCCCCACCGGTGGCTATCCCCAGTGGACTCCTAAGCCAGGGATAGTGGGTTCCAGTCCCATCTGGGGTGCTTGCTTTTCTTCACTCTTTAAGGTAACCAAGGGTGTGTTTTAGTTTTGTTAAATGTGTTCCACTGTCTTCTCTAATAATTCATGTCCAAGTTGCTTGTAAAGTCGATCTCGCAAAAACCAGATCTGATACTGATCATAGAAAGCACGCTTTTTAAAATAACATATCATCACGTTTCCCCACAGGTGGATAGCCCCAGTGGACTCCTAAGCCAGGGATAGTGGGTTCCAGTCCCATCTGGGGTGCTTGCTTTTCTTCCCTCTTTAAGGTAACAAAGGGTGTGTTTTAGTTTCATTAAATGTGTTCCACTGTCTTCTCTAATAATTCATGTCCAAGTTGCTTGTAAAGTCGATCTCGCAAAAGCCAGATCTGATACTGATCATAGAAAGCACCCTTGTAAAGCAGGCTTGTGAAGCACATGCAAAGCTCCAGTGGCGCAATCGGTCAGCGCGCGGTACTTATAAAGCAGTAACTGTTGAGCAATGCCGAGGTTGTGAGTTCGAGCCTCACCTGGAGCATTCTTTTCTAACCTTTATTGTTATATAAAAACTGCAGTAGGGCAGCAAAGTCTTTTACCCGTTTTCCATGTATTGCAAGCAAATTATCAAAACGACACAACAAAAGAAGTTCTCGCTCTCGTCCTAAGAAAGCAGGCACGTTATTAAGATTGTTTTCCCGATTGGAAAACAAACGCTAAAAGACCAGCCTTGATAACTTTTTAACATGAGAATATTTGATTGTAAACTAACTATCATCATACTGCAAACATCCAGCCCCAGTGGCCTAATGGATAAGGCACTGGCCTCCTAAGCCAGGGATTGTGGGTTCGAGTCCCATCTGGGGTGTATGCTTTCCTTCTCTATACCAGGTATCCATCAATGAGTTTTAGTTCAAGATAAAATGTGATTGATTGGCTTCTCTAATGATTCTCTTCCTTGTGAATTCAATCTTGCAAAATCTGGTACCATGCTTATCATGGAAACAATCCATCTGTAGCCATTCAATGCCTTCTGGCTGCTGTTGGAATGAGACAACAAAGGAAAGCCTCGCTCTTGACGAAAGCAAGCAAGCACACGATTAAGATTGTTTTCCGCATCTAAAGGTAAACAGCAAAAGACCATCCTTGATTACTCAATCACAATAGAAATTTTGCTTTTTAAAAAAACATATCATCATGTTTCCCCACAGGTGGCTAGCCCCAGTGGACTCCTAAGCCAGGGATAGTGGGTTCCAGTCCCATCTGGGGTGCTTGCTTTTCTTCCCTCTTTAAGGTAACCAAGGGTGTGTTTTAGTTCTGTTAAATGTGTTCCACTGTCTACTCTGATAATTCATGTCCAAGTTGCTTGTAAAGTCGATCTCGCAAAAGCCAGATCTGATACTGATCACAGAAAGCACGCTTTTTAAAAAAAACATATCATCACGTTTCCCCACAGGTGGCTAGCCCCAGTGGACTCCTAAGCCAGGGATAGTGGGTTCCAGTCCCATCTGGGGTGCTTGCTTTTCTTCACTCTTTAAGGTAACCAAGGGTGTGTTTTAGTTTTGTTAAATGTGTTCCACTGTCTTCTCTAATAATTCATGTCCAAGTTGCTTGTAAAGTCGATCTCGCAAAAACCAGATCTGATACTGATCATAGAAAGCACGCTTTTTAAAATAACATATCATCACGTTTCCCCACAGGTGGCTAGCCCCAGTGGACTCCTAAGCCAGGGATAGTGGGTTCCAGTCCCATCTGGGGTGCTTGCTTTTCTTCCCTCTTTAAGGTAACAAAGGGTGTGTTTTAGTTTCATTAAATGTGTTCCACTGTCTTCTCTAATAATTCATGTCCAAGTTGCTTGTAAAGTCGATCTCGCAAAAGCCAGATCTGATACTGATCATAGAAAGCACCCTTGTAAAGCAGGCTTGTGAAGCACATGCAAAGCTCCAGTGGCGCAATCGGTCAGCGCGCGGTACTTATAAAGCAGTAACTGTTGAGCAATGACGAGGTTGTGAGTTCGAGCCTCACCTGGAGCATTCTTTTCTAACCTTTATTGTTATATAAAAACTGCAGTAGGGCAGCAAAGTCTTTTACCCGTTTTCCATGTATTGCAAGCAAATTATCAAAACGACACAACAAAAGAAGTTCTCGCTCTCGTCCTAAGAAAGCAGGCACGTTATTAAGATTGTTTTCCCGATTGGAAAACAAACGCTAAAAGACCAGCCTTGATAACTTTTTAACATGAGAATATTTGATTGTAAACTAACTATCATCATACTGCAAACAACCAGCCCCAGTGGCCTAATGGATAAGGCACTGGCCTCCTAAGCCAGGGATTGTGGGTTCAAGTCCCATCTGGGGTGTATGCTTTCTTTCACTATACCAGGTATCCATCAATGAGTTTTAGTTCAAGATAAAATGTGATTGATTGGCTTCTCTAATGATTCTCTTCCTTGTGAAGTCAATCTTGCAAAATCTGGTACCATGCTTATCATGGAAACAATCCATCTGTAGCCATTCAATGCCTTCTGGCTGCTGTTGGAATGAGACAACAAAGGAAAGCCTCGCTCTTGACAAAAGCAAGCAAGCACACGATTAAGATTGTTTTCCGCATCTAAAGGTATACAGCAAAAGACCATCCTTGATTACTCAATCACAATAGAAATTTTGCTTTTTAAAAAAACATATCATCATGTTTCCCCACAGGTGGCTAGCCCCAGTGGACTCCTAAGCCAGGAATAGTGGGTTCCAGTCCCATCTGGGGTGCTTGCTTTTCTTCCCTCTTTAAGGTAACCAAGGGTGTGTTTTAGTTCTGTTAAATGTGTTCCACTGTCTTCTCTAATAATTCATGTCCAAGTTGCTTGTAAAGTCGATCTCGCAAAAGCCAGATCTGATACTGATCATAGAAAGCACGCTTTTTAAAAAAAAAACATATCATCACGTTTCCCCACCGGTGGCTATCCCCAGTGGACTCCTAAGCCAGGGATAGTGGGTTCCAGTCCCATCTGGGGTGCTTGCTTTTCTTCACTCTTTAAGGTAACCAAGGGTGTGTTTTAGTTTTGTTAAATGTGTTCCACTGTCTTCTCTAATAATTCATGTCCAAGTTGCTTGTAAAGTCGATCTCGCAAAAACCAGATCTGATACTGATCATAGAAAGCACGCTTTTTAAAATAACATATCATCACGTTTCCCCACAGGTGGCTAGCCCCAGTGGACTCCTAAGCCAGGGATAGTGGGTTCCAGTCCCATCTGGGGTGCTTGCTTTTCTTCCCTCTTTAAGGTAACAAAGGGTGTGTTTTAGTTTCATTAAATGTGTTCCACTGTCTTCTCTAATAATTCATGTCCAAGTTGCTTGTAAAGTCGATCTCGCAAAAGCCAGATCTGATACTGATCATAGAAAGCACCCTTGTAAAGCAGGCTTGTGAAGCACATGCAAAGCTCCAGTGGCGCAATCGGTCAGCGCGCGGTACTTATAAAGCAGTAACTGTTGAGCAATGCCGAGGTTGTGAGTTCGAGCCTCACCTGGAGCATTCTCTTCTAACCTTTATTGTTATATAAAAACTGCAGTAGGGCAGCAAAGTCTTTTACCCGTTTTCCATGTATTGCAAGCAAATTATCAAAACGACACAACAAAAGAAGTTCTCGCTCTCGTCCTAAGAAAGCAGGCACGTTATTAAGATTGTTTTCCCGATTGGAAAATAAACGCTAAAAGACCAGCCTTGATAACTTTTTAACATGAGAATATTTGATTGTAAACTAACTATCATCATACTGCAAACATCCAGCCCCAGTGGCCTAATGGATAAGGCACTGGCCTCCTAAGCCAGGGATTGTGGGTTCGAGTCCCATCTGGGGTGTATGCTTTCCTTCTCTATACCAGGTATCCATCAATGAGTTTTAGTTCAAGATAAAATGTGATTGATTGGCTTCTCTAATGATTCTCTTCCTTGTGAATTCAATCTTGCAAAATCTGGTACCATGCTTATCATGGAAACAATCCATCTGTAGCCATTCAATGCCTTCTGGCTGCTGTTGGAATGAGACAACAAAGGAAAGCCTCGCTCTTGACAAAAGCAAGCAAGCACACGATTAAGATTGTTTTCCGCATCTAAAGGTATACAGCAAAAGACCATCCTTGATTACTCAATCACAATAGAAATTTTGCTTTTTAAAAAAACATATCATCATGTTTCCCCACAGGTGGCTAGCCCCAGTGGACTCCTAAGCCAGGAATAGTGGGTTCCAGTCCCATCTGGGGTGCTTGCTTTTCTTCCCTCTTGAAGGTAACCAAGGGTGTGTTTTAGTTCTGTTAAATGTGTTCCACTGTCTTCTCTAATAATTCATGTCCAAGTTGCTTGTAAAGTCGATCTCGCAAAAGCCAGATCTGATACTGATCATAGAAAGCACGCTTTTAAAAAAAAAACATATCATCACGTTTCCCCACCGGTGGCTATCCCCAGTGGACTCCTAAGCCAGGGATAGTGGGTTCCAGTCCCATCTGGGGTGCTTGCTTTTCTTCACTCTTTAAGGTAACCAAGGGTGTGTTTTAGTTTCGTTAAATGTGTTCCACTGTCTTCTCTAATAATTCATGTCCAAGTTGCTTGTAAAGTCGATCTCGCAAAAACCAGATCTGATACTGATCATAGAAAGCACGCTTTTTAAAATAACATATCATCACGTTTCCCCACAGGTGGCTAGCCCCAGTGGACTCCTAAGCCAGGGATAGTGGGTTCCAGTCCCATCTGGGGTGCTTGCTTTTCTTCCCTCTTTAAGGTAACAAAGGGTGTGTTTTAGTTTCATTAAATGTGTTCCACTGTCTTCTCTAATAATTCATGTCCAAGTTGCTTGTAAAGTCGATCTCGCAAAAGCCAGATCTGATACTGATCATAGAAAGCACCCTTGTAAAGCAGGCTTGTGAAGCACATGCAAAGCTCCAGTGGCGCAATCGGTCAGCGCGCGGTACTTATAAAGCAGTAACTGTTGAGCAATACCGAGGTTGTGAGTTCGAGCCTCACCTGGAGCATTCTTTTCTAACCTTTATTGTTATATAAAAACTGCAGTAGGGCAGCAAAGTCTTTTACCCGTTTTCCATGTATTGCAAGCAAATTATCAAAACGACACAACAAAAGAAGTTCTCGCTCTCGTCCTAAGAAAGCAGGCACGTTATTAAGATTGTTTTCCCGATTGGAAAACAAACGCTAAAAGACCAGCCTTGATAACTTTTTAACATCAGAATATTTGATTGTAAACTAACTATCATCATACTGCAAACATCCAGCCCCAGTGGCCTAATGGATAAGGCACTGGCCTCCTAAGCCAGGGATTGTGGGTTCGAGTCCCATCTGGGGTGTATGCTTTCCTTCTCTATACCAGGTATCCATCAATGAGTTTTAGTTCAAGATAAAATGTGATTGATTGGCTTCTCTAATGATTCTCTTCCTTGTGAATTCAATCTTGCAAAATCTGGTACCATGCTTATCATGGAAACAATCCATCTGTAGCCATTCAATGCCTTCTGGCTGCTGTTGGAATGAGACAACAAAGGAAAGCCTCGCTCTTGACGAAAGCAAGCAAGCACACGATTAAGATTGTTTTCCGCATCTAAAGGTAAACAGCAAAAGACCATCCTTGATTACTCAATCACAATAGAAATTTTGCTTTTTAAAAAAACATATCATCATGTTTCCCCACAGGTGGCTAGCCCCAGTGGACTCCTAAGCCAGGGATAGTGGGTTCCAGTCCCATCTGGGGTGCTTGCTTTTCTTCCCTCTTTAAGGTAACCAAGGGTGTGTTTTAGTTCTGTTAAATGTGTTCCACTGTCTTCTCTGATAATTCATGTCCAAGTTGCTTGTAAAGTCGATCTCGCAAAAGCCAGATCTGATACTGATCACAGAAAGCACGCTTTTTTAAAAAAAACATATCATCACGTTTCCCCACAGGTGGCTAGCCCCAGTGGACTCCTAAGCCAGGGATAGTGGGTTCCAGTCCCATCTGGGGTGCTTGCTTTTCTTCACTCTTTAAGGTAACCAAGGGTGTGTTTTAGTTTTGTTAAATGTGTTCCACTGTCTTCTCTAATAATTCATGTCCAAGTTGCTTGTAAAGTCGATCTCGCAAAAACCAGATCTGATACTGATCATAGAAAGCACGCTTTTTAAAATAACATATCATCACGTTTCCCCACAGGTGGCTAGCCCCAGTGGACTCCTAAGCCAGGGATAGTGGGTTCCAGTCCCATCTGGGGTGCTTGCTTTTCTTCCCTCTTTAAGGTAACAAAGGGTGTGTTTTAGTTTCATTAAATGTGTTCCACTGTCTTCTCTAATAATTCATGTCCAAGTTGCTTGTAAAGTCGATCTCGCAAAAGCCAGATCTGATACTGATCATAGAAAGCACCCTTGTAAAGCAGGCTTGTGAAGCACATGCAAAGCTCCAGTGGCGCAATCGGTCAGCGCGCGGTACTTATAAAGCAGTAACTGTTGAGCAATGACGAGGTTGTGAGTTCGAGCCTCACCTGGAGCATTCTTTTCTAACCTTTATTGTTATATAAAAACTGCAGTAGGGCAGCAAAGTCTTTTACCCGTTTTCCATGTATTGCAAGCAAATTATCAAAACGACACAACAAAAGAAGTTCTCGCTCTCGTCCTAAGAAAGCAGGCACGTTATTAAGATTGTTTTCCCGATTGGAAAACAAACGCTAAAAGACCAGCCTTGATAACTTTTTAACATGAGAATATTTGATTGTAAACTAACTATCATCATACTGCAAACATCCAGCCCCAGTGGCCTAATGGATAAGGCACTGGCCTCCTAAGCCAGGGATTGTGGGTTCAAGTCCCATCTGGGGTGTATGCTTTCCTTCACTATACCAGGTATCCATCAATGCGTTTTAGTTCAAGATAAAATGTGATTGATTGGCTTCTCTAATGATTCTCTTCCTTGTGAAGTCAATCTTGCAAAATCTGGTACCATGCTTATCATGGAAACAATCCATCTGTAGCCATTCAATGCCTTCTGGCTGCTGTTGGAATGAGACAACAAAGGAAAGCCTCGCTCTTGACAAAAGCAAGCAAGCACACGATTAAGATTGTTTTCCGCATCTAAAGGTATACAGCAAAAGACCATCCTTGATTACTCAATCACAATAGAAATTTTGCTTTTTAAAAAAACATATCATCATGTTTCCCCACAGGTGGCTAGCCCCAGTGGACTCCTAAGCCAGGAATAGTGGGTTCCAGTCCCATCTGGGGTGCTTGCTTTTCTTCCCTCTTTAAGGTAACCAAGGGTGTGTTTTAGTTCTGTTAAATGTGTTCCACTGTCTTCTCTAATAATTCATGTCCAAGTTGCTTGTAAAGTCGATCTCGCAAAAGCCAGATCTGATACTGATCATAGAAAGCACGCTTTTTAAAAAAAAACATATCATCACGTTTCCCCACCGGTGGCTATCCCCAGTGGACTCCTAAGCCAGGGATAGTGGGTTCCAGTCCCATCTGGGGTGCTTGCTTTTCTTCACTCTTTAAGGTAACCAAGGGTGTGTTTTAGTTTTGTTAAATGTGTTCCACTGTCTTCTCTAATAATTCATGTCCAAGTTGCTTGTAAAGTCGATCTCGCAAAAACCAGATCTGATACTGATCATAGAAAGCACGCTTTTTAAAATAACATATCATCACGTTTCCCCACAGGTGGCTAGCCCCAGTGGACTCCTAAGCCAGGGATAGTGGGTTCCAGTCCCATCTGGGGTGCTTGCTTTTCTTCCCTCTTTAAGGTAACAAAGGGTGTGTTTTAGTTTCATTAAATGTGTTCCACTGTCTTCTCTAATAATTCATGTCCAAGTTGCTTGTAAAGTCGATCTCGCAAAAGCCAGATCTGATACTGATCATAGAAAGCACCCTTGTAAAGCAGGCTTGTGAAGCACATGCAAAGCTCCAGTGGCGCAATCGGTCAGCGCGCGGTACTTATAACGCAGTAACTGTTGAGCAATGCCGAGGTTGTGAGTTCGAGCCTCACCTGGAGCATTCTCTTCTAACCTTTATTGTTATATAAAAACTGCAGTAGGGCAGCAAAGTCTTTTACCCGTTTTCCATGTATTGCAAGCAAATTATCAAAACGACACAACAAAAGAAGTTCTCGCTCTCGTCCTAAGAAAGCAGGCACGTTATTAAGATTGTTTTCCCGATTGGAAAATAAACGCTAAAAGACCAGCCTTGATAACTTTTTAACATGAGAATATTTGATTGTAAACTAACTATCATCATACTGCAAACATCCAGCCCCAGTGGCCTAATGGATAAAGCACTGGCCTCCTAAGCCAGGGATTGTGGGTTCGAGTCCCATCTGGGGTGTATGCTTTCCTTCTCTATACCAGGTATCCATCAATGAGTTTTAGTTCAAGATAAAATGTGATTGATTGGCTTCTCTAATGATTCTCTTCCTTGTGAATTCAATCTTGCAAAATCTGGTACCATGCTTATCATGGAAACAATCCATCTGTAGCCATTCAATGCCTTCTGGCTGCTGTTGGAATGAGACAACAAAGGAAAGCCTCGCTCTTGACGAAAGCAAGCAAGCACACGATTAAGATTGTTTTCCGCATCTAAAGGTAAACAGCAAAAGACCATCCTTGATTACTCAATCACAATAGAAATTTTGCTTTTTAAAAAAACATATCATCATGTTTCCCCACAGGTGGCTAGCCCCAGTGGACTCCTATGCCAGGGATAGTGGGTTCCAGTCCCATCTGGGGTGCTTGCTTTTCTTCCCTCTTGAAGGTAACCAAGGGTGTGTTTTAGTTCTGTTAAATGTGTTCCACTGTCTTCTCTGATAATTCATGTCCAAGTTGCTTGTAAAGTCGATCTCGCAAAAGCCAGATCTGATACTGATCACAGAAAGCACGCTTTTTAAAAAAAACATATCATCACGTTTCCCCACAGGTGGCTAGCCCCAGTGGACTCCTAAGCCAGAGATAGTGGGTTCCAGTCCCATCTGGGATGCTTGCTTTTCTTCCCTCTTTAAGGTAACCAAGGGTGTGTTTTAGTTTCGTTAAATGTGTTCCACTGTCTTCTCTAATAATTCATGTCCAAGTTGCTTGTAAAGTCGATCTCGCAAAAACCAGATCTGATACTGATCATAGAAAGCACGCTTTTTAAAATAACATATCATCACGTTTCCCCACAGGTGGCTAGCCCTAGTGGACTCCTAAGCCAGGGATAGTGGGTTCCAGTCCCATCTGGGGTGCTTGCTTTTCTTCCCTCTTTAAGGTAACAAAGGGTGTGTTTTAGTTTCATTAAATGTGTTCCACTGTCTTCTCTAATAATTCATGTCCAAGTTGCTTGTAAAGTCGATCTCGCAAAAGCCAGATCTGATACTGATCATAGAAAGCACCCTTGTAAAGCAGGCTTGTGAAGCACATGCAAAGCTCTAGTGGCGCAATCGGTCAGCGCGTGGTACTTATATAGCAGTAACTGTTGAGCAATGCTGAGGTTGTGAGTTCGAGCCTCACCTGGAGCATTCTTTTCTAACCTTTATTGTTATATAAAAACTGCAGTAGGGCAGCAAAGTCTTTTACCCGTTTTCCATGTATTGTAAGCAAATTATCAAAACGACACAACAAAAGAAGTTCTCGCTCTCGTCCTAAGAAAGCAGGCACGTTATTAAGATTGTTTTCCCGATTGGAAAACAAACGGTAAAAGACCGGCCTTGATAACTTTTTAACATGAGAATATTTGATTGTAAACTAACTATCATCAAGCTGCATACATCCAGCCCCAGTGGCCTAATGGATAAGGCACTGGCCTCCTAAGCCAGGGATTGTGGGTTCAAGTCCCATCTGGGGAGTATGCTTTCCTTCACTATACCAGGTATCCATCAATGAGTTTTAGTTCAAGATAAAATGTGATTGATTGGCTTCTCTAATGATTCTCTTCCTTGTGAAGTCAATCTTGCAAAATCTGGTACCATGCTTATCATGGAAACAATCCATCTGTAGCCATTCAATGCCTTCTGGCTGCTGTTGGAATGAGACAACAAAGGAAAGCCTCGCTCTTGACAAAAGCAAGCAAGCAAACGATTAAGATTGTTTTCCGCATCTAAAGGTATACAGCAAAAGACCATCCTTGATTACTCAATCACAATAGAAATTTTGCTTTTTAAAAAAACATATCATCATGTTTCCCCACAGGTGGCTAGCCCCAGTGGACTCCTAAGCCAGGAATAGTGGGTTCCAGTCCCATCTGGGGTGCTTGCTTTTCTTCCCTCTTTAAGGTAACCAAGGGTGTGTTTTAGTTCTGTTAAATGTGTTCCACTGTCTTCTCTAATAATTCATGTCCAAGTTGCTTGTAAAGTCGATCTCGCAAAAGCCAGATCTGATACTGATCATAGAAAGCACGCTTTTTAAAAAAAAACATATCATCACGTTTCCCCACCGGTGGCTATCCCCAGTGGACTCCTAAGCCAGGGATAGTGGGTTCCAGTCCCATCTGGGGTGCTTGCTTTTCTTCACTCTTTAAGGTAACCAAGGGTGTGTTTTAGTTTTGTTAAATGTGTTCCACTGTCTTCTCTAATAATTCATGTCCAAGTTGCTTGTAAAGTCGATCTCGCAAAAACCAGATCTGATACTGATCATAGAAAGCACGCTTTTTAAAATAACATATCATCACGTTTCCCCACAGGTGGCTAGCCCCAGTGGACTCCTAAGCCAGGGATAGTGGGTTCCAGTCCCATCTGGGGTGCTTGCTTTTCTTCCCTCTTTAAGGTAACAAAGGGTGTGTTTTAGTTTCATTAAATGTGTTCCACTGTCTTCTCTAATAATTCATGTCCAAGTTGCTTGTAAAGTCGATCTCGCAAAAGCCAGATCTGATACTGATCATAGAAAGCACCCTTGTAAAGCAGGCTTGTGAAGCACATGCAAAGCTCCAGTGGCGCAATCGGTCAGCGCGCGGTACTTATAAAGCAGTAACTGTTGAGCAATGCCGAGGTTGTGAGTTCGAGCCTCACCTGGAGCATTCTTTTCTAACCTTTATTGTTATATAAAAACTGCAGTAGGGCAGCAAAGTCTTTTACCCGTTTTCCATGTATTGCAAGCAAATTATCAAAACGACACAACAAAAGAAGTTCTCGCTCTCGTCCTAAGAAAGCAGGCACGTTATTAAGATTGTTTTCCCGATTGGAAAACAAACGCTAAAAGACCAGCCTTGATAACTTTTTAACATGAGAATATTTGATTGTAAACTAACTATCATCATACTGCAAACATCCAGCCCCAGTGGCCTAATGGATAAGGCACTGGCCTCCTAAGCCAGGGATTGTGGGTTCGAGTCCCATCTGGGGTGTATGCTTTCCTTCTCTATACCAGGTATCCATCAATGAGTTTTAGTTCAAGATAAAATGTGATTGATTGGCTTCTCTAATGATTCTCTTCCTTGTGAATTCAATCTTGCAAAATCTGGTACCATGCTTATCATGGAAACAATCCATCTGTAGCCATTCAATGCCTTCTGGCTGCTGTTGGAATGAGACAACAAAGGAAAGCCTCGCTCTTGACAAAAGCAAGCAAGCAAACGATTAAGATTGTTTTCCGCATCTAAAGGTATACAGCAAAAGACCATCCTTGATTACTCAATCACAATAGAAATTTTGCTTTTTAAAAAAACATATCATCATGTTTCCCCACAGGTGGCTAGCCCCAGTGGACTCCTAAGCCAGGAATAGTGGGTTCCAGTCCCATCTGGGGTGCTTGCTTTTCTTCCCTCTTTAAGGTAACCAAGGGTGTGTTTTAGTTCTGTTAAATGTGTTCCACTGTCTTCTCTAATAATTCATGTCCAAGTTGCTTGTAAAGTCGATCTCGCAAAAGCCAGATCTGATACTGATCATAGAAAGCACGCTTTTTAAAAAAAAACATATCATCACGTTTCCCCACCGGTGGCTATCCCCAGTGGACTCCTAAGCCAGGGATAGTGGGTTCCAGTCCCATCTGGGGTGCTTGCTTTTCTTCACTCTTTAAGGTAACCAAGGGTGTGTTTTAGTTTTGTTAAATGTGTTCCACTGTCTTCTCTAATAATTCATGTCCAAGTTGCTTGTAAAGTCGATCTCGCAAAAACCAGATCTGATACTGATCATAGAAAGCACGCTTTTTAAAATAACATATCATCACGTTTCCCCACAGGTGGCTAGCCCCAGTGGACTCCTAAGCCAGGGATAGTGGGTTCCAGTCCCATCTGGGGTGCTTGCTTTTCTTCCCTCTTTAAGGTAACAAAGGGTGTGTTTTAGTTTCATTAAATGTGTTCCACTGTCTTCTCTAATAATTCATGTCCAAGTTGCTTGTAAAGTCGATCTCGCAAAAGCCAGATCTGATACTGATCATAGAAAGCACCCTTGTAAAGCAGGCTTGTGAAGCACATGCAAAGCTCCAGTGGCGCAATCGGTCAGCGCGCGGTACTTATAAAGCAGTAACTGTTGAGCAATGCCGAGGTTGTGAGTTCGAGCCTCACCTGGAGCATTCTTTTCTAACCTTTATTGTTATATAAAAACTGCAGTAGGGCAGCAAAGTCTTTTACCCGTTTTCCATGTATTGCAAGCAAATTATCAAAACGACACAACAAAAGAAGTTCTCGCTCTCGTCCTAAGAAAGCAGGCACGTTATTAAGATTGTTTTCCCGATTGGAAAACAAACGCTAAAAGACCAGCCTTGATAACTTTTTAACATGAGAATATTTGATTGTAAACTAACTATCATCATACTGCAAACATCCAGCCCCAGTGGCCTAATGGATAAGGCACTGGCCTCCTAAGCCAGGGATTGTGGGTTCGAGTCCCATCTGGGGTGTATGCTTTCCTTCTCTATACCAGGTATCCATCAATGAGTTTTAGTTCAAGATAAAATGTGATTGATTGGCTTCTCTAATGATTCTCTTCCTTGTGAATTCAATCTTGCAAAATCTGGTACCATGCTTATCATGGAAACAATCCATCTGTAGCCATTCAATGCCTTCTGGCTGCTGTTGGAATGAGACAACAAAGGAAAGCCTCGCTCTTGACGAAAGCAAGCAAGCACACGATTAAGATTGTTTTCCGCATCTAAAGGTATACAGCAAAAGACCATCCTTGATTACTCAATCACAATAGAAATTTTGCTTTTTAAAAAAACATATCATCATGTTTCCCCACAGGTGGCTAGCCCCAGTGGACTCCTAAGCCAGGAATAGTGGGTTCCAGTCCCATCTGGGGTGCTTGCTTTTCTTCCCTCTTTAAGGTAACCAAGGGTGTGTTTTAGTTCTGTTAAATGTGTTCCACTGTCTTCTCTAATAATTCATGTCCAAGTTGCTTGTAAAGTCGATCTCGCAAAAGCCAGATCTGATACTGATCATAGAAAGCACGCTTTTTAAAAAAAAACATATCATCACGTTTCCCCACCGGTGGCTATCCCCAGTGGACTCCTAAGCCAGGGATAGTGGGTTCCAGTCCCATCTGGGGTGCTTGCTTTTCTTCACTCTTTAAGGTAACCAAGGGTGTGTTTTAGTTTTGTTAAATGTGTTCCACTGTCTTCTCTAATAATTCATGTCCAAGTTGCTTGTAAAGTCGATCTCGCAAAAACCAGATCTGATACTGATCATAGAAAGCACGCTTTTTAAAATAACATATCATCACGTTTCCCCACAGGTGGCTAGCCCCAGTGGACTCCTAAGCCAGGGATAGTGGGTTCCAGTCCCATCTGGGGTGCTTGCTTTTCTTCCCTCTTTAAGGTAACAAAGGGTGTGTTTTAGTTTAATTAAATGTGTTCCACTGTCTTCTCTAATAATTCATGTCCAAGTTGCTTGTAAAGTCGATCTCGCAAAAGCCAGATCTGATACTGATCATAGAAAGCACCCTTGTAAAGCAGGCTTGTGAAGCACATGCAAAGCTCCAGTGGCGCAATCGGTCAGCGTGCGGTACTTATAAAGCAGTAACTGTTGAGCAATGCCGAGGTTGTGAGTTCGAGCCTCACCTGGAGCATTCTCTTCTAACCTTTATTGTTATATAAAAACTGCAGTAGGGCAGCAAAGTCTTTTACCCGTTTTCCATGTATTGCAAGCAAATTATCAAAACGACACAACAAAAGAAGTTCTCGCTCTCGTCCTAAGAAAGCAGGCACGTTATTAAGATTGTTTTCCCGATTGGAAAATAAACGCTAAAAGACCAGCCTTGATAACTTTTTAACATGAGAATATTTGATTGTAAACTAACTATCATCATACTGCAAACATCCAGCCCCAGTGGCCTAATGGATAAAGCACTGGCCTCCTAAGCCAGGGATTGTGGGTTCGAGTCCCATCTGGGGTGTATGCTTTCCTTCTCTATACCAGGTATCCATCAATGAGTTTTAGTTCAAGATAAAATGTGATTGATTGGCTTCTCTAATGATTCTCTTCCTTGTGAATTCAATCTTGCAAAATCTGGTACCATGCTTATCATGGAAACAATCCATCTGTAGCCATTCAATGCCTTCTGGCTGCTGTTGGAATGAGACAACAAAGGAAAGCCTCGCTCTTGACGAAAGCAAGCAAGCACACGATTAAGATTGTTTTCCGCATCTAAAGGTATACAGCAAAAGACCATCCTTGATTACTCAATCACAATAGAAATTTTGCTTTTTAAAAAAACATATCATCATGTTTCCCCACAGGTGGCTAGCCCCAGTGGACTCCTAAGCCAGGAATAGTGGGTTCCAGTCCCATCTGGGGTGCTTGCTTTTCTTCCCTCTTTAAGGTAACCAAGGGTGTGTTTTAGTTCTGTTAAATGTGTTCCACTGTCTTCTCTAATAATTCATGTCCAAGTTGCTTGTAAAGTCGATCTCGCAAAAGCCAGATCTGATACTGATCATAGAAAGCACGCTTTTTAAAAAAAAACATATCATCACGTTTCCCCACCGGTGGCTATCCCCAGTGGACTCCTAAGCCAGGGATAGTGGGTTCCAGTCCCATCTGGGGTGCTTGCTTTTCTTCACTCTTTAAGGTAACCAAGGGTGTGTTTTAGTTTTGTTAAATGTGTTCCACTGTCTTCTCTAATAATTCATGTCCAAGTTGCTTGTAAAGTCGATCTCGCAAAAACCAGATCTGATACTGATCATAGAAAGCACGCTTTTTAAAATAACATATCATCACGTTTCCCCACAGGTGGCTAGCCCCAGTGGACTCCTAAGCCAGGGATAGTGGGTTCCAGTCCCATCTGGGGTGCTTGCTTTTCTTCCCTCTTTAAGGTAACAAAGGGTGTGTTTTAGTTTCATTAAATGTGTTCCACTGTCTTCTCTAATAATTCATGTCCAAGTTGCTTGTAAAGTCGATCTCGCAAAAGCCAGATCTGATACTGATCATAGAAAGCACCCTTGTAAAGCAGGCTTGTGAAGCACATGCAAAGCTCCAGTGGCGCAATCGGTCAGCGTGCGGTACTTATAAAGCAGTAACTGTTGAGCAATGCCGAGGTTGTGAGTTCGAGCCTCACCTGGAGCATTCTCTTCTAACCTTTATTGTTATATAAAAACTGCAGTAGGGCAGCAAAGTCTTTTACCCGTTTTCCATGTATTGCAAGCAAATTATCAAAACGACACAACAAAAGAAGTTCTCGCTCTCGTCCTAAGAAAGCAGGCACGTTATTAAGATTGTTTTCCCGATTGGAAAATAAACGCTAAAAGACCAGCCTTGATAACTTTTTAACATGAGAATATTTGATTGTAAACTAACTATCATCATACTGCAAACATCCAGCCCCAGTGGCCTAATGGATAAAGCACTGGCCTCCTAAGCCAGGGATTGTGGGTTCGAGTCCCATCTGGGGTGTATGCTTTCCTTCTCTATACCAGGTATCCATCAATGAGTTTTAGTTCAAGATAAAATGTGATTGATTGGCTTCTCTAATGATTCTCTTCCTTGTGAATTCAATCTTGCAAAATCTGGTACCATGCTTATCATGGAAACAATCCATCTGTAGCCATTCAATGCCTTCTGGCTGCTGTTTGAATGAGACAACAAAGGAAAGCCTCGCTCTTGACGAAAGCAAGCAAGCACACGATTAAGATTGTTTTCCGCATCTAAAGGTAAACAGCAAAAGACCATCCTTGATTACTCAATCACAATAGAAATTTTGCTTTTTAAAAAAACATATCATCATGTTTCCCCACAGGTGGCTAGCCCCAGTGGACTCCTAAGCCAGGGATAGTGGGTTCCAGTCCCATCTGGGGTGCTTGCTTTTCTTCCCTCTTGAAGGTAACCAAGGGTGTGTTTTAGTTCTGTTAAATGTGTTCCACTGTCTTCTCTGATAATTCATGTCCAAGTTGCTTGTAAAGTCGATCTCGCAAAAGCCAGATCTGATACTGATCACAGAAAGCACGCTTTTTAAAAAAAACATATCATCACGTTTCCCCACAGGTGGCTAGCCCCAGTGGACTCCTAAGCCAGAGATAGTGGGTTCCAGTCCCATCTGGGATGCTTGCTTTTCTTCCCTCTTTAAGGTAACCAAGGGTGTGTTTTAGTTTCGTTAAATGTGTTCCACTGTCTTCTCTAATAATTCATGTCCAAGTTGCTTGTAAAGTCGATCTCGCAAAAACCAGATCTGATACTGATCATAGAAAGCACGCTTTTTAAAATAACATATCATCGCGTTTCCCCACAGGTGGCTAGCCCTAGTGGACTCCTAAGCCAGGGATAGTGGGTTCCAGTCCCATCTGGGGTGCTTGCTTTTCTTCCCTCTTTAAGGTAACAAAGGGTGTGTTTTAGTTTCATTAAATGTGTTCCACTGTCTTCTCTAATAATTCATGTCCAAGTTGCTTGTAAAGTCGATCTCGCAAAAGCCAGATCTGATACTGATCATAGAAAGCACCCTTGTAAAGCAGGCTTGTGAAGCACATGCAAAGCTCTAGTGGCGCAATCGGTCAGCGCGTGGTACTTATATAGCAGTAACTGTTGAGCAATGCCGAGGTTGTGAGTTCGAGCCTCACCTGGAGCATTCTTTTCTAACCTTTATTGTTATATAAAAACTGCAGTAGGGCAGCAAAGTCTTTTACCCGTTTTCCATGTATTGTAAGCAAATTATCAAAACGACACAACAAAAGAAGTTCTCGCTCTCGTCCTAAGAAAGCAGGCACGTTATTAAGATTGTTTTCCCGATTGGAAAACAAACGGTAAAAGACCGGCCTTGATAACTTTTTAACATGAGAATATTTGATTGTAAACTAACTATCATCAAGCTGCATACATCCAGCCCCAGTGGCCTAATGGATAAGGCACTGGCCTCCTAAGCCAGGGATTGTGGGTTCAAGTCCCATCTGGGGTGTATGCTTTCCTTCACTATACCAGGTATCCATCAATGAGTTTTAGTTCAAGATAAAATGTGATTGATTGGCTTCTCTAATGATTCTCTTCCTTGTGAAGTCAATCTTGCAAAATCTGGTACCATGCTTATCATGGAAACAATCCATCTGTAGCCATTCAATGCCTTCTGGCTGCTGTTGGAATGAGACAACAAAGGAAAGCCTCGCTCTTGACAAAAGCAAGCAAGCACACGATTAAGATTGTTTTCCGCATCTAAAGGTATACAGCAAAAGACCATCCTTGATTACTCAATCACAATAGAAATTTTGCTTTTTAAAAAAACATATCATCATGTTTCCCCACAGGTGGCTAGCCCCAGTGGACTCCTAAGCCAGGAATAGTGGGTTCCAGTCCCATCTGGGGTGCTTGCTTTTCTTCCCTCTTTAAGGTAACCAAGGGTGTGTTTTAGTTCTGTTAAATGTGTTCCACTGTCTTCTCTAATAATTCATGTCCAAGTTGCTTGTAAAGTCGATCTCGCAAAAGCCAGATCTGATACTGATCATAGAAAGCACGCTTTTTAAAAAAAAACATATCATCACGTTTCCCCACCGGTGGCTATCCCCAGTGGACTCCTAAGCCAGGGATAGTGGGTTCCAGTCCCATCTGGGGTGCTTGCTTTTCTTCACTCTTTAAGGTAACCAAGGGTGTGTTTTAGTTTTGTTAAATGTGTTCCACTGTCTTCTCTAATAATTCATGTCCAAGTTGCTTGTAAAGTCGATCTCGCAAAAACCAGATCTGATACTGATCATAGAAAGCACGCTTTTTAAAATAACATATCATCACGTTTCCCCACAGGTGGCTAGCCCCAGTGGACTCCTAAGCCAGGGATAGTGGGTTCCAGTCCCATCTGGGGTGCTTGCTTTTCTTCCCTCTTTAAGGTAACAAAGGGTGTGTTTTAGTTTCATTAAATGTGTTCCACTGTCTTCTCTAATAATTCATGTCCAAGTTGCTTGTAAAGTCGATCTCGCAAAAGCCAGATCTGATACTGATCATAGAAAGCACCCTTGTAAAGCAGGCTTGTGAAGCACATGCAAAGCTTCAGTGGCGCAATCGGTCAGCGCGCGGTACTTATAAAGCAGTAACTGTTGAGCAATGCCGAGGTTGTGAGTTCGAGCCTCACCTGGAGCATTCTTTTCTAACCTTTATTGTTATATAAAAACTGCAGTAGGGCAGCAAAGTCTTTTACCCGTTTTCCATGTATTGCAAGCAAATTATCAAAACGACACAACAAAAGAAGTTCTCGCTCTCGTCCTAAGAAAGCAGGCACGTTATTAAGATTGTTTTCCCGATTGGAAAACAAACGCTAAAAGACCAGCCTTGATAACTTTTTAACATGAGAATATTTGATTGTAAACTAACTATCATCATACTGCAAACATCCAGCCCCAGTGGCCTAATGGATAAGGCACTGGCCTCCTAAGCCAGGGATTGTGGGTTCGAGTCCCATCTGGGGTGTATGCTTTCCTTCTCTATACCAGGTATCCATCAATGAGTTTTAGTTCAAGATAAAATGTGATTGATTGGCTTCTCTAATGATTCTCTTCCTTGTGAATTCAATCTTGCAAAATCTGGTACCATGCTTATCATGGAAACAATCCATCTGTAGCCATTCAATGCCTTCTGGCTGCTGTTGGAATGAGACAACAAAGGAAAGCCTCGCTCTTGACGAAAGCAAGCAAGCACACGATTAAAATTGTTTTCCGCATCTAAAGGTAAACAGCAAAAGACCATCCTTGATTACTCAATCACAATAGAAATTTTGCTTTTTAAAAAAACATATCATCATGTTTCCCCACAGGTGGCTAGCCCCAGTGGACTCCTAAGCCAGGGATAGTGGGTTCCAGTCCCATCTGGGGTGCTTGCTTTTCTTCCCTCTTTAAGGTAACCAAGGGTGTGTTTTAGTTCTGTTAAATGTGTTCCACTGTCTTCTCTGATAATTCATGTCCAAGTTGCTTGTAAAGTCGATCTCGCAAAAGCCAGATCTGATACTGATCACAGAAAGCACGCTTTTTAAAAAAAACATATCATCACGTTTCCCCACAGGTGGCTAGCCCCAGTGGACTCCTAAGCCAGGGATAGTTGGTTCCAGTCCCATCTGGGGTGCTTGCTTTTCTTCACTCTTTAAGGTAACCAAGGGTGTGTTTTAGTTTTGTTAAATGTGTTCCACTGTCTTCTCTAATAATTCATGTCCAAGTTGCTTGTAAAGTCGATCTCGCAAAAACCAGATCTGATACTGATCATAGAAAGCACGCTTTTTAAAATAACATATCATCACGTTTCCCCACAGGTGGCTAGCCCCAGTGGACTCCTAAGCCAGGGATAGTGGGTTCCAGTCCCATCTGGGGTGCTTGCTTTTCTTCCCTCTTTAAGGTAACAAAGGGTGTGTTTTAGTTTCATTAAATGTGTTCCACTGTCTTCTCTAATAATTCATGTCCAAGTTGCTTGTAAAGTCGATCTCGCAAAAGCCAGATCTGATACTGATCATAGAAAGCACCCTTGTAAAGCAGGCTTGTGAAGCACATGCAAAGCTCCAGTGGCGCAATCGGTCAGCGCGCGGTACTTATAAAGCAGTAACTGTTGAGCAATGACGAGGTTGTGAGTTCGAGCCTCACCTGGAGCATTCTTTTCTAACCTTTATTGTTATATAAAAACTGCAGTAGGGCAGCAAAGTCTTTTACCCGTTTTCCATGTATTGCAAGCAAATTATCAAAACGACACAACAAAAGAAGTTCTCGCTCTCGTCCTAAGAAAGCAGGCACGTTATTAAGATTGTTTTCCCGATTGGAAAACAAACGCTAAAAGACCAGCCTTGATAACTTTTTAACATGAGAATATTTGATTGTAAACTAACTATCATCATACTGCAAACATCCAGCCCCAGTGGCCTAATGGATAAGGCACTGGCAGGGATTGTGGGTTCAAGTCCCATCTGGGGTGTATGCTTTCCTTCACTATACCAGGTATCCATCAATGAGTTTTAGTTCAAGATAAAATGTGATTGATTGGCTTCTCTAATGATTCTCTTCCTTGTGAAGTCAATCTTGCAAAATCTGGTACCATGCTTATCATGGAAACAATCCATCTGTAGCCATTCAATGCCTTCTGGCTGCTGTTGGAATGAGACAACAAAGGAAAGCCTCGCTCTTGACAAAAGCAAGCAAGCACACGATTAAGATTGTTTTCCGCATCTAAAGGTATACAGCAAAAGACCATCCTTGATTACTCAATCACAATAGAAATTTTGCTTTTTAAAAAAACATATCATCATGTTTCCCCACAGGTGGCTAGCCCCAGTGGACTCCTAAGCCAGGAATAGTGGGTTCCAGTCCCATCTGGGGTGCTTGCTTTTCTTCCCTCTTTAAGGTAACCAAGGGTGTGTTTTAGTTCTGTTAAATGTGTTCCACTGTCTTCTCTAATAATTCATGTCCAAGTTGCTTGTAAAGTCGATCTCGCAAAAGCCAGATCTGATACTGATCATAGAAAGCACGCTTTTTAAAAAAAAACATATCATCACGTTTCCCCACCGGTGGCTATCCCCAGTGGACTCCTAAGCCAGGGATAGTGGGTTCCAGTCCCATCTGGGGTGCTTGCTTTTCTTCACTCTTTAAGGTAACCAAGGGTGTGTTTTAGTTTTGTTAAATGTGTTCCACTGTCTTCTCTAATAATTCATGTCCAAGTTGCTTGTAAAGTCGATCTCGCAAAAACCAGATCTGATACTGATCATAGAAAGCACGCTTTTTAAAATAACATATCATCACGTTTCCCCACAGGTGGCTAGCCCCAGTGGACTCCTAAGCCAGGGATAGTGGGTTCCAGTCCCATCTGGGGTGCTTGCTTTTCTTCCCTCTTTAAGGTAACAAAGGGTGTGTTTTAGTTTCATTAAATGTGTTCCACTGTCTTCTCTAATAATTCATGTCCAAGTTGCTTGTAAAGTCGATCTCGCAAAAGCCAGATCTGATACTGATCATAGAAAGCACCCTTGTAAAGCAGGCTTGTGAAGCACATGCAAAGCTCCAGTGGCGCAATCGGTCAGCGTGCGGTACTTATAAAGCAGTAACTGTTGAGCAATGCCGAGGTTGTGAGTTCGAGCCTCACCTGGAGCATTCTCTTCTAACCTTTATTGTTATATAAAAACTGCAGTAGGGCAGCAAAGTCTTTTACCCGTTTTCCATGTATTGCAAGCAAATTATCAAAACGACACAACAAAAGAAGTTCTCGCTCTCGTCCTAAGAAAGCAGGCACGTTATTAAGATTGTTTTCCCGATTGGAAAATAAACGCTAAAAGACCAGCCTTGATAACTTTTTAACATGAGAATATTTGATTGTAAACTAACTATCATCATACTGCAAACATCCAGCCCCAGTGGCCTAATGGATAAAGCACTGGCCTCCTAAGCCAGGGATTGTGGGTTCGAGTCCCATCTGGGGTGTATGCTTTCCTTCTCTATACCAGGTATCCATCAATGAGTTTTAGTTCAAGATAAAATGTGATTGATTGGCTTCTCTAATGATTCTCTTCCTTGTGAATTCAATCTTGCAAAATCTGGTACCATGCTTATCATGGAAACAATCCATCTGTAGCCATTCAATGCCTTCTGGCTGCTGTTTGAATGAGACAACAAAGGAAAGCCTCGCTCTTGACGAAAGCAAGCAAGCACACGATTAAGATTGTTTTCCGCATCTAAAGGTAAACAGCAAAAGACCATCCTTGATTACTCAATCACAATAGAAATTTTGCTTTTTAAAAAAACATATCATCATGTTTCCCCACAGGTGGCTAGCCCCAGTGGACTCCTAAGCCAGGGATAGTGGGTTCCAGTCCCATCTGGGGTGCTTGCTTTTCTTCCCTCTTGAAGGTAACCAAGGGTGTGTTTTAGTTCTGTTAAATGTGTTCCACTGTCTTCTCTGATAATTCATGTCCAAGTTGCTTGTAAAGTCGATCTCGCAAAAGCCAGATCTGATACTGATCACAGAAAGCACGCTTTTTAAAAAAAACATATCATCACGTTTCCCCACAGGTGGCTAGCCCCAGTGGACTCCTAAGCCAGAGATAGTGGGTTCCAGTCCCATCTGGGATGCTTGCTTTTCTTCCCTCTTTAAGGTAACCAAGGGTGTGTTTTAGTTTCGTTAAATGTGTTCCACTGTCTTCTCTAATAATTCATGTCCAAGTTGCTTGTAAAGTCGATCTCGCAAAAACCAGATCTGATACTGATCATAGAAAGCACGCTTTTTAAAATAACATATCATCGCGTTTCCCCACAGGTGGCTAGCCCTAGTGGACTCCTAAGCCAGGGATAGTGGGTTCCAGTCCCATCTGGGGTGCTTGCTTTTCTTCCCTCTTTAAGGTAACAAAGGGTGTGTTTTAGTTTCATTAAATGTGTTCCACTGTCTTCTCTAATAATTCATGTCCAAGTTGCTTGTAAAGTCGATCTCGCAAAAGCCAGATCTGATACTGATCATAGAAAGCACCCTTGTAAAGCAGGCTTGTGAAGCACATGCAAAGCTCTAGTGGCGCAATCGGTCAGCGCGTGGTACTTATATAGCAGTAACTGTTGAGCAATGCCGAGGTTGTGAGTTCGAGCCTCACCTGGAGCATTCTTTTCTAACCTTTATTGTTATATAAAAACTGCAGTAGGGCAGCAAAGTCTTTTACCCGTTTTCCATGTATTGTAAGCAAATTATCAAAACGACACAACAAAAGAAGTTCTCGCTCTCGTCCTAAGAAAGCAGGCACGTTATTAAGATTGTTTTCCCGATTGGAAAACAAACGGTAAAAGACCGGCCTTGATAACTTTTTAACATGAGAATATTTGATTGTAAACTAACTATCATCAAGCTGCATACATCCAGCCCCAGTGGCCTAATGGATAAGGCACTGGCCTCCTAAGCCAGGGATTGTGGGTTCAAGTCCCATCTGGGGTGTATGCTTTCCTTCACTATACCAGGTATCCATCAATGAGTTTTAGTTCAAGATAAAATGTGATTGATTGGCTTCTCTAATGATTCTCTTCCTTGTGAAGTCAATCTTGCAAAATCTGGTACCATGCTTATCATGGAAACAATCCATCTGTAGCCATTCAATGCCTTCTGGCTGCTGTTGGAATGAGACAACAAAGGAAAGCCTCGCTCTTGACAAAAGCAAGCAAGCACACGATTAAGATTGTTTTCCGCATCTAAAGGTATACAGCAAAAGACCATCCTTGATTACTCAATCACAATAGAAATTTTGCTTTTTAAAAAAACATATCATCATGTTTCCCCACAGGTGGCTAGCCCCAGTGGACTCCTAAGCCAGGAATAGTGGGTTCCAGTCCCATCTGGGGTGCTTGCTTTTCTTCCCTCTTTAAGGTAACCAAGGGTGTGTTTTAGTTCTGTTAAATGTGTTCCACTGTCTTCTCTAATAATTCACGTCCAAGTTGCTTGTAAAGTCGATCTCGCAAAAGCCAGATCTGATACTGATCATAGAAAGTACGCTTTTTAAAAAAAAACATATCATCACGTTTCCCCACCGGTGGCTATCCCCAGTGGACTCCTAAGCCAGGGATAGTGGGTTCCAGTCCCATCTGGGGTGCTTGCTTTTCTTCACTCTTTAAGGTAACCAAGGGTGTGTTTTAGTTTTGTTAAATGTGTTCCACTGTCTTCTCTAATAATTCATGTCCAAGTTGCTTGTAAAGTCGATCTCGCAAAAACCAGATCTGATACTGATCATAGAAAGCACGCTTTTTAAAATAACATATCATCACGTTTCCCCACAGGTGGCTAGCCCCAGTGGACTCCTAAGCCAGGGATAGTGGGTTCCAGTCCCATCTGGGGTGCTTGCTTTTCTTCCCTCTTTAAGGTAACAAAGGGTGTGTTTTAGTTTCATTAAATGTGTTCCACTGTCTTCTCTAATAATTCATGTCCAAGTTGCTTGTAAAGTCGATCTCGCAAAAGCCAGATCTGATACTGATCATAGAAAGCACCCTTGTAAAGCAGGCTTGTGAAGCACATGCAAAGCTCCAGTGGCGCAATCGGTCAGCGCGCGGTACTTATAAAGCAGTAACTGTTGAGCAATGCCGAGGTTGTGAGTTCGAGCCTCACCTGGAGCATTCTCTTCTAACCTTTATTGTTATATAAAAACTGCAGTAGGGCAGCAAAGTCTTTTACCCGTTTTCCATGTATTGCAAGCAAATTATCAAAACGACACAACAAAAGAAGTTCTCGCTCTCGTCCTAAGAAAGCAGGCACGTTATTAAGATTGTTTTCCCGATTGGAAAATAAACGCTAAAAGACCAGCCTTGATAACTTTTTAACATGAGAATATTTGATTGTAAACTAACTATCATCATACTGCAAACATCCAGCCCCAGTGGCCTAATGGATAAGGCACTGGCCTCCTAAGCCAGGGATTGTGGGTTCGAGTCCCATCTGGGGTGTATGCTTTCCTTCTCTATACCAGGTATCCATCAATGAGTTTTAGTTCAAGATAAAATGTGATTGATTGGCTTCTCTAATGATTCTCTTCCTTGTGAATTCAATCTTGCAAAATCTGGTACCATGCTTATCATGGAAACAATCCATCTGTAGCCATTCAATGCCTTCTGGCTGCTGTTGGAATGAGACAACAAAGGAAAGCCTCGCTCTTGACGAAAGCAAGCAAGCACACGATTAAGATTGTTTTCCGCATCTAAAGGTAAACAGCAAAAGACCATCCTTGATTACTCAATCACAATAGAAATTTTGCTTTTTAAAAAAACATATCATCATGTTTCCCCACAGGTGGCTAGCCCCAGTGGACTCCTAAGCCAGGGATAGTGGGTTCCAGTCCCATCTGGGGTGCTTGCTTTTCTTCCCTCTTGAAGGTAACCAAGGGTGTGTTTTAGTTCTGTTAAATGTGTTCCACTGTCTTCTCTGATAATTCATGTCCAAGTTGCTTGTAAAGTCGATCTCGCAAAAGCCAGATCTGATACTGATCACAGAAAGCACGCTTTTTAAAAAAAACATATCATCACGTTTCCCCACAGGTGGCTGGCCCCAGTGGACTCCTAAGCCAGAGATAGTGGGTTCCAGTCCCATCTGGGATGCTTGCTTTTCTTCCCTCTTTAAGGTAACCAAGGGTGTGTTTTATTTTCGTTAAATGTGTTCCACTGTCTTCTCTAATAATTCATGTCCAAGTTGCTTGTAAAGTCGATCTCGCAAAAACCAGATCTGATACTGATCATAGAAAGCACGCTTTTTAAAATAACATATCATCACGTTTCCCCACAGGTGGCTAGCCCTAGTGGACTCCTAAGCCAGGGATAGTGGGTTCCAGTCCCATCTGGGGTGCTTGCTTTTCTTCCCTCTTTAAGGTAACAAAGGGTGTGTTTTAGTTTCATTAAATGTGTTCCACTGTCTTCTCTAATAATTCATGTCCAAGTTGCTTGTAAAGTCGATCTCGCAAAAGCCAGATCTGATACTGATCATAGAAAGCACCCTTGTAAAGCAGGCTTGTGAAGCACATGCAAAGCTCTAGTGGCGCAATCGGTCAGCGCGTGGTAGTTATATAGCAGTAACTGTTGAGCAATGCCGAGGTTGTGAGTTCGAGCCTCACCTGGAGCATTCTTTTCTAACCTTTATTGTTATATAAAAACTGCAGTAGGGCAGCAAAGTCTTTTACCCGTTTTCCATGTATTGTAAGCAAATTATCAAAACGACACAACAAAAGAAGTTCTCGTTCTCGTCCTAAGAAAGCAGGCACGTTATTAAGATTGTTTTCCCGATTGGAAAACAAACGGTAAAAGACCGGCCTTGATAACTTTTTAACATGAGAATATTTGATTGTAAACTAACTATCATCAAGCTGCATACATCCAGCCCCAGTGGCCTAATGGATAACTTTTTAACATGAGAATATTTGATTGTAAACTAACTATCATCAAGCTGCATACATCCAGATTGTGGGTTCAAGTCCCATCTGGGGTGTATGCTTTCCTTCACTATACCAGGTATCCATCAATGAGTTTTAGTTCAAGATAAAATGTGATTGATTGGCTTCTCTAATGATTCTCTTCCTTGTGAAGTCAATCTTGCAAAATCTGGTACCATGCTTATCATGGAAACAATCCATCTGTAGCCATTCAATGCCTTCTGGCTGCTGTTGGAATGAGACAACAAAGGAAAGCCTCGCTCTTGACAAAAGCAAGCAAGCACACGATTAAGATTGTTTTCCGCATCTAAAGGTATACAGCAAAAGACCATCCTTGATTACTCAATCACAATAGAAATTTTGCTTTTTAAAAAAACATATCATCATGTTTCCCCACAGGTGGCTAGCCCCAGTGGACTCCTAAGCCAGGAATAGTGGGTTCCAGTCCCATCTGGGGTGCTTGCTTTTCTTCCCTCTTTAAGGTAACCAAGGGTGTGTTTTAGTTCTGTTAAATGTGTTCCACTGTCTTCTCTAATAATTCATGTCCAAGTTGCTTGTAAAGTCGATCTCGCAAAAGCCAGATCTGATACTGATCATAGAAAGCACGCTTTTAAAAAAAAAACATATCATCACGTTTCCCCACCGGTGGCTATCCCCAGTGGACTCCTAAGCCAGGGATAGTGGGTTCCAGTCCCATCTGGGGTGCTTGCTTTTCTTCACTCTTTAAGGTAACCAAGGGTGTGTTTTAGTTTTGTTAAATGTGTTCCACTGTCTTCTCTAATAATTCATGTCCAAGTTGCTTGTAAAGTCGATCTCGCAAAAACCAGATCTGATACTGATCATAGAAAGCACGCTTTTTAAAATAACATATCATCACGTTTCCCCACAGGTGGCTAGCCCCAGTGGACTCCTAAGCCAGGGATAGTGGGTTCCAGTCCCATCTGGGGTGCTTGCTTTTCTTCCCTCTTTAAGGTAACAAAGGGTGTGTTTTAGTTTCATTAAATGTGTTCCACTGTCTTCTCTAATAATTCATGTCCAAGTTGCTTGTAAAGTCGATCTCGCAAAAGCCAGATCTGATACTGATCATAGAAAGCACCCTTGTAAAGCAGGCTTGTGAAGCACATGCAAAGCTCCAGTGGCGCAATCGGTCAGCGCGCGGTACTTATAAAGCAGTAACTGTTGAGCAATGCCGAGGTTGTGAGTTCGAGCCTCACCTGGAGCATTCTTTTCTAACCTTTATTGTTATATAAAAACTGCAGTAGGGCAGCAAAGTCTTTTACCCGTTTTCCATGTATTGCAAGCAAATTATCAAAACGACACAACAAAAGAAGTTCTCGCTCTCGTCCTAAGAAAGCAGGCACGTTATTAAGATTGTTTTCCCGATTGGAAAACAAACGCTAAAAGACCAGCCTTGATAACTTTTTAACATGAGAATATTTGATTGTAAACTAACTATCATCATACTGCAAACATCCAGCCCCAGTGGCCTAATGGATAAGGCACTGGCCTCCTAAGCCAGGGATTGTGGGTTCAAGTCCCATCTGGGGTGTATGCTTTCCTTCACTATACCAGGTATCCATCAATGAGTTTTAGTTTAAGATAAAATGTGATTGATTGGCTTCTCTAATGATTCTCTTCCTTGTGAAGTCAATCTTGCAAAATCTGGTACCATGCTTATCATGGAAACAATCCATCTGTAGCCATTCAATGCCTTCTGGCTGCTGTTGGAATGAGACAACAAAGGAAAGCCTCGCTCTTGACAAAAGCAAGCAAGCACACGATTAAGATTGTTTTCCGCATCTAAAGGTATACAGCAAAAGACCATCCTTGATTACTCAATCACAATAGAAATTTTGCTTTTTAAAAAAACATATCATCATGTTTCCCCACAGGTGGCTAGCCCCAGTGGACTCCTAAGCCAGGGATAGTGGGTTCCAGTCCCATCTGGGGTGCTTGCTTTTCTTCCCTCTTTAAGGTAACCAAGGGTGTGTTTTAGTTCTGTTAAATGTGTTCCACTGTCTTCTCTGATAATTCATGTCCAAGTTGCTTGTAAAGTCGATCTCGCAAAAGCCAGATCTGATACTGATCACAGAAAGCACGCTTTTTAAAAAAAACATATCATCACGTTTCCCCACAGGTGGCTAGCCCCAGTGGACTCCTAAGCCAGGGATAGTGGGTTCCAGTCCCATCTGGGGTGCTTGCTTTTCTTCACTCTTTAAGGTAACCAAGGGTGTGTTTTAGTTTTGTTAAATGTGTTCCACTGTCTTCTCTAATAATTCATGTCCAAGTTGCTTGTAAAGTCGATCTCGCAAAAACCAGATCTGATACTGATCATAGAAAGCACGCTTTTTAAAATAACATATCATCACGTTTCCCCACAGGTGGCTAGCCCCAGTGGACTCCTAAGCCAGGGATAGTGGGTTCCAGTCCCATCTGGGGTGCTTGCTTTTCTTCCCTCTTTAAGGTAACAAAGGGTGTGTTTTAGTTTCATTAAATGTGTTCCACTGTCTTCTCTAATAATTCATGTCCAAGTTGCTTGTAAAGTCGATCTCGCAAAAGCCAGATCTGATACTGATCATAGAAAGCACCCTTGTAAAGCAGGCTTGTGAAGCACATGCAAAGCTCCAGTGGCGCAATCGGTCAGCGCGCGGTACTTATAAAGCAGTAACTGTTGAGCAATGCCGAGGTTGTGAGTTCGAGCCTCACCTGGAGCATTCTTTTCTAACCTTTATTGTTATATAAAAACTGCAGTAGGGCAGCAAAGTCTTTTACCCGTTTTCCATGTATTGCAAGCAAATTATCAAAACGACACAACAAAAGAAGTTCTCGCTCTCGTCCTAAGAAAGCAGGCACGTTATTAAGATTGTTTTCCCGATTGGAAAACAAACGCTAAAAGACCAGCCTTGATAACTTTTTAACATGAGAATATTTGATTGTAAACTAACTATCATCATACTGCAAACATCCAGCCCCAGTGGCCTAATGGATAAGGCACTGGCCTCCTAAGCCAGGGATTGTGGGTTCAAGTCCCATCTGGGGTGTATGCTTTCCTTCACTATACCAGGTATCCATCAATGAGTTTTAGTTTAAGATAAAATGTGATTGATTGGCTTCTCTAATGATTCTCTTCCTTGTGAAGTCAATCTTGCAAAATCTGGTACCATGCTTATCATGGAAACAATCCATCTGTAGCCATTCAATGCCTTCTGGCTGCTGTTGGAATGAGACAACAAAGGAAAGCCTCGCTCTTGACAAAAGCAAGCAAGCACACGATTAAGATTGTTTTCCGCATCTAAAGGTATACAGCAAAAGACCATCCTTGATTACTCAATCACAATAGAAATTTTGCTTTTTAAAAAAACATATCATCATGTTTCCCCACAGGTGGCTAGCCCCAGTGGACTCCTAAGCCAGGAATAGTGGGTTCCAGTCCCATCTGGGGTGCTTGCTTTTCTTCCCTCTTTAAGGTAACCAAGGGTGTGTTTTAGTTCTGTTAAATGTGTTCCACTGTCTTCTCTAATAATTCATGTCCAAGTTGCTTGTAAAGTCGATCTCGCAAAAGCCAGATCTGATACTGATCATAGAAAGCACGCTTTTTAAAAAAAAACATATCATCACGTTTCCCCACCGGTGGCTATCCCCAGTGGACTCCTAAGCCAGGGATAGTGGGTTCCAGTCCCATCTGGGGTGCTTGCTTTTCTTCACTCTTTAAGGTAACCAAGGGTGTGTTTTAGTTTTGTTAAATGTGTTCCACTGTCTTCTCTAATAATTCATGTCCAAGTTGCTTGTAAAGTCGATCTCGCAAAAACCAGATCTGATACTGATCATAGAAAGCACGCTTTTTAAAATAACATATCATCACGTTTCCCCACAGGTGGCTAGCCCCAGTGGACTCCTAAGCCAGGGATAGTGGGTTCCAGTCCCATCTGGGGTGCTTGCTTTTCTTCCCTCTTTAAGGTAACAAAGGGTGTGTTTTAGTTTCATTAAATGTGTTCCACTGTCTTCTCTAATAATTCATGTCCAAGTTGCTTGTAAAGTCGATCTCGCAAAAGCCAGATCTGATACTGATCATAGAAAGCACCCTTGTAAAGCAGGCTTGTGAAGCACATGCAAAGCTCCAGTGGCGCAATCGGTCAGCGCGCGGTACTTATAAAGCAGTAACTGTTGAGCAATGCCGAGGTTGTGAGTTCGAGCCTCACCTGGAGCATTCTCTTCTAACCTTTATTGTTATATAAAAACTGCAGTAGGGCAGCAAAGTCTTTTACCCGTTTTCCATGTATTGCAAGCAAATTATCAAAACGACACAACAAAAGAAGTTCTCGCTCTCGTCCTAAGAAAGCAGGCACGTTATTAAGATTGTTTTCCCGATTGGAAAATAAACGCTAAAAGACCAGCCTTGATAACTTTTTAACATGAGAATATTTGATTGTAAACTAACTATCATCATACTGCAAACATCCAGCCCCAGTGGCCTAATGGATAAGGCACTGGCCTCCTAAGCCAGGGATTGTGGGTTCGAGTCCCATCTGGGGTGTATGCTTTCCTTCTCTATACCAGGTATCCATCAATGAGTTTTAGTTCAAGATAAAATGTGATTGATTGGCTTCTCTAATGATTCTCTTCCTTGTGAATTCAATCTTGCAAAATCTGGTACCATGCTTATCATGGAAACAATCCATCTGTAGCCATTCAATGCCTTCTGGCTGCTGTTGGAATGAGACAACAAAGGAAAGCCTCGCTCTTGACGAAAGCAAGCAAGCACACGATTAAGATTTTTTTCCGCATCTAAAGGTAAACAGCAAAAGACCATCCTTGATTACTCAATCACAATAGAAATTTTGCTTTTTAAAAAAACATATCATCATGTTTCCCCACAGGTGGCTAGCCCCAGTGGACTCCTAAGCCAGGGATAGTGGGTTCCAGTCCCATCTGGGGTGCTTGCTTTTCTTCCCTCTTGAAGGTAACCAAGGGTGTGTTTTAGTTCTGTTAAATGTGTTCCACTGTCTTCTCTGATAATTCATGTCCAAGTTGCTTGTAAAGTCGATCTCGCAAAAGCCAGATCTGATACTGATCACAAAAAGCACGCTTTTTAAAAAAAACATATCATCACGTTTCCCCACAGGTGGCTAGCCCCAGTGGACTCCTAAGCCAGAGATAGTGGGTTCCAGTCCCATCTGGGATGCTTGCTTTTCTTCCCTCTTTAAGGTAACCAAGGGTGTGTTTTAGTTTCGTTAAATGTGTTCCACTGTCTTCTCTAATAATTCATGTCCAAGTTGCTTGTAAAGTCGATCTCGCAAAAACCAGATCTGATACTGATCATAGAAAGCACGCTTTTTAAAATAACATATCATCACGTTTCCCCACAGGTGGCTAGCCCTAGTGGACTCCTAAGCCAGGGATAGTGGGTTCCAGTCCCATCTGGGGTGCTTGCTTTTCTTCCCTCTTTAAGGTAACAAAGGGTGTGTTTTAGTTTCATTAAATGTGTTCCACTGTCTTCTCTAATAATTCATGTCCAAGTTGCTTGTAAAGTCGATCTCGCAAAAGCCAGATCTGATACTGATCATAGAAAGCACCCTTGTAAAGCAGGCTTGTGAAGCACATGCAAAGCTCTAGTGGCGCAATCGGTCAGCGCGTGGTACTTATATAGCAGTAACTGTTGAGCAATGCCGAGGTTGTGAGTTCGAGCCTCACCTGGAGCATTCTTTTCTAACCTTTATTGTTATATAAAAACTGCAGTAGGGCAGCAAAGTCTTTTACCCGTTTTCCATGTATTGTAAGCAAATTATCAAAACGACACAACAAAAGAAGTTCTCGCTCTCGTCCTAAGAAAGCAGGCACGCTATTAAGATTGTTTTCCCGATTGGAAAACAAACGGTAAAAGACCGGCCTTGATAACTTTTTAACATGAGAATATTTGATTGTAAACTAACTATCATCAAGCTGCATACATCCAGCCCCAGTGGCCTAATGGATAAGGCACTGGCCTCCTAAGCCAGGGATTGTGGGTTCAAGTCCCATATGGGGTGTATGCTTTCCTTCACTATACCAGGTATCCATCAATGAGTTTTAGTTCAAGATAAAATGTGATTGATTGGCTTCTCTAATGATTCTCTTCCTTGTGAAGTCAATCTTGCAAAATCTGGTACCATGCTTATCATGGAAACAATCCATCTGTAGCCATTCAATGCCTTCTGGCTGCTGTTGGAATGAGGCAACAAAGGAAAGCCTCGCTCTTGACAAAAGCAAGCAAGCACACGATTAAGATTGTTTTCCGCATCTAAAGGTATACAGCAAAAGACCATCCTTGATTACTCAATCACAATAGAAATTTTGCTTTTTAAAAAAACATATCATCATGTTTCCCCACAGGTGGCTAGCCCCAGTGGACTCCTAAGCCAGGGATAGTGGGTTCCAGTCCCATCTGGGGTGCTTGCTTTTCTTCCCTCTTTAAGGTAACCAAGGGTGTGTTTTAGTTCTGTTAAATGTGTTCCACTGTCTTCTCTAATAATTCATGTCCAAGTTGCTTGTAAAGTCGATCTCGCAAAAGCCAGATCTGATACTGATCATAGAAAGCACGCTTTTTAAAAAAAAACATATCATCACGTTTCCCCACCGGTGGCTATCCCCAGTGGACTCCTAAGCCAGGGATAGTGGGTTCCAGTCCCATCTGGGGTGCTTGCTTTTCTTCACTCTTTAAGGTAACCAAGGGTGTGTTTTAGTTTTGTTAAATGTGTTCCACTGTCTTCTCTAATAATTCATGTCCAAGTTGCTTGTAAAGTCGATCTCGCAAAAACCAGATCTGATACTGATCATAGAAAGCACGCTTTTTAAAATAACATATCATCACGTTTCCCCACAGGTGGCTAGCCCCAGTGGACTCCTAAGCCAGGGATAGTGGGTTCCAGTCCCATCTGGGGTGCTTGCTTTTCTTCCCTCTTTAAGGTAACAAAGGGTGTGTTTTAGTTTCATTAAATGTGTTCCACTGTCTTCTCTAATAATTCATGTCCAAGTTGCTTGTAAAGTCGATCTCGCAAAAGCCAGATCTGATACTGATCATAGAAAGCACCCTTGTAAAGCAGGCTTGTGAAGCACATGCAAAGCTCTAGTGGCGCAATCGGTCAGCGCGTGGTACTTATATAGCAGTAACTGTTGAGCAATGCCGAGGTTGTGAGTTCGAGCCTCACCTGGAGCATTCTTTTCTAACCTTTATTGTTATATAAAAACTGCAGTAGGGCAGCAAAGTCTTTTACCCGTTTTCCATGTATTGCAAGCAAATTATCAAAACGACACAACAAAAGAAGTTCTCGCTCTCGTCCTAAGAAAGCAGGCACGTTATTAAGATTGTTTTCCCGATTGGAAAACAAACGGTAAAAGACCGGCCTTGATAACTTTTTAACATGAGAATATTTGATTGTAAACTAACTATCATCAAGCTGCATACATCCAGCCCCAGTGGCCTAATGGATAAGGCACTGGCCTCCTAAGCCAGGGATTGTGGGTTCAAGTCCCATCTGGGGTGTATGCTTTCCTTCACTATACCAGGTATCCATCAATGAGTTTTAGTTCAAGATAAAATGTGATTGATTGGCTTCTCTAATGATTCTCTTCCTTGTGAAGTCAATCTTGCAAAATCTGGTACCATGCTTATCATGGAAACAATCCATCTGTAGCCATTCAATGCCTTCTGGCTGCTGTTGGAATGAGACAACAAAGGAAAGCCTCGCTCTTGACAAAAGCAAGCAAGCACACGATTAAGATTGTTTTCCGCATCTAAAGGTATACAGCAAAAGACCATCCTTGATTACTCAATCACAATAGCAATTTTGCTTTTTAAAAAAACATATCATCATGTTTCCCCACAGGTGGCTAGCCCCAGTGGACTCCTAAGCCAGGAATAGTGGGTTCCAGTCCCATCTGGGGTGCTTGCTTTTCTTCCCTCTTTAAGGTAACCAAGGGTGTGTTTTAGTTCTGTTAAATGTGTTCCACTGTCTTCTCTAATAATTCATGTCCAAGTTGCTTGTAAAGTCGATCTCGCAAAAGCCAGATCTGATACTGATCATAGAAAGCACGCTTTTTAAAAAAAAACATATCATCACGTTTCCCCACCGGTGGCTATCCCCAGTGGACTCCTAAGCCAGGGATAGTGGGTTCCAGTCCCATCTGGGGTGCTTGCTTTTCTTCCCTCTTTAAGGTAACAAAGGGTGTGTTTTAGTTTCATTAAATGTGTTCCACTGTCTTCTCTAATAATTCATGTCCAAGTTGCTTGTAAAGTCGATCTCGCAAAAGCCAGATCTGATACTGATCATAGAAAGCACCCTTGTAAAGCAGGCTTGTGAAGCACATGCAAAGCTCCAGTGGCGCAATTGGTCAGCGCGCGGTACTTATAAAGCAGTAACTGTTGAGCAATGCCAAGGTTGTGAGTTCGAGCCTCACCTGGAGCATTCTTTTCTAACCTTTATTGTTATATAAAAACTGCAGTAGGGCAGCAAAGTCTTTTACCCGTTTTCCATGTATTGCAAGCAAATTATCAAAACGACACAACAAAAGAAGTTCTCGCTCTCGTCCTAAGAAAGCAGGCACGTTATTAAGATTGTTTTCCCGATTGGAAAACAAACGCTAAAAGACCAGCCTTGATAACTTTTTAACATGAGAATATTTGATTGTAAACTAACTATCATCATACTGCAAACATCCAGCCCCAGTGGCCTAATGGATAAGGCACTGGCCTCCTAAGCCAGGGATTGTGGGTTCGAGTCCCATCTGGGGTGTATGCTTTCCTTCTCTATACCAGGTATCCATCAATGAGTTTTAGTTCAAGATAAAATGTGATTGATTGGCTTCTCTAATGATTCTCTTCCTTGTGAATTCAATCTTGCAAAATCTGGTACCATGCTTATCATGGAAACAATCCATCTGTAGCCATTCAATGCCTTCTGGCTGCTGTTGGAATGAGACAACAAAGGAAAGCCTCGCTCTTGACGAAAGCAAGCAAGCACACGATTAAGATTGTTTTCCGCATCTAAAGGTAAACAGCAAAAGACCATCCTTGATTACTCAATCACAATAGAAATTTTGCTTTTTAAAAAAACATATCATCATGTTTCCCCACAGGTGGCTAGCCCCAGTGGACTCCTAAGCCAGGGATAGTGGGTTCCAGTCCCATCTGGGGTGCTTGCTTTTCTTCCCTCTTGAAGGTAACCAAGGGTGTGTTTTAGTTCTGTTAAATGTGTTCCACTGTCTTCTCTGATAATTCATGTCCAAGTTGCTTGTAAAGTCGATCTCGCAAAAGCCAGATCTGATACTGATCACAGAAAGCACGCTTTTTAAAAAAAACATATCATCACGTTTCCCCACAGGTGGCTGGCCCCAGTGGACTCCTAAGCCAGAGATAGTGGGTTCCAGTCCCATCTGGGATGCTTGCTTTTCTTCCCTCTTTAAGGTAACCAAGGGTGTGTTTTATTTTCGTTAAATGTGTTCCACTGTCTTCTCTAATAATTCATGTCCAAGTTGCTTGTAAAGTCGATCTCGCAAAAACCAGATCTGATACTGATCATAGAAAGCACGCTTTTTAAAATAACATATCATCACGTTTCCCCACAGGTGGCTAGCCCTAGTGGACTCCTAAGCCAGGGATAGTGGGTTCCAGTCCCATCTGGGGTGCTTGCTTTTCTTCCCTCTTTAAGGTAACAAAGGGTGTGTTTTAGTTTCATTAAATGTGTTCCACTGTCTTCTCTAATAATTCATGTCCAAGTTGCTTGTAAAGTCGATCTCGCAAAAGCCAGATCTGATACTGATCATAGAAAGCACCCTTGTAAAGCAGGCTTGTGAAGCACATGCAAAGCTCTAGTGGCGCAATCGGTCAGCGCGTGGTAGTTATATAGCAGTAACTGTTGAGCAATGCCGAGGTTGTGAGTTCGAGCCTCACCTGGAGCATTCTTTTCTAACCTTTATTGTTATATAAAAACTGCAGTAGGGCAGCAAAGTCTTTTACCCGTTTTCCATGTATTGTAAGCAAATTATCAAAACGACACAACAAAAGAAGTTCTCGTTCTCGTCCTAAGAAAGCAGGCACGTTATTAAGATTGTTTTCCCGATTGGAAAACAAACGGTAAAAGACCGGCCTTGATAACTTTTTAACATGAGAATATTTGATTGTAAACTAACTATCATCAAGCTGCATACATCCAGCCCCAGTGGCCTAATGGATAACTTTTTAACATGAGAATATTTGATTGTAAACTAACTATCATCAAGCTGCATACATCCAGATTGTGGGTTCAAGTCCCATCTGGGGTGTATGCTTTCCTTCACTATACCAGGTATCCATCAATGAGTTTTAGTTCAAGATAAAATGTGATTGATTGGCTTCTCTAATGATTCTCTTCCTTGTGAAGTCAATCTTGCAAAATCTGGTACCATGCTTATCATGGAAACAATCCATCTGTAGCCATTCAATGCCTTCTGGCTGCTGTTGGAATGAGACAACAAAGGAAAGCCTCGCTCTTGACAAAAGCAAGCAAGCACACGATTAAGATTGTTTTCCGCATCTAAAGGTATACAGCAAAAGACCATCCTTGATTACTCAATCACAATAGAAATTTTGCTTTTTAAAAAAACATATCATCATGTTTCCCCACAGGTGGCTAGCCCCAGTGGACTCCTAAGCCAGGAATAGTGGGTTCCAGTCCCATCTGGGGTGCTTGCTTTTCTTCCCTCTTTAAGGTAACCAAGGGTGTGTTTTAGTTCTGTTAAATGTGTTCCACTGTCTTCTCTAATAATTCATGTCCAAGTTGCTTGTAAAGTCGATCTCGCAAAAGCCAGATCTGATACTGATCATAGAAAGCACGCTTTTAAAAAAAAAACATATCATCACGTTTCCCCACCGGTGGCTATCCCCAGTGGACTCCTAAGCCAGGGATAGTGGGTTCCAGTCCCATCTGGGGTGCTTGCTTTTCTTCACTCTTTAAGGTAACCAAGGGTGTGTTTTAGTTTTGTTAAATGTGTTCCACTGTCTTCTCTAATAATTCATGTCCAAGTTGCTTGTAAAGTCGATCTCGCAAAAACCAGATCTGATACTGATCATAGAAAGCACGCTTTTTAAAATAACATATCATCACGTTTCCCCACAGGTGGCTAGCCCCAGTGGACTCCTAAGCCAGGGATAGTGGGTTCCAGTCCCATCTGGGGTGCTTGCTTTTCTTCCCTCTTTAAGGTAACAAAGGGTGTGTTTTAGTTTCATTAAATGTGTTCCACTGTCTTCTCTAATAATTCATGTCCAAGTTGCTTGTAAAGTCGATCTCGCAAAAGCCAGATCTGATACTGATCATAGAAAGCACCCTTGTAAAGCAGGCTTGTGAAGCACATGCAAAGCTCCAGTGGCGCAATCGGTCAGCGCGCGGTACTTATAAAGCAGTAACTGTTGAGCAATGCCGAGGTTGTGAGTTCGAGCCTCACCTGGAGCATTCTTTTCTAACCTTTATTGTTATATAAAAACTGCAGTAGGGCAGCAAAGTCTTTTACCCGTTTTCCATGTATTGCAAGCAAATTATCAAAACGACACAACAAAAGAAGTTCTCGCTCTCGTCCTAAGAAAGCAGGCACGTTATTAAGATTGTTTTCCCGATTGGAAAACAAACGCTAAAAGACCAGCCTTGATAACTTTTTAACATGAGAATATTTGATTGTAAACTAACTATCATCATACTGCAAACATCCAGCCCCAGTGGCCTAATGGATAAGGCACTGGCCTCCTAAGCCAGGGATTGTGGGTTCAAGTCCCATCTGGGGTGTATGCTTTCCTTCACTATACCAGGTATCCATCAATGAGTTTTAGTTTAAGATAAAATGTGATTGATTGGCTTCTCTAATGATTCTCTTCCTTGTGAAGTCAATCTTGCAAAATCTGGTACCATGCTTATCATGGAAACAATCCATCTGTAGCCATTCAATGCCTTCTGGCTGCTGTTGGAATGAGACAACAAAGGAAAGCCTCGCTCTTGACAAAAGCAAGCAAGCACACGATTAAGATTGTTTTCCGCATCTAAAGGTATACAGCAAAAGACCATCCTTGATTACTCAATCACAATAGAAATTTTGCTTTTTAAAAAAACATATCATCATGTTTCCCCACAGGTGGCTAGCCCCAGTGGACTCCTAAGCCAGGGATAGTGGGTTCCAGTCCCATCTGGGGTGCTTGCTTTTCTTCCCTCTTTAAGGTAACCAAGGGTGTGTTTTAGTTCTGTTAAATGTGTTCCACTGTCTTCTCTGATAATTCATGTCCAAGTTGCTTGTAAAGTCGATCTCGCAAAAGCCAGATCTGATACTGATCACAGAAAGCACGCTTTTTAAAAAAAACATATCATCACGTTTCCCCACAGGTGGCTAGCCCCAGTGGACTCCTAAGCCAGGGATAGTGGGTTCCAGTCCCATCTGGGGTGCTTGCTTTTCTTCACTCTTTAAGGTAACCAAGGGTGTGTTTTAGTTTTGTTAAATGTGTTCCACTGTCTTCTCTAATAATTCATGTCCAAGTTGCTTGTAAAGTCGATCTCGCAAAAACCAGATCTGATACTGATCATAGAAAGCACGCTTTTTAAAATAACATATCATCACGTTTCCCCACAGGTGGCTAGCCCCAGTGGACTCCTAAGCCAGGGATAGTGGGTTCCAGTCCCATCTGGGGTGCTTGCTTTTCTTCCCTCTTTAAGGTAACAAAGGGTGTGTTTTAGTTTCATTAAATGTGTTCCACTGTCTTCTCTAATAATTCATGTCCAAGTTGCTTGTAAAGTCGATCTCGCAAAAGCCAGATCTGATACTGATCATAGAAAGCACCCTTGTAAAGCAGGCTTGTGAAGCACATGCAAAGCTCCAGTGGCGCAATCGGTCAGCGCGCGGTACTTATAAAGCAGTAACTGTTGAGCAATGCCGAGGTTGTGAGTTCGAGCCTCACCTGGAGCATTCTTTTCTAACCTTTATTGTTATATAAAAACTGCAGTAGGGCAGCAAAGTCTTTTACCCGTTTTCCATGTATTGCAAGCAAATTATCAAAACGACACAACAAAAGAAGTTCTCGCTCTCGTCCTAAGAAAGCAGGCACGTTATTAAGATTGTTTTCCCGATTGGAAAACAAACGCTAAAAGACCAGCCTTGATAACTTTTTAACATGAGAATATTTGATTGTAAACTAACTATCATCATACTGCAAACATCCAGCCCCAGTGGCCTAATGGATAAGGCACTGGCCTCCTAAGCCAGGGATTGTGGGTTCAAGTCCCATCTGGGGTGTATGCTTTCCTTCACTATACCAGGTATCCATCAATGAGTTTTAGTTTAAGATAAAATGTGATTGATTGGCTTCTCTAATGATTCTCTTCCTTGTGAAGTCAATCTTGCAAAATCTGGTACCATGCTTATCATGGAAACAATCCATCTGTAGCCATTCAATGCCTTCTGGCTGCTGTTGGAATGAGACAACAAAGGAAAGCCTCGCTCTTGACAAAAGCAAGCAAGCACACGATTAAGATTGTTTTCCGCATCTAAAGGTATACAGCAAAAGACCATCCTTGATTACTCAATCACAATAGAAATTTTGCTTTTTAAAAAAACATATCATCATGTTTCCCCACAGGTGGCTAGCCCCAGTGGACTCCTAAGCCAGGAATAGTGGGTTCCAGTCCCATCTGGGGTGCTTGCTTTTCTTCCCTCTTTAAGGTAACCAAGGGTGTGTTTTAGTTCTGTTAAATGTGTTCCACTGTCTTCTCTAATAATTCATGTCCAAGTTGCTTGTAAAGTCGATCTCGCAAAAGCCAGATCTGATACTGATCATAGAAAGCACGCTTTTTTAAAAAAAACATATCATCACGTTTCCCCACCGGTGGCTATCCCCAGTGGACTCCTAAGCCAGGGATAGTGGGTTCCAGTCCCATCTGGGGTGCTTGCTTTTCTTCACTCTTTAAGGTAACCAAGGGTGTGTTTTAGTTTTGTTAAATGTGTTCCACTGTCTTCTCTAATAATTCATGTCCAAGTTGCTTGTAAAGTCGATCTCGCAAAAACCAGATCTGATACTGATCATAGAAAGCACGCTTTTTAAAATAACATATCATCACGTTTCCCCACAGGTGGCTAGCCCCAGTGGACTCCTAAGCCAGGGATAGTGGGTTCCAGTCCCATCTGGGGTGCTTGCTTTTCTTCCCTCTTTAAGGTAACAAAGGGTGTGTTTTAGTTTCATTAAATGTGTTCCACTGTCTTCTCTAATAATTCATGTCCAAGTTGCTTGTAAAGTCGATCTCGCAAAAGCCAGATCTGATACTGATCATAGAAAGCACCCTTGTAAAGCAGGCTTGTGAAGCACATGCAAAGCTCCAGTGGCGCAATCGGTCAGCGCGCGGTACTTATAAAGCAGTAACTGTTGAGCAATGCCGAGGTTGTGAGTTCGAGCCTCACCTGGAGCATTCTCTTCTAACCTTTATTGTTATATAAAAACTGCAGTAGGGCAGCAAAGTCTTTTACCCGTTTTCCATGTATTGCAAGCAAATTATCAAAACGACACAACAAAAGAAGTTCTCGCTCTCGTCCTAAGAAAGCAGGCACGTTATTAAGATTGTTTTCCCGATTGGAAAATAAACGCTAAAAGACCAGCCTTGATAACTTTTTAACATGAGAATATTTGATTGTAAACTAACTATCATCATACTGCAAACATCCAGCCCCAGTGGCCTAATGGATAAGGCACTGGCCTCCTAAGCCAGGGATTGTGGGTTCGAGTCCCATCTGGGGTGTATGCTTTCCTTCTCTATACCAGGTATCCATCAATGAGTTTTAGTTCAAGATAAAATGTGATTGATTGGCTTCTCTAATGATTCTCTTCCTTGTGAATTCAATCTTGCAAAATCTGGTACCATGCTTATCATGGAAACAATCCATCTGTAGCCATTCAATGCCTTCTGGCTGCTGTTGGAATGAGACAACAAAGGAAAGCCTCGCTCTTGACGAAAGCAAGCAAGCACACGATTAAGATTTTTTTCCGCATCTAAAGGTAAACAGCAAAAGACCATCCTTGATTACTCAATCACAATAGAAATTTTGCTTTTTAAAAAAACATATCATCATGTTTCCCCACAGGTGGCTAGCCCCAGTGGACTCCTAAGCCAGGGATAGTGGGTTCCAGTCCCATCTGGGGTGCTTGCTTTTCTTCCCTCTTGAAGGTAACCAAGGGTGTGTTTTAGTTCTGTTAAATGTGTTCCACTGTCTTCTCTGATAATTCATGTCCAAGTTGCTTGTAAAGTCGATCTCGCAAAAGCCAGATCTGATACTGATCACAAAAAGCACGCTTTTTAAAAAAAACATATCATCACGTTTCCCCACAGGTGGCTAGCCCCAGTGGACTCCTAAGCCAGAGATAGTGGGTTCCAGTCCCATCTGGGATGCTTGCTTTTCTTCCCTCTTTAAGGTAACCAAGGGTGTGTTTTAGTTTCGTTAAATGTGTTCCACTGTCTTCTCTAATAATTCATGTCCAAGTTGCTTGTAAAGTCGATCTCGCAAAAACCAGATCTGATACTGATCATAGAAAGCACGCTTTTTAAAATAACATATCATCACGTTTCCCCACAGGTGGCTAGCCCTAGTGGACTCCTAAGCCAGGGATAGTGGGTTCCAGTCCCATCTGGGGTGCTTGCTTTTCTTCCCTCTTTAAGGTAACAAAGGGTGTGTTTTAGTTTCATTAAATGTGTTCCACTGTCTTCTCTAATAATTCATGTCCAAGTTGCTTGTAAAGTCGATCTCGCAAAAGCCAGATCTGATACTGATCATAGAAAGCACCCTTGTAAAGCAGGCTTGTGAAGCACATGCAAAGCTCTAGTGGCGCAATCGGTCAGCGCGTGGTACTTATATAGCAGTAACTGTTGAGCAATGCCGAGGTTGTGAGTTCGAGCCTCACCTGGAGCATTCTTTTCTAACCTTTATTGTTATATAAAAACTGCAGTAGGGCAGCAAAGTCTTTTACCCGTTTTCCATGTATTGTAAGCAAATTATCAAAACGACACAACAAAAGAAGTTCTCGCTCTCGTCCTAAGAAAGCAGGCACGCTATTAAGATTGTTTTCCCGATTGGAAAACAAACGGTAAAAGACCGGCCTTGATAACTTTTTAACATGAGAATATTTGATTGTAAACTAACTATCATCAAGCTGCATACATCCAGCCCCAGTGGCCTAATGGATAAGGCACTGGCCTCCTAAGCCAGGGATTGTGGGTTCAAGTCCCATATGGGGTGTATGCTTTCCTTCACTATACCAGGTATCCATCAATGAGTTTTAGTTCAAGATAAAATGTGATTGATTGGCTTCTCTAATGATTCTCTTCCTTGTGAAGTCAATCTTGCAAAATCTGGTACCATGCTTATCATGGAAACAATCCATCTGTAGCCATTCAATGCCTTCTGGCTGCTGTTGGAATGAGACAACAAAGGAAAGCCTCGCTCTTGACAAAAGCAAGCAAGCACACGATTAAGATTGTTTTCCGCATCTAAAGGTATACAGCAAAAGACCATCCTTGATTACTCAATCACAATAGAAATTTTGCTTTTTAAAAAAACATATCATCATGTTTCCCCACAGGTGGCTAGCCCCAGTGGACTCCTAAGCCAGGGATAGTGGGTTCCAGTCCCATCTGGGGTGCTTGCTTTTCTTCCCTCTTTAAGGTAACCAAGGGTGTGTTTTAGTTCTGTTAAATGTGTTCCACTGTCTTCTCTAATAATTCATGTCCAAGTTGCTTGTAAAGTCGATCTCGCAAAAGCCAGATCTGATACTGATCATAGAAAGCACGCTTTTTAAAAAAAAACATATCATCACGTTTCCCCACCGGTGGCTATCCCCAGTGGACTCCTAAGCCAGGGATAGTGGGTTCCAGTCCCATCTGGGGTGCTTGCTTTTCTTCACTCTTTAAGGTAACCAAGGGTGTGTTTTAGTTTTGTTAAATGTGTTCCACTGTCTTCTCTAATAATTCATGTCCAAGTTGCTTGTAAAGTCGATCTCGCAAAAACCAGATCTGATACTGATCATAGAAAGCACGCTTTTTAAAATAACATATCATCACGTTTCCCCACAGGTGGCTAGCCCCAGTGGACTCCTAAGCCAGGGATAGTGGGTTCCAGTCCCATCTGGGGTGCTTGCTTTTCTTCCCTCTTTAAGGTAACAAAGGGTGTGTTTTAGTTTCATTAAATGTGTTCCACTGTCTTCTCTAATAATTCATGTCCAAGTTGCTTGTAAAGTCGATCTCGCAAAAGCCAGATCTGATACTGATCATAGAAAGCACCCTTGTAAAGCAGGCTTGTGAAGCACATGCAAAGCTCTAGTGGCGCAATCGGTCAGCGCGTGGTACTTATATAGCAGTAACTGTTGAGCAATGCCGAGGTTGTGAGTTCGAGCCTCACCTGGAGCATTCTTTTCTAACCTTTATTGTTATATAAAAACTGCAGTAGGGCAGCAAAGTCTTTTACCCGTTTTCCATGTATTGCAAGCAAATTATCAAAACGACACAACAAAAGAAGTTCTCGCTCTCGTCCTAAGAAAGCAGGCACGTTATTAAGATTGTTTTCCCGATTGGAAAACAAACGGTAAAAGACCGGCCTTGATAACTTTTTAACATGAGAATATTTGATTGTAAACTAACTATCATCAAGCTGCATACATCCAGCCCCAGTGGCCTAATGGATAAGGCACTGGCCTCCTAAGCCAGGGATTGTGGGTTCAAGTCCCATCTGGGGTGTATGCTTTCCTTCACTATACCAGGTATCCATCAATGAGTTTTAGTTCAAGATAAAATGTGATTGATTGGCTTCTCTAATGATTCTCTTCCTTGTGAAGTCAATCTTGCAAAATCTGGTACCATGCTTATCATGGAAACAATCCATCTGTAGCCATTCAATGCCTTCTGGCTGCTGTTGGAATGAGACAACAAAGGAAAGCCTCGCTCTTGACAAAAGCAAGCAAGCACACGATTAAGATTGTTTTCCGCATCTAAAGGTATACAGCAAAAGACCATCCTTGATTACTCAATCACAATAGCAATTTTGCTTTTTAAAAAAACATATCATCATGTTTCCCCACAGGTGGCTAGCCCCAGTGGACTCCTAAGCCAGGAATAGTGGGTTCCAGTCCCATCTGGGGTGCTTGCTTTTCTTCCCTCTTTAAGGTAACCAAGGGTGTGTTTTAGTTCTGTTAAATGTGTTCCACTGTCTTCTCTAATAATTCATGTCCAAGTTGCTTGTAAAGTCGATCTCGCAAAAGCCAGATCTGATACTGATCATAGAAAGCACGCTTTTTAAAAAAAAACATATCATCACGTTTCCCCACCGGTGGCTATCCCCAGTGGACTCCTAAGCCAGGGATAGTGGGTTCCAGTCCCATCTGGGGTGCTTGCTTTTCTTCCCTCTTTAAGGTAACAAAGGGTGTGTTTTAGTTTCATTAAATGTGTTCCACTGTCTTCTCTAATAATTCATGTCCAAGTTGCTTGTAAAGTCGATCTCGCAAAAGCCAGATCTGATACTGATCATAGAAAGCACCCTTGTAAAGCAGGCTTGTGAAGCACATACAAAGCTCCAGTGGCGCAATTGGTCAGCGCGCGGTACTTATAAAGCAGTAACTGTTGAGCAATGCCAAGGTTGTGAGTTCGAGCCTCACCTGGAGCATTCTTTTCTAACCTTTATTGTTATATAAAAACTGCAGTAGGGCAGCAAAGTCTTTTACCCGTTTTCCATGTATTGCAAGCAAATTATCAAAACGACACAACAAAAGAAGTTCTCGCTCTCGTCCTAAGAAAGCAGGCACGTTATTAAGATTGTTTTCCCGATTGGAAAACAAACGCTAAAAGACCAGCCTTGATAACTTTTTAACATGAGAATATTTGATTGTAAACTAACTATCATCATACTGCAAACATCCAGCCCCAGTGGCCTAATGGATAAGGCACTGGCCTCCTAAGCCAGGGATTGTGGGTTCGAGTCCCATCTGGGGTGTATGCTTTCCTTCTCTATACCAGGTATCCATCAATGAGTTTTAGTTCAAGATAAAATGTGATTGATTGGCTTCTCTAATGATTCTCTTCCTTGTGAATTCAATCTTGCAAAATCTGGTACCATGCTTATCATGGAAACAATCCATCTGTAGCCATTCAATGCCTTCTGGCTGCTGTTGGAATGAGACAACAAAGGAAAGCCTCGCTCTTGACGAAAGCAAGCAAGCACACGATTAAGATTGTTTTCCGCATCTAAAGGTAAACAGCAAAAGACCATCCTTGATTACTCAATCACAATAGAAATTTTGCTTTTTAAAAAAACATATCATCATGTTTCCCCACAGGTGGCTAGCCCCAAAGGACTCCTAAGCCAGGGATAGTGGGTTCCAGTCCCATCTGGGGTGCTTGCTTTTCTTCCCTCTTTAAGGTAACCAAGGGTGTGTTTTAGTTCTGTTAAATGTGTTCCACTGTCTTCTCTGATAATTCATGTCCAAGTTGCTTGTAAAGTCGATCTCGCAAAAGCCAGATCTGATACTGATCACAGAAAGCACGCTTTTTAAAAAAAACATATCATCATGTTTCCCCACAGGTGGCTAGCCCCAGTGGACTCCTAAGCCAGAGATAGTGGGTTCCAGTCCCATCTGGGATGCTTGCTTTTCTTCCCTCTTTAAGGTAACCAAGGGTGTGTTTTAGTTTCGTTAAATGTGTTCCACTGTCTTCTCTAATAATTCATGTCCAAGTTGCTTGTAAAGTCGATCTCGCAAAAACCAGATCTGATACTGATCATAGAAAGCACGCTTTTTAAAATAACATATCATCACGTTTCCCCACAGGTGGCTAGCCCTAGTGGACTCCTAAGCCAGGGATAGTGGGTTCCAGTCCCATCTGGGGTGCTTGCTTTTCTTCCCTCTTTAAGGTAACAAAGGGTGTGTTTTAGTTTCATTAAATGTGTTCCACTGTCTTCTCTAATAATTCATGTCCAAGTTGCTTGTAAAGTCGATCTCGCAAAAGCCAGATCTGATACTGATCATAGAAAGCAGGCTTGTGAAGCACATGCAAAGCTCTAGTGGCGCAATCGGTCAGCGCGTGGTACTTATATAGCAGTAACTGTTGAGCAATGCCGAGGTTGTGAGTTCGAGCCTCACCTAGAGCATTCTTTTCTAACCTTTATTGTTATATAAAAACTGCAGTAGGGCAGCAAAGTCTTTTACCCGTTTTCCATGTATTGTAAGCAAATTATCAAAACGACACAACAAAAGAAGTTCTCGCTCTCGTCCTAAGAAAGCAGGCACGTTATTAAGATTGTTTTCCCGATTGGAAAACAAATGGTAAAAGACCGGCCTTGATAACTTTTTAACATGAGAATATTTGATTGTAAACTAACTATCATCAAGCTGCATACATCCAGCCCCAGTGGCCTAATGGATAAGGCACTGGCCTCCTAAGCCAGGGATTGTGGGTTCGAGTCCCATCTGGGGTGTATGCTTTCCTTCTCTATACCAGGTATCCATCAATGAGTTTTAGTTCAAGATAAAATGTGATTGATTGGCTTCTCTAATGATTCTCTTCCTTGTGAATTCAATCTTGCAAAATCTGGTACCATGCTTATCATGGAAACAATCCATCTGTAGCCATTCAATGCCTTCTGGCTGCTGTTGGAATGAGACAACAAAGGAAAGCCTCGCTCTTGACGAAAGCAAGCAAGCACACGATTAAGATTGTTTTCCGCATCTAAAGGTAAACAGCAAAAGACCATCCTTGATTACTCAATCACAATAGAAATTTAGCTTTTTAAAAAAACATATCATCATGTTTCCCCACAGGTGGCTAGCCCCAGTGGACTCCTAAGCCAGGGATAGTGGGTTCCAGTCCCATCTGGGGTGCTTGCTTTTCTTCCCTCTTGAAGGTAACCAAGGGTGTGTTTTAGTTCTGTTAAATGTGTTCCACTGTCTTCTCTGATAATTCATGTCCAAGTTGCTTGTAAAGTCGATCTCGCAAAAGCCAGATCTGATACTGATCACAGAAAGCACGCTTTTTAAAAAAAACATATCATCACGTTTCCCCACAGGTGGCTAGCCCCAGTGGACTCCTAAGCCAGAGATAGTGGGTTCCAGTCCCATCTGGGATGCTTGCTTTTCTTCCCTCTTTAAGGTAACCAAGGGTGTGTTTTAGTTTCGTTAAATGTGTTCCACTGTCTTCTCTAATAATTCATGTCCAAGTTGCTTGTAAAGTCGATCTCGCAAAAACCAGATCTGATACTGATCATAGAAAGCACGCTTTTTAAAATAACATATCATCACGTTTCCCCACAGGTGGCTAGCCCTAGTGGACTCCTAAGCCAGGGATAGTGGGTTCCAGTCCCATCTGGGGTGCTTGCTTTTCTTCCCTCTTTAAGGTAACAAAGGGTGTGTTTTAGTTTCATTAAATGTGTTCCACTGTCTTCTCTAATAATTCATGTCCAAGTTGCTTGTAAAGTCGATCTCGCAAAAGCCAGATCTGATACTGATCATAGAAAGCACCCTTGTAAAGCAGGCTTGTGAAGCACATGCAAAGCTCTAGTGGCGCAATCGGTCAGCGCGTGGTACTTATATAGCAGTAACTGTTGAGCAATGCCGAGGTTGTGAGTTCGAGCCTCACCTGGAGCATTCTTTTCTAACCTTTATTGTTATATAAAAACTGCAGTAGGGCAGCAAAGTCTTTTACCCGTTTTCCATGTATTGTAAGCAAATTATCAAAACGACACAACAAAAGAAGTTCTCGCTCTCGTCCTAAGAAAGCAGGCACGCTATTAAGATTGTTTTCCCGATTGGAAAACAAACGGTAAAAGACCGGCCTTGATAACTTTTTAACATGAGAATATTTGATTGTAAACTAACTATCATCAAGCTGCATACATCCAGCCCCAGTGGCCTAATGGATAAGGCACTGGCCTCCTAAGCCAGGGATTGTGGGTTCAAGTCCCATATGGGGTGTATGCTTTCCTTCACTATACCAGGTATCCATCAATGAGTTTTAGTTCAAGATAAAATGTGATTGATTGGCTTCTCTAATGATTCTCTTCCTTGTGAAGTCAATCTTGCAAAATCTGGTACCATGCTTATCATGGAAACAATCCATCTGTAGCCATTCAATGCCTTCTGGCTGCTGTTGGAATGAGACAACAAAGGAAAGCCTCGCTCTTGACAAAAGCAAGCAAGCACACGATTAAGATTGTTTTCCGCATCTAAAGGTATACAGCAAAAGACCATCCTTGATTACTCAATCACAATAGAAATTTTGCTTTTTAAAAAAACATATCATCATGTTTCCCCACAGGTGGCTAGCCCCAGTGGACTCCTAAGCCAGGAATAGTGGGTTCCAGTCCCATCTGGGGTGCTTGCTTTTCTTCCCTCTTTAAGGTAACCAAGGGTGTGTTTTAGTTCTGTTAAATGTGTTCCACTGTCTTCTCTAATAATTCATGTCCAAGTTGCTTGTAAAGTCGATCTCGCAAAAGCCAGATCTGATACTGATCATAGAAAGCACGCTTTTTAAAAAAAAACATATCATCACGTTTCCCCACCGGTGGCTATCCCCAGTGGACTCCTAAGCCAGGGATAGTGGGTTCCAGTCCCATCTGGGGTGCTTGCTTTTCTTCACTCTTTAAGGTAACCAAGGGTGTGTTTTAGTTTTGTTAAATGTGTTCCACTGTCTTCTCTAATAATTCATGTCCAAGTTGCTTGTAAAGTCGATCTCGCAAAAACCAGATCTGATACTGATCATAGAAAGCACGCTTTTTAAAATAACATATCATCACGTTTCCCCACAGGTGGCTAGCCCCAGTGGACTCCTAAGCCAGGGATAGTGGGTTCCAGTCCCATCTGGGGTGCTTGCTTTTCTTCCCTCTTTAAGGTAACAAAGGGTGTGTTTTAGTTTCATTAAATGTGTTCCACTGTCTTCTCTAATAATTCATGTCCAAGTTGCTTGTAAAGTCGATCTCGCAAAAGCCAGATCTGATACCGATCATAGAAAGCACCCTTGTAAAGCAGGCTTGTGAAGCACATGCAAAGCTCCAGTGGCGCTATCGGTCAGCGCGCGGTACTTATAAAGCAGTAACTGTTGAGCAATGCCGAGGTTGTGAGTTCGAGCCTCACCTGGAGCATTCTTTTCTAACCTTTATTGTTATATAAAAACTGCAGTAGGGCAGCAAAGTCTTTTACCCGTTTTCCATGTATTGCAAGCAAATTATCAAAACGACACAACAAAAGAAGTTCTCGCTCTCGTCCTAAGAAAGCAGGCACGTTATTAAGATTGTTTTCCCGATTGGAAAACAAACGCTAAAAGACCAGCCTTGATAACTTTTTAACATGAGAATATTTGATTGTAAACTAACTATCATCATACTGCAAACATCCAGCCCCAGTGGCCTAATGGATAAGGCACTGGCCTCCTAAGCCAGGGATTGTGGGTTCGAGTCCCATCTGGGGTGTATGCTTTCCTTCTCTATACCAGGTATCCATCAATGAGTTTTAGTTCAAGATAAAATGTGATTGATTGGCTTCTCTAATGATTCTCTTCCTTGTGAATTCAATCTTGCAAAATCTGGTACCATGCTTATCATGGAAACAATCCATCTGTAGCCATTCAATGCCTTCTGGCTGCTGTTGGAATGAGACAACAAAGGAAAGCCTCGCTCTTGACGAAAGCAAGCAAGCACACGATTAAGATTGTTTTCCGCATCTAAAGGTAAACAGCAAAAGACCATCCTTGATTACTCAATCACAATAGAAATTTTGCTTTTTAAAAAAACATATCATCATGTTTCCCCACAGGTGGCTAGCCCCAGTGGACTCCTAAGCCAGGGATAGTGGGTTCCAGTCCCATCTGGGGTGCTTGCTTTTCTTCCCTCTTTAAGGTAACCAAGGGTGTGTTTTAGTTCTGTTAAATGTGTTCCACTGTCTTCTCTAATAATTCATGTCCAAGTTGCTTGTAAAGTCGATCTCGCAAAAGCCAGATCTGATACTGATCACAGAAAGCATGCTTTTTAAAAAAAACATATCATCACGTTTCCCCACAGGTGGCTAGCCCCAGTGGACTCCTAAGCCAGAGATAGTGGGTTCCAGTCCCATCTGGGATGCTTGCTTTTCTTCCCTCTTTAAGGTAACCAAGGGTGTGTTTTAGTTTCGTTAAATGTGTTCCACTGTCTTCTCTAATAATTCATGTCCAAGTTGCTTGTAAAGTCGATCTCGCAAAAACCAGATCTGATACTGATCATAGAAAGCACGCTTTTTAAAATAACATATCATCACGTTTCCCCACAGGTGGCTAGCCCTAGTGGACTCCTAAGCCAGGGATAGTGGGTTCCAGTCCCATCTGGGGTGCTTGCTTTTCTTCCCTCTTTAAGGTAACAAAGGGTGTGTTTTAGTTTCATTAAATGTGTTCCACTGTCTTCTCTAATAATTCATGTCCAAGTTGCTTGTAAAGTCGATCTCGCAAAAGCCAGATCTGATACTGATCATAGAAAGCACCCTTGTAAAGCAGGCTTGTGAAGCACATGCAAAGCTCTAGTGGCGCAATCGGTCAGCGCGTGGTACTTATATAGCAGTAACTGTTGAGCAATGCCGAGGTTGTGAGTTCGAGCCTCACCTGGAGCATTCTTTTCTAACCTTTATTGTTATATAAAAACTGCAGTAGGGCAGCAAAGTCTTTTACCCGTTTTCCATGTATTGTAAGCAAATTATCAAAACGACACAACAAAAGAAGTTCTCGCTCTCGTCCTAAGAAAGCAGGCACGTTATTAAGATTGTTTTCCCGATTGGAAAACAAATGGTAAAAGACCGGCCTTGATAACTTTTTAACATGAGAATATTTGATTGTAAAATAACTATCATCAAGCTGCAAACATCCAGCCCCAGTGGCCTAATGGATAAGGCACTGGCCTCCTAAGCCAGGGATTGTGGGTTCAAGTCCCATCTGGGGTGTATGCTTTCCTTCACTATACCAGGTATCCATCAATGAGTTTTAGTTCAAGATAAAATGTGATTGATTGGCTTCTCTAATGATTCTCTTCCTTGTGAAGTCAATCTTGCAAAATCTGGTACCATGCTTATCATGGAAACAATCCATCTGTAGCCATTCAATGCCTTCTGGCTGCTGTTGGAATGAGACAACAAAGGAAAGCCTCGCTCTTGACAAAAGCAAGCAAGCACACGATTAAGATTGTTTTCCGCATCTAAAGGTATACAGCAAAAGACCATCCTTGATTACTCAATCACAATAGAAATTTTGCTTTTTAAAAAAACATATCATCATGTTTCCCCACAGGTGGCTAGCCCCAGTGGACTCCTAAGCCAGGGATAGTGGGTTCCAGTCCCATCTGGGGTGCTTGCTTTTCTTCCCTCTTTAAGGTAACCAAGGGTGTGTTTTAGTTTCATTAAATGTGTTCCACTGTCTTCTCTAATAATTCATGTCCAAGTTGCTTGTAAAGTCGATCTCGCAAAAGCCAGATCTGATACTGATCATAGAAAGCACGCTTTTTAAAAAAAAACATATCATCACGTTTCCCCACCGGTGGCTATCCCCAGTGGACTCCTAAGCCAGGGATAGTGGGTTCCAGTCCCATCTGGGGTGCTTGCTTTTCTTCACTCTTTAAGGTAACCAAGCGTGTGTTTTAGTTTTGTTAAATGTGTTCCACTGTCTTCTCTAATAATTCATGTCCAAGTTGCTTGTAAAGTCGATCTCGCAAAAACCAGATCTGATACTGATCATAGAAAGCACGCTTTTTAAAATAACATATCATCACGTTTCCCCACAGGTGGCTAGCCCCAGTGGACTCCTAAGCCAGGGATAGTGGGTTCCAGTCCCATCTGGGGTGCTTGCTTTTCTTCCCTCTTTAAGGTAACAAAGGGTGTGTTTTAGTTTCATTAAATGTGTTCCACTGTCTTCTCTAATAATTCATGTCCAAGTTGCTTGTAAAGTCGATCTCGCAAAAGCCAGATCTGATACTGATCATAGAAAGCACCCTTGTAAAGCAGGCTTGTGAAGCACATGCAAAGCTCCAGTGGCGCAATCGGTCAGCGCGCGGTACTTATAAAGCAGTAACTGTTGAGCAATGCCGAGGTTGTGAGTTCGAGCCTCACCTGGAGCATTCTTTTCTAACCTTTATTGTTATATAAAAACTGCAGTAGGGCAGCAAAGTCTTTTACCCGTTTTCCATGTATTGCAAGCAAATTATCAAAACGACACAACAAAAGAAGTTCTCGCTCTCGTCCTAAGAAAGCAGGCACGTTATTAAGATTGTTTTCCCGATTGGAAAACAAACGCTAAAAGACCAGCCTTGATAACTTTTTAACATGAGAATATTTGATTGTAAACTAACTATCATCATACTGCAAACATCCAGCCCCAGTGGCCTAATGGATAAGGCACTGGCCTCCTAAGCCAGGGATTGTGGGTTCAAGTCCCATCTGGGGTGTATGCTTTCCTTCACTATACCAGGTATCCATCAATGAGTTTTAGTTCAAGATAAAATGTGATTGATTGGCTTCTCTAATGATTCTCTTCGTTGTGAAGTCAATCTTGCAAAATCTGGTACCATGCTTATCATGGAAACAATCCATCTGTAGCCATTCAATGCCTTCTGGCTGCTGTTGGAATGAGACAACAAAGGAAAGCCTCGCTCTTGACAAAAGCAAGCAAGCACACGATTAAGATTGTTTTCCGCATCTAAAGGTATACAGCAAAAGACCATCCTTGATTACTCAATCACAATAGAAATTTTGCTTTTTAAAAAAACATATCATCATGTTTCCCCACAGGTGGCTAGCCCCAGTGGACTCCTAAGCCAGGAATAGTGGGTTCCAGTCCCATCTGGGGTGCTTGCTTTTCTTCCCTCTTTAAGGTAACCAAGGGTGTGTTTTAGTTCTGTTAAATGTGTTCCACTGTCTTCTCTAATAATTCATGTCCAAGTTGCTTGTAAAGTCGATCTCGCAAAAGCCAGATCTGATACTGATCATAGAAAGCACGCTTTTTTAAAAAAAACATATCATCACGTTTCCCCACCGGTGGCTATCCCCAGTGGACTCCTAAGCCAGGGATAGTGGGTTCCAGTCCCATCTGGGGTGCTTGCTTTTCTTCACTCTTTAAGGTAACCAAGGGTGTGTTTTAGTTTTGTTAAATGTGTTCCACTGTCTTCTCTAATAATTCATGTCCAAGTTGCTTGTAAAGTCGATCTCGCAAAAACCAGATCTGATACTGATCATAGAAAGCACGCTTTTTAAAATAACATATCATCACGTTTCCCCACAGGTGGCTAGCCCCAGTGGACTCCTAAGCCAGGGATAGTGGGTTCCAGTCCCATCTGGGGTGCTTGCTTTTCTTCCCTCTTTAAGGTAACAAAGGGTGTGTTTTAGTTTCATTAAATGTGTTCCACTGTCTTCTCTAATAATTCATGTCCAAGTTGCTTGTAAAGTCGATCTCGCAAAAGCCAGATCTGATACTGATCATAGAAAGCACCCTTGTAAAGCAGGCTTGTGAAGCACATGCAAAGCTCCAGTGGCGCAATCGGTCAGCGCGCGGTACTTATAAAGCAGTAACTGTTGAGCAATGCCGAGGTTGTGAGTTCGAGCCTCACCTGGAGCATTCTTTTCTAACCTTTATTGTTATATAAAAACTGCAGTAGGGCAGCAAAGTCTTTTACCCGTTTTCCATGTATTGCAAGCAAATTATCAAAACGACACAACAAAAGAAGTTCTCGCTCTCGTCCTAAGAAAGCAGGCACGTTATTAAGATTGTTTTCCCGATTGGAAAACAAACGCTAAAAGACCAGCCTTGATAACTTTTTAACATGAGAATATTTGATTGTAAACTAACTATCATCATACTGCAAACATCCAGCCCCAGTGGCCTAATGGATAAGGCACTGGCCTCCTAAGCCAGGGATTGTGGGTTCGAGTCCCATCTGGGGTGTATGCTTTCCTTCTCTATACCAGGTATCCATCAATGAGTTTTAGTTCAAGATAAAATGTGATTGATTGGCTTCTCTAATGATTCTCTTCCTTGTGAATTCAATCTTGCAAAATCTGGTACCATGCTTATCATGGAAACAATCCATCTGTAGCCATTCAATGCCTTCTGGCTGCTGTTGGAATGAGACAACAAAGGAAAGCCTCGCTCTTGACGAAAGCAAGCAAGCACACGATTAAGATTGTTTTCCGCATCTAAAGGTAAACAGCAAAAGACCATCCTTGATTACTCAATCACAATAGAAATTTTGCTTTTTAAAAAAACATATCATCATGTTTCCCCACAGGTGGCTAGCCCCAGTGGACTCCTAAGCCAGGGATAGTGGGTTCCAGTCCCATCTGGGGTGCTTGCTTTTCTTCCCTCTTTAAGGTAACCAAGGGTGTGTTTTAGTTCTGTTAAATGTGTTCCACTGTCTTCTCTAATAATTCATGTCCAAGTTGCTTGTAAAGTCGATCTCGCAAAAGCCAGATCTGATACTGATCACAGAAAGCATGCTTTTTAAAAAAAACATATCATCACGTTTCCCCACAGGTGGCTAGCCCCAGTGGACTCCTAAGCCAGAGATAGTGGGTTCCAGTCCCATCTGGGATGCTTGCTTTTCTTCCCTCTTTAAGGTAACCAAGGGTGTGTTTTAGTTTCGTTAAATGTGTTCCACTGTCTTCTCTAATAATTCATGTCCAAGTTGCTTGTAAAGTCGATCTCGCAAAAACCAGATCTGATACTGATCATAGAAAGCACGCTTTTTAAAATAACATATCATCACGTTTCCCCACAGGTGGCTAGCCCTAGTGGACTCCTAAGCCAGGGATAGTGGGTTCCAGTCCCATCTGGGGTGCTTGCTTTTCTTCCCTCTTTAAGGTAACAAAGGGTGTGTTTTAGTTTCATTAAATGTGTTCCACTGTCTTCTCTAATAATTCATGTCCAAGTTGCTTGTAAAGTCGATCTCGCAAAAGCCAGATCTGATACTGATCATAGAAAGCACCCTTGTAAAGCAGGCTTGTGAAGCACATGCAAAGCTCTAGTGGCGCAATCGGTCAGCGCGTGGTACTTATATAGCAGTAACTGTTGAGCAATGCCGAGGTTGTGAGTTCGAGCCTCACCTGGAGCATTCTTTTCTAACCTTTATTGTTATATAAAAACTGCAGTAGGGCAGCAAAGTCTTTTACCCGTTTTCCATGTATTGTAAGCAAATTATCAAAACGACACAACAAAAGAAGTTCTCGCTCTCGTCCTAAGAAAGCAGGCACGTTATTAAGATTGTTTTCCCGATTGGAAAACAAATGGTAAAAGACCGGCCTTGATAACTTTTTAACATGAGAATATTTGATTGTAAAATAACTATCATCAAGCTGCAAACATCCAGCCCCAGTGGCCTAATGGATAAGGCACTGGCCTCCTAAGCCAGGGATTGTGGGTTCAAGTCCCATCTGGGGTGTATGCTTTCCTTCACTATACCAGGTATCCATCAATGAGTTTTAGTTCAAGATAAAATGTGATTGATTGGCTTCTCTAATGATTCTCTTCCTTGTGAAGTCAATCTTGCAAAATCTGGTACCATGCTTATCATGGAAACAATCCATCTGTAGCCATTCAATGCCTTCTGGCTGCTGTTGGAATGAGACAACAAAGGAAAGCCTCGCTCTTGACAAAAGCAAGCAAGCACACGATTAAGATTGTTTTCCGCATCTAAAGGTATACAGCAAAAGACCATCCTTGATTACTCAATCACAATAGAAATTTTGCTTTTTAAAAAAACATATCATCATGTTTCCCCACAGGTGGCTAGCCCCAGTGGACTCCTAAGCCAGGGATAGTGGGTTCCAGTCCCATCTGGGGTGCTTGCTTTTCTTCCCTCTTTAAGGTAACCAAGGGTGTGTTTTAGTTTCATTAAATGTGTTCCACTGTCTTCTCTAATAATTCATGTCCAAGTTGCTTGTAAAGTCGATCTCGCAAAAGCCAGATCTGATACTGATCATAGAAAGCACGCTTTTTAAAAAAAAACATATCATCACGTTTCCCCACCGGTGGCTATCCCCAGTGGACTCCTAAGCCAGGGATAGTGGGTTCCAGTCCCATCTGGGGTGCTTGCTTTTCTTCACTCTTTAAGGTAACCAAGCGTGTGTTTTAGTTTTGTTAAATGTGTTCCACTGTCTTCTCTAATAATTCATGTCCAAGTTGCTTGTAAAGTCGATCTCGCAAAAACCAGATCTGATACTGATCATAGAAAGCACGCTTTTTAAAATAACATATCATCACGTTTCCCCACAGGTGGCTAGCCCCAGTGGACTCCTAAGCCAGGGATAGTGGGTTCCAGTCCCATCTGGGGTGCTTGCTTTTCTTCCCTCTTTAAGGTAACAAAGGGTGTGTTTTAGTTTCATTAAATGTGTTCCACTGTCTTCTCTAATAATTCATGTCCAAGTTGCTTGTAAAGTCGATCTCGCAAAAGCCAGATCTGATACTGATCATAGAAAGCACCCTTGTAAAGCAGGCTTGTGAAGCACATGCAAAGCTCCAGTGGCGCAATCGGTCAGCGCGCGGTACTTATAAAGCAGTAACTGTTGAGCAATGCCGAGGTTGTGAGTTCGAGCCTCACCTGGAGCATTCTTTTCTAACCTTTATTGTTATATAAAAACTGCAGTAGGGCAGCAAAGTCTTTTACCCGTTTTCCATGTATTGCAAGCAAATTATCAAAACGACACAACAAAAGAAGTTCTCGCTCTCGTCCTAAGAAAGCAGGCACGTTATTAAGATTGTTTTCCCGATTGGAAAACAAACGCTAAAAGACCAGCCTTGATAACTTTTTAACATGAGAATATTTGATTGTAAACTAACTATCATCATACTGCAAACATCCAGCCCCAGTGGCCTAATGGATAAGGCACTGGCCTCCTAAGCCAGGGATTGTGGGTTCAAGTCCCATCTGGGGTGTATGCTTTCCTTCACTATACCAGGTATCCATCAATGAGTTTTAGTTCAAGACAAAATGTGATTGATTGGCTTCTCTAATGATTCTCTTCGTTGTGAAGTCAATCTTGCAAAATCTGGTACCATGCTTATCATGGAAACAATCCATCTGTAGCCATTCAATGCCTTCTGGCTGCTGTTGGAATGAGACAACAAAGGAAAGCCTCGCTCTTGACAAAAGCAAGCAAGCACACGATTAAGATTGTTTTCCGCATCTAAAGGTATACAGCAAAAGACCATCCTTGATTACTCAATCACAATAGAAATTTTGCTTTTTAAAAAAACATATCATCATGTTTCCCCACAGGTGGCTAGCCCCAGTGGACTCCTAAGCCAGGAATAGTGGGTTCCAGTCCCATCTGGGGTGCTTGCTTTTCTTCCCTCTTTAAGGTAACCAAGGGTGTGTTTTAGTTCTGTTAAATGTGTTCCACTGTCTTCTCTAATAATTCATGTCCAAGTTGCTTGTAAAGTCGATCTCGCAAAAGCCAGATCTGATACTGATCATAGAAAGCACGCTTTTTTAAAAAAAACATATCATCACGTTTCCCCACCGGTGGCTATCCCCAGTGGACTCCTAAGCCAGGGATAGTGGGTTCCAGTCCCATCTGGGGTGCTTGCTTTTCTTCACTCTTTAAGGTAACCAAGGGTGTGTTTTAGTTTTGTTAAATGTGTTCCACTGTCTTCTCTAATAATTCATGTCCAAGTTGCTTGTAAAGTCGATCTCGCAAAAACCAGATCTGATACTGATCATAGAAAGCACGCTTTTTAAAATAACATATCATCACGTTTCCCCACAGATGGCTAGCCCTAGTGGACTCCTAAGCCAGGGATAGTGGGTTCCAGTCCCATCTGGGGTGCTTGCTTTTCTTCCCTCTTTAAGGTAACAAAGGGTGTGTTTTAGTTTCATTAAATGTGTTCCACTGTCTTCTCTAATAATTCATGTCCAAGTTGCTTGTAAAGTCGATCTTGCAAAAGCCAGATCTGATACTGATCATAGAAAGCACCCTTGTAAAGCAGGCTTGTAAAGCAGGCTTGTGAAGCACATGCAAAGCTCCAGTGGCGCAATCGGTCAGCGCGCGGTACTTATAAAGCAGTAACTGTTGAGCAATGCCGAGGTTGTGAGTTCGAGCCTCACCTGGAGCATTCTTTTCTAACCTTTATTGTTATATAAAAACTGCAGTAGGGCAGCAAAGTCTTTTACCCGTTTTCCATGTATTGCAAGCCAATTATCAAAACGACACAAAAAAAGAAGTTCTAGCTCTCGTCCTAAGAAAGCAGGCATGTTATTAAGATTGTTTTCCCGATTGGAAAACAAACGGTAAAAGACCAGCCTTGATAACTTTTTAACATGAGAATATTTGATTGTAAACTAACTATCATCATACTGCAAACATCCAGCCCCAGTGGCCTAATGGATAAGGCACTGGCCTCCTAAGCCAGGGATTGTGGGTTCAAGTCCCATCTGGGGTGTATGCTTTCTTTCTCTATACCAGGTATCCATCAATGAGTTTTAGTTCAAGATAAAATGTGATTGATTGGCTTCTCTAATGATTCTCTTCCTTGTGAAGTCAATCTTGCAAAATCTGGTACCATGCTTATCATGGAAACAATCCATCTGTAGCCATTCAATGCCTTCTGGCTGCTGTTGGAATGAGACAACAAAGGAAAGCCTCGCTCTTGACGAAAGCAAGCAAGCACACGATTAAGATTGTTTTCCGCATCTAAAGGTAAACAGCAAAAGACCATCCTTGATTACTCAATCACAATAGAAAATTTGCTTTTTTTAAAAACATATCATCATGTTTCCCCACAGGTGGCTAGCCCCAGTGGACTCCTAAGCCAGGTATAGTGGGTTCCAGTCCCATCTGGGGTGCTTGCTTTTCTTCCCTCTTTAAGGTAACCAAGGGTGTGTTTTAGTTTCGTTAAATGTGTTCCACTGTCTTCTCTAATAATTCATGTCCAAGTTGCTTGTAAAGTCGATCTCGCAAAAACCAGATCTGATACTGATCATAGAAAGCACGCTTTTTAAAAAAACATATCATCACGTTTCCCCACAGGTGGCTAGCCTCAGTGGACTCCTAAGCCAGGGATAGTGGGTTCCAGTCCCATCTGGGGTGCTTGCTTTTCTTCCCTCTTTAAGGTAACAAAGGGTGTGTTTTAGTTTCGTTAAATGTGTTCCACTGTCTTCTCTAATAATTCATGTCCAAGTTGCTTGTAAAGTCGATCTCGCAAAAGCCAGATCTGATACTGATCATAGAAAGCACCCTTGTAAAGCAGGCTTGTGAAGCACATGCAAAGCTCCAGTGGCGCAATCGGTCAGCGCGCGGTACTTATAAAGCAGTAACTGTTGAGCAATGCCGAGGTTGTGAGTTCGAGCCTCACCTGGAGCATTCTTTTCTAACCTTTATTGTTATATAAAAACTGCAGTAGGGCAGCAAAGTCTTTTACCCGTTTTCCATGTATTGCAAGCCAATTATCAAAACGACACAACAAAAGAAGTTCTAGCTCTCGTCATAAGAAAGCAGGCATGTTATTAAGATTGTTTTCCCGATTGGAAAACAAACGGTAAAAGACCAGCCTTGATAACTTTTTAACATGAGAATATTTCATTGTAAACTAACTATCATCATACTGCAAATATCCAGCCCCAGTGGCCTAATGGATAAGACACTGGCCTCCTAAGCCAGGGATTGTGGGTTCGAGTCCCATCTGGGGTGTATGCTTTCTTTCTCTATACCAGGTATCCATCAATGAGTTTTAGTTCAAGATAAAATGTGATTGATTGGCTTCTCTAATGATTCTCTTCCTTGTGAAGTCAATCTTGCAAAATCTGGTACCATGCTTATCATGGAAACAATCCATCTGTAGCCATTCAATGCCTTCTGGCTGCTGTTGGAATGAGACAACAAAGGAAAGCCTCGCTCTTGACGAAAGCAAGCAAGCACACGATTAAGATTGTTTTCCGCATCTAAAGGTAAACAGCAAAAGACCATCCTTGATTACTCAATCACAATAGAAAATTTGCTTTTTTTAAAAACATATCATCATGTTTCCCCACAGGTGGCTAGCCCCAGTGGACTCCTAAGCCAGGGATAGTGGGTTCCTGTCCCATCTGGGGTGCTTGCTTTTCTTCCCTCTTTAAGGTAACCAAGGGTGTGTTTTAGTTCTGTTAAATGTGTTCCACTGTCTTCTCTAATAATTCATGTCCAAGTTGCTTGTAAAGTCGATCTCGCAAAAGCCAGATCTGATACTGATCATAGAAAGCACGCTTTTAAAAAAAACATATCATCACTTTTCCCCACCGGTGGCTATCCCCAGTGGACTCCTAAGCCAGGGATAGTGGGTTCCAGTCCCATCTGGGGTGCTTGCTTTTCTTCCCTCTTTAAGGTAACCAAGGGTGTGTTTTAGTTTCGTTAAATGTGTTCCACTGTCTTCTCTAATAATTCATGTCCAAGTTGCTTGTAAAGTCGATCTCGCAAAAACCAGATCTGATACTGATCATAGAAAGCACGCTTTTTGAAATAACATATCATCACGTTTCCCCACAGGTGGCTAGCCTCAGTGGACTCCTAAGCCAGGGATAGTGGGTTCCAGTCCCATCTGGGGTGCTTGCTTTTCTTCCCTCTTTAAGGTAACAAAGGGTGTGTTTTAGTTTCGTTAAATGTGTTCCACTGTCTTCTCTAATAATTCATGTCCAAGTTGCTTGTAAAGTCGATTTCGCAAAAGCCAGATCTGATACTGATCATAGAAAGCACCCTTGTAAAGCAGGCTTGTGAAGCACATGCAAAGCTCCAGTGGCGCAATCGGTCAGCGCGCGGTGCTTATAAAGCAGTAACTGTTGAGCAATGCTGAGGTTGTGAGTTCGAGCCTCACCAGGAGCATCGTTTTCTAACCTTTATTGTTATATAAAAACTGCAGTAGGGCAGCAAAGTCTTTTACCCGTTTTCCATGTATTGCAAGCAAATTATCAAAACGACACAACAAAAGAAGTTCTCAATCTCGTCCTAAGAAAGCAGGCACGTTATTAAGATTGTTTTCCCGATTGGAAAACAAACGGTAAAAGACCAGCCTTGATAACTTTTTAACATGAGAATATTTGATTGTAAACTAACTATCATCATACTGCAAACATCCAGCTCCAGTGGCCTAATGGATAAGGCACTGGCCTCCTAAGCCAGGGATTGTGGGTTCGAGTCCCATCTGGGGTGTATGCTTTCCTTCTCTATACCAGGTATCCATCAATGAGTTTTAGTTCAAGATAAAATGTGATTGATTGGCTTCTCTAATGATTCTCTTCCTTGTGAAGTCAATCTTGCAAAATCTGGTACCATGCTTATCATGGAAACAATCCATCTGTAGCCATTCAATGCCTTCTGGCTGCTGTTGGAATGAGACAACAAAGGAAAGCCTCGCTCTTGACGAAAGCAAGCAAGCACACGATTAAGATTGTTTTCCGCATCTAAAGGTAAACAGCAAAAGACCATCCTTGATTACTCAATCACAATAGAGAATTTGCTTTTTTTAAAAACATATCATCATGTTTCCCCTCAGGTGGCTAGCCCCAGTGGACTCCTAAGCCAGGGATAGTGGGTTCCAGTCCCATCTGGGGTGCTTGCTTTTCTTCCCTCTTTAAGGTAACCAAGGGTGTGTTTTAGTTCTGTTAAATGTGTTCCACTGTCTTCTCTAATAATTCATGTCCAAGTTGCTTGTAAAGTCGATCTCGCAAAAGCCAGATCTGATACTAATCATAGAAAGCACGCTTTTAAAAAAAAACATATCATCACGTTTCCCCACAGGTGGCTAGCCCCAGTGGACTCCTAAGCCAGAGATAGTGGGTTCCAGTCCCATCTGGGATGCTTGCTTTTCTTCCCTCTTTAAGGTAACCAAGGGTGTGTTTTAGTTTCGTTAAATGTGTTCCACTGTCTTCTCTAATAATTCATGTCCAAGTTGCTTGTAAAGTCGATCTCGCAAAAACCAGATCTGATACTGATCATAGAAAGCACGCTTTTTAAAATAACATATCATCACGTTTCCCCACAGGTGGCTAGCCCCAGTGGACTCCTAAGCCAGGGATAGTGGGTTCCAGTCCCATCTGGGATGCTTGCTTTTCTTCCCTCTTTAAAGTAACAAAGGGTGTGTTTTAGTTTCATTAAATGTGTTCCACTGTCTTCTCTAATAATTCATGTCCAAGTTGCTTGTAAAGTCGATCTCGCAAAATCCAGATCTGATACTGATCATAGAAAGCACCCTTGTAAAGCAGGCTTGTGAAACACATGCAAAGCTCCAGTGGCGCAATCGGTCAGCGCGCGGTACTTATAAAGCAGTAACTGTTGAGCAATGCCGAGGTTGTGAGTTCGAGCCTCACCTGGAGCATTGTTTTCTAACCTTTATTGTTATATAAAAACTGCAGTAGGGCAGCAAAGTCTTTTACCCGTTTTCCATGTATTGCAAGCAAATTATCAAAACGACACAACAAAAGAAGTTCTCGCTCTCGTCCTAAGAAAGCAGGCACGTTATTAAGATTGTTTTCCCGATTGGAAAACAAACGGTAAAAGACAAGCCTTGATAACTTTTTAACATGAGAATATTTCATTGTAAACTAACTATCTATCATCATACTGCAAACATCCAGCTCCAGTGGCCTAATGGAGAAGGCACTGGCCTCCTAAGCCAGGGATTGTGGGTTCGAGTCCTATCTGGGGTGTATGCTTTCCTTCTCTATACCAGGTATCCATCAATGAGTTTTAGTTCAAGATAAAATGTGATTGATTGGCTTCTCTAATGGTTCTCTTCCTTGTGAATTCAATCTTGCAAAATCTGGTACCATGCTTATCATGGAAACAATCCATCTGTAGCCATTTAATGCCTTCTGGCTGCTGATGGAATGAGACAACAAAGGAAAGCCTCGCTCTTGATGAAAGCAAGCAAGCACACGATTAAGATTGTTTTCCGCATCTAAAGGTAAACAGCAAAAGACCATCCTTGATTACTCAATCACAATAGAAATTTTGATTTTTAAAAAAACATATCATCATGTTTCCCCACAGGTGGCTAGCCCCAGTGGACTCCTAAGCCAGGGATAGTGGGTTCCAGTCCCATCTGGGATGCTTGCTTTTCTTCCCTCTTTAAGGTAACCAAGGGTGTGTTTTAGTTTCGTTAAATGTGTTCCACTGTCTTCTCTAATAATTCATGTCCAAGTTGCTTGTAAAGTCGATCTCGCAAAAACCAGATCTGATACTGATCATAGAAAGCACGCTTTTTAAAATAACATATCATCACGTTTCCCCACAGGTGGCTAGCCCCAGTGGACTCCTAAGCCAGGATAGTGGGTTCCAGTCCCATCTGGGGTGCTTGCTTTTCTTCCCTCTTTAAGGTAACAAAGGGTGTGTTTTAGTTTCATTAAATGTGTTCCACTGTGTTCTCTAATAATTCATGTCCAAGTTGCTTGTAAAGTCGATCTCGCAAAAGCCAGATCTGATACTGATCATAGAAAGCACCCTTGTAAAGCAGGCTTGTGAAGCACATGCAAAGCTCCAGTGGCGCAATCGGTCAGCGCACGGTACTTATAAAGCAGTAACTGTTGAGCAATGCCGAGGTTGTTAGTTCGAGCCTCACCTGGAGCATTCTTTTCTAACCTTTATTGTTATATAAAAACTGCAGTAGGGCAGCAAAGTCTTTTACCCGTTTTCCATGTATTGAAAGCAAATTATCAAAACGACACAACAAAAGAAGTTCTCGCTCTCGTCCTAAGAAAGCAGGCACGTTATTAAGATTGTTTTCCCGATTGGAAAACAAACGCTAAAAGACCAGCCTTGATAACTTTTTAACATGAGAATATTTGATTGTAAACTAACTATCATCATACTGCAAACATCCAGCCCCAGTGGCCTAATGGATAAGGCACTGGCCTCCTAAGCCAGGGATTGAGGGTTCGAGTCCCATCTGGGGTGTATGCTTTCCTTCTCTATACCAGGTATCCATCAATGAGTTTTAGTTCAAGATAAAATGTGATTGATTGGCTTCTCTAATGATTCTCTTGCTTGTGAATTCAATCTTGCAAAATCTGGTACCATGCTTATCATGGAAACAATCCATCTGTAGCCATTCAATGCCTTCTGGCTGCTGTTGAAATGAGACAACAAAGGAAAGCCTCGCTCTTGACGAAAGCAAGCAAGCACACGATTAAGATTGTTTTCCGCATCTAAAGGTAAACAGCAAAAGACCATCCTTGATTACTCAATCACAATAGAAAATTTGCTTTTTAAAAAAACATATCTTCATGTTTCCCCACAGGTGGCTAGCCCCAGTGGACTCCTAAGCCAGGGATAGTGGGTTCCAGTCCCATCTGGGGTGCTTGCTTTTCTTCCCTCTTTAAGGTAACCAAGGGTGTGTTTTAGTTCTGTTAAATGTGTTCCACTGTCTTCTCTAATAATTCATGTCCAAGTTGCTTGTAAAGTCGATCTCGCAAAAGCCAGATCTGATACTGATCACAGAAAGCACGCTTTTTAAAAAAAACATATCATCACGTTTCCCCACAGGTGGCTAGCACCAGTGGACTCCTAAGCCAGAGATAGTGGGTTCCAGTCCCATCTGGGATGCTTCCTTTTCTTCCCTCTTTAAGGTAACCAAGGGTGTGTTTTAGTTCTGTTAAATGTGTTCCACTGTCTTCTCTAATAATTCATGTCCAAGTTGCTTGTAAAGTCGATCTCGCAAAAGCCAGATCTGATACTGATCATAGAAAGCACGCTTTTAAAAAAAACATATCATCACTTTTCCCCACCGGTGGCTATCCCCAGTGGACTCCTAAGCCAGGGATAGTGGGTTCCAGTCCCATCTGGGGTGCTTGCTTTTCTTCCCTCTTTAAGGTAACCAAGGGTGTGTTTTAGTTTCGTTAAATGTGTTCCACTGTCTTCTCTAATAATTCATGTCCAAGTTGCTTGTAAAGTCGATCTCGCAAAAACCAGATCTGATACTGATCATAGAAAGCACGCTTTTTGAAATAACATATCATCACGTTTCCCCACAGGTGGCTAGCCTCAGTGGACTCCTAAGCCAGGGATAGTGGGTTCCAGTCCCATCTGGGGTGCTTGCTTTTCTTCCCTCTTTAAGGTAACAAAGGGTGTGTTTTAGTTTCGTTAAATGTGTTCCACTGTCTTCTCTAATAATTCATGTCCAAGTTGCTTGTAAAGTCGATTTCGCAAAAGCCAGATCTGATACTGATCATAGAAAGCACCCTTGTAAAGCAGGCTTGTGAAGCACATGCAAAGCTCCAGTGGCGCAATCGGTCAGCGCGCGGTGCTTATAAAGCAGTAACTGTTGAGCAATGCTGAGGTTGTGAGTTCGAGCCTCACCAGGAGCATCGTTTTCTAACCTTTATTGTTATATAAAAACTGCAGTAGGGCAGCAAAGTCTTTTACCCGTTTTCCATGTATTGCAAGCAAATTATCAAAACGACACAACAAAAGAAGTTCTCAATCTCGTCCTAAGAAAGCAGGCACGTTATTAAGATTGTTTTCCCGATTGGAAAACAAACGGTAAAAGACCAGCCTTGATAACTTTTTAACATGAGAATATTTGATTGTAAACTAACTATCATCATACTGCAAACATCCAGCTCCAGTGGCCTAATGGATAAGGCACTGGCCTCCTAAGCCAGGGATTGTGGGTTCGAGTCCCATCTGGGGTGTATGCTTTCCTTCTCTATACCAGGTATCCATCAATGAGTTTTAGTTCAAGATAAAATGTGATTGATTGGCTTCTCTAATGATTCTCTTCCTTGTGAAGTCAATCTTGCAAAATCTGGTACCATGCTTATCATGGAAACAATCCATCTGTAGCCATTCAATGCCTTCTGGCTGCTGTTGGAATGAGACAACAAAGGAAAGCCTCGCTCTTGACGCAAGCAAGCACACGATTAAGATTGTTTTCCGCATCTAAAGGTAAACAGCAAAAGACCATCCTTGATTACTCAATCACAATAGAGAATTTGCTTTTTTTAAAAACATATCATCATGTTTCCCCTCAGGTGGCTAGCCCCAGTGGACTCCTAAGCCAGGGATAGTGGGTTCCAGTCCCATCTGGGGTGCTTGCTTTTCTTCCCTCTTTAAGGTAACCAAGGGTGTGTTTTAGTTCTGTTAAATGTGTTCCACTGTCTTCTCTAATAATTCATGTCCAAGTTGCTTGTAAAGTCGATCTCGCAAAAGCCAGATCTGATACTAATCATAGAAAGCACGCTTTTAAAAAAAAACATATCATCACGTTTCCCCACAGGTGGCTAGCCCCAGTGGACTCCTAAGCCAGAGATAGTGGGTTCCAGTCCCATCTGGGATGCTTGCTTTTCTTCCCTCTTTAAGGTAACCAAGGGTGTGTTTTAGTTTCGTTAAATGTGTTCCACTGTCTTCTCTAATAATTCATGTCCAAGTTGCTTGTAAAGTCGATCTCGCAAAAACCAGATCTGATACTGATCATAGAAAGCACGCTTTTTAAAATAACATATCATCACGTTTCCCCACAGGTGGCTAGCCCCAGTGGACTCCTAAGCCAGGGATAGTGGGTTCCAGTCCCATCTGGGATGCTTGCTTTTCTTCCCTCTTTAAAGTAACAAAGGGTGTGTTTTAGTTTCATTAAATGTGTTCCACTGTCTTCTCTAATAATTCATGTCCAAGTTGCTTGTAAAGTCGATCTCGCAAAATCCAGATCTGATACTGATCATAGAAAGCACCCTTGTAAAGCAGGCTTGTGAAACACATGCAAAGCTCCAGTGGCGCAATCGGTCAGCGCGCGGTACTTATAAAGCAGTAACTGTTGAGCAATGCCGAGGTTGTGAGTTCGAGCCTCACCTGGAGCATTGTTTTCTAACCTTTATTGTTATATAAAAACTGCAGTAGGGCAGCAAAGTCTTTTACCCGTTTTCCATGTATTGCAAGCAAATTATCAAAACGACACAACAAAAGAAGTTCTCGCTCTCGTCCTAAGAAAGCAGGCACGTTATTAAGATTGTTTTCCCGATTGGAAAACAAACGCTAAAAGACCAGCCTTGATAACTTTTTAACATGAGAATATTTGATTGTAAACTAACTATCATCATACTGCAAACATCCAGCCCCAGTGGCCTAATGGATAAGGCACTGGCCTCCTAAGCCAGGGATTGAGGGTTCGAGTCCCATCTGGGGTGTATGCTTTCCTTCTCTATACCAGGTATCCATCAATGAGTTTTAGTTCAAGATAAAATGTGATTGATTGGCTTCTCTAATGATTCTCTTGCTTGTGAATTCAATCTTGCAAAATCTGGTACCATGCTTATCATGGAAACAATCCATCTGTAGCCATTCAATGCCTTCTGGCTGCTGTTGAAATGAGACAACAAAGGAAAGCCTCGCTCTTGACGAAAGCAAGCAAGCACACGATTAAGATTGTTTTCCGCATCTAAAGGTAAACAGCAAAAGACCATCCTTGATTACTCAATCACAATAGAAAATTTGCTTTTTAAAAAAACATATCTTCATGTTTCCCCACAGGTGGCTAGCCCCAGTGGACTCCTAAGCCAGGGATAGTGGGTTCCAGTCCCATCTGGGGTGCTTGCTTTTCTTCCCTCTTTAAGGTAACCAAGGGTGTGTTTTAGTTCTGTTAAATGTGTTCCACTGTCTTCTCTAATAATTCATGTCCAAGTTGCTTGTAAAGTCGATCTCGCAAAAGCCAGATCTGATACTGATCACAGAAAGCACGCTTTTTAAAAAAAACATATCATCACGTTTCCCCACAGGTGGCTAGCACCAGTGGACTCCTAAGCCAGAGATAGTGGGTTCCAGTCCCATCTGGGATGCTTCCTTTTCTTCCCTCTTTAAGGTAACCAAGGGTGTGTTTTAGTTCTGTTAAATGTGTTCCACTGTCTTCTCTAATAATTCATGTCCAAGTTGCTTGTAAAGTCGATCTCGCAAAAGCCAGATCTGATACTGATCATAGAAAGCACGCTTTTAAAAAAAACATATCATCACTTTTCCCCACCGGTGGCTATCCCCAGTGGACTCCTAAGCCAGGGATAGTGGGTTCCAGTCCCATCTGGGGTGCTTGCTTTTCTTCCCTCTTTAAGGTAACCAAGGGTGTGTTTTAGTTTCGTTAAATGTGTTCCACTGTCTTCTCTAATAATTCATGTCCAAGTTGCTTGTAAAGTCGATCTCGCAAAAACCAGATCTGATACTGATCATAGAAAGCACGCTTTTTGAAATAACATATCATCACGTTTCCCCACAGGTGGCTAGCCTCAGTGGACTCCTAAGCCAGGGATAGTGGGTTCCAGTCCCATCTGGGGTGCTTGCTTTTCTTCCCTCTTTAAGGTAACAAAGGGTGTGTTTTAGTTTCGTTAAATGTGTTCCACTGTCTTCTCTAATAATTCATGTCCAAGTTGCTTGTAAAGTCGATTTCGCAAAAGCCAGATCTGATACTGATCATAGAAAGCACCCTTGTAAAGCAGGCTTGTGAAGCACATGCAAAGCTCCAGTGGCGCAATCGGTCAGCGCGCGGTGCTTATAAAGCAGTAACTGTTGAGCAATGCTGAGGTTGTGAGTTCGAGCCTCACCAGGAGCATCGTTTTCTAACCTTTATTGTTATATAAAAACTGCAGTAGGGCAGCAAAGTCTTTTACCCGTTTTCCATGTATTGCAAGCAAATTATCAAAACGACACAACAAAAGAAGTTCTCAATCTCGTCCTAAGAAAGCAGGCACGTTATTAAGATTGTTTTCCCGATTGGAAAACAAACGGTAAAAGACCAGCCTTGATAACTTTTTAACATGAGAATATTTGATTGTAAACTAACTATCATCATACTGCAAACATCCAGCTCCAGTGGCCTAATGGATAAGGCACTGGCCTCCTAAGCCAGGGATTGTGGGTTCGAGTCCCATCTGGGGTGTATGCTTTCCTTCTCTATACCAGGTATCCATCAATGAGTTTTAGTTCAAGATAAAATGTGATTGATTGGCTTCTCTAATGATTCTCTTCCTTGTGAAGTCAATCTTGCAAAATCTGGTACCATGCTTATCATGGAAACAATCCATCTGTAGCCATTCAATGCCTTCTGGCTGCTGTTGGAATGAGACAACAAAGGAAAGCCTCGCTCTTGACGCAAGCAAGCACACGATTAAGATTGTTTTCCGCATCTAAAGGTAAACAGCAAAAGACCATCCTTGATTACTCAATCACAATAGAGAATTTGCTTTTTTTAAAAACATATCATCATGTTTCCCCTCAGGTGGCTAGCCCCAGTGGACTCCTAAGCCAGGGATAGTGGGTTCCAGTCCCATCTGGGGTGCTTGCTTTTCTTCCCTCTTTAAGGTAACCAAGGGTGTGTTTTAGTTCTGTTAAATGTGTTCCACTGTCTTCTCTAATAATTCATGTCCAAGTTGCTTGTAAAGTCGATCTCGCAAAAGCCAGATCTGATACTAATCATAGAAAGCACGCTTTTAAAAAAAAACATATCATCACGTTTCCCCACAGGTGGCTAGCCCCAGTGGACTCCTAAGCCAGAGATAGTGGGTTCCAGTCCCATCTGGGATGCTTGCTTTTCTTCCCTCTTTAAGGTAACCAAGGGTGTGTTTTAGTTTCGTTAAATGTGTTCCACTGTCTTCTCTAATAATTCATGTCCAAGTTGCTTGTAAAGTCGATCTCGCAAAAACCAGATCTGATACTGATCATAGAAAGCACGCTTTTTAAAATAACATATCATCACGTTTCCCCACAGGTGGCTAGCCCCAGTGGACTCCTAAGCCAGGGATAGTGGGTTCCAGTCCCATCTGGGATGCTTGCTTTTCTTCCCTCTTTAAAGTAACAAAGGGTGTGTTTTAGTTTCATTAAATGTGTTCCACTGTCTTCTCTAATAATTCATGTCCAAGTTGCTTGTAAAGTCGATCTCGCAAAATCCAGATCTGATACTGATCATAGAAAGCACCCTTGTAAAGCAGGCTTGTGAAACACATGCAAAGCTCCAGTGGCGCAATCGGTCAGCGCGCGGTACTTATAAAGCAGTAACTGTTGAGCAATGCCGAGGTTGTGAGTTCGAGCCTCACCTGGAGCATTCTTTTCTAACCTTTATTGTTATATAAAAACTGCAGTAGGGCAGCAAAGTCTTTTACCCGTTTTCCATGTATTGCAAGCAAATTATCAAAACGACACAACAAAAGAAGTTCTCGCTCTCGTCCTAAGAAAGCAGGCACGTTATTAAGATTGTTTTCCCGATTGGAAAACAAACGGTAAAAGACAAGCCTTGATAACTTTTTAACATGAGAATATTTCATTGTAAACTAACTATCTATCATCATACTGCAAACATCCAGCTCCAGTGGCCTAATGGAGAAGGCACTGGCCTCCTAAGCCAGGGATTGTGGGTTCGAGTCCTATCTGGGGTGTATGCTTTCCTTCTCTATACCAGGTATCCATCAATGAGTTTTAGTTCAAGATAAAATGTGATTGATTGGCTTCTCTAATGGTTCTCTTCCTTGTGAATTCAATCTTGCAAAATCTGGTACCATGCTTATCATGGAAACAATCCATCTGTAGCCATTTAATGCCTTCTGGCTGCTGATGGAATGAGACAACAAAGGAAAGCCTCGCTCTTGATGAAAGCAAGCAAGCACACGATTAAGATTGTTTTCCGCATCTAAAGGTAAACAGCAAAAGACCATCCTTGATTACTCAATCACAATAGAAATTTTGCTTTTTAAAAAAACATATCATCATGTTTCCCCACAGGTGGCTAGCCCCAGTGGACTCCTAAGCCAGGGATAGTGGGTTCCAGTCCCATCTGGGATGCTTGCTTTTCTTCCCTCTTTAAGGTAACCAAGGGTGTGTTTTAGTTTCGTTAAATGTGTTCCACTGTCTTCTCTAATAATTCATGTCCAAGTTGCTTGTAAAGTCGATCTCGCAAAAACCAGATCTGATACTGATCATAGAAAGCACGCTTTTTAAAATAACATATCATCACGTTTCCCCACAGGTGGCTAGCCCCAGTGGACTCCTAAGCCAGGATAGTGGGTTCCAGTCCCATCTGGGGTGCTTGCTTTTCTTCCCTCTTTAAGGTAACAAAGGGTGTGTTTTAGTTTCATTAAATGTGTTCCACTGTGTTCTCTAATAATTCATGTCCAAGTTGCTTGTAAAGTCGATCTCGCAAAAGCCAGATCTGATACTGATCATAGAAAGCACCCTTGTAAAGCAGGCTTGTGAAGCACATGCAAAGCTCCAGTGGCGCAATCGGTCAGCGCACGGTACTTATAAAGCAGTAACTGTTGAGCAATGCCGAGGTTGTTAGTTCGAGCCTCACCTGGAGCATTCTTTTCTAACCTTTATTGTTATATAAAAACTGCAGTAGGGCAGCAAAGTCTTTTACCCGTTTTCCATGTATTGAAAGCAAATTATCAAAACGACACAACAAAAGAAGTTCTCGCTCTCGTCCTAAGAAAGCAGGCACGTTATTAAGATTGTTTTCCCGATTGGAAAACAAACGCTAAAAGACCAGCCTTGATAACTTTTTAACATGAGAATATTTGATTGTAAACTAACTATCATCATACTGCAAACATCCAGCCCCAGTGGCCTAATGGATAAGGCACTGGCCTCCTAAGCCAGGGATTGAGGGTTCGAGTCCCATCTGGGGTGTATGCTTTCCTTCTCTATACCAGGTATCCATCAATGAGTTTTAGTTCAAGATAAAATGTGATTGATTGGCTTCTCTAATGATTCTCTTGCTTGTGAATTCAATCTTGCAAAATCTGGTACCATGCTTATCATGGAAACAATCCATCTGTAGCCATTCAATGCCTTCTGGCTGCTGTTGAAATGAGACAACAAAGGAAAGCCTCGCTCTTGACGAAAGCAAGCAAGCACACGATTAAGATTGTTTTCCGCATCTAAAGGTAAACAGCAAAAGACCATCCTTGATTACTCAATCACAATAGAAAATTTGCTTTTTAAAAAAACATATCTTCATGTTTCCCCACAGGTGGCTAGCCCCAGTGGACTCCTAAGCCAGGGATAGTGGGTTCCAGTCCCATCTGGGGTGCTTGCTTTTCTTCCCTCTTTAAGGTAACCAAGGGTGTGTTTTAGTTCTGTTAAATGTGTTCCACTGTCTTCTCTAATAATTCATGTCCAAGTTGCTTGTAAAGTCGATCTCGCAAAAGCCAGATCTGATACTGATCACAGAAAGCACGCTTTTTAAAAAAAACATATCATCACGTTTCCCCACAGGTGGCTAGCACCAGTGGACTCCTAAGCCAGAGATAGTGGGTTCCAGTCCCATCTGGGATGCTTCCTTTTCTTCCCTCTTTAAGGTAACCAAGGGTGTGTTTTAGTTCTGTTAAATGTGTTAGACTGTCTTCTCTAATAATTCATGTCCAAGTTGCTTGTAAAGTCGATCTCGCAAAAGCCAGATCTGATACTAATCATAGAAAGCACGCTTTTAAAAAAAAACATATCATCACGTTTCCCCACAGGTGGCTAGCCCCAGTGGACTCCTAAGCCAGAGATAGTGGGTTCCAGTCCCATCTGGGATGCTTGCTTTTCTTCCCTCTTTAAGGTAACCAAGGGTGTGTTTTAGTTTCGTTAAATGTGTTCCACTGTCTTCTCTAATAATTCATGTCCAAGTTGCTTGTAAAGTCGATCTCGCAAAAACCAGATCTGATACTGATCATAGAAAGCACGCTTTTTAAAATAACATATCATCACGTTTCCCCACAGGTGGCTAGCCCTAGTGGACTCCTAAGCCAGGGATAGTGGGTTCCAGTCCCATCTGGGGTGCTTGCTTTTCTTCCCTCTTTAAGGTAACAAAGGGTGTGTTTTAGTTTCATTAAATGTGTTCCACTGTCTTCTCTAATAATTCATGTCCAAGTTGCTTGTAAAGTCGATCTCGCAAAAGCCAGATCTGATACTGATCATAGAAAGCACCCTTGTAAAGCAGGCTTGTGAAGCACATGCAAAGCTCTAGTGGCGCAATCGGTCAGCGCGTGGTACTTATATAGCAGTAACTGTTGAGCAATGCCGAGGTTGTGAGTTCGAGCCTCACCTGGAGCATTCTTTTCTAACCTTTATTGTTATATAAAAACTGCAGTAGGGCAGCAAAGTCTTTTACCCGTTTTCCATGTATTGTAAGCAAATTATCAAAACGACACAACAAAAGAAGTTCTCGCTCTCGTCCTAAGAAAGCAGGCACGTTATTAAGATTGTTTTCCCGATTGGAAAACAAATGGTAAAAGACCGGCCTTGATAACTTTTTAACATGAGAATATTTGATTGTAAACTAACTATCATCAAGCTGCATACATCCAGCCCCAGTGGCCTAATGGATAAGGCACTGGCCTCCTAAGCCAGGGATTGTGGGTTCAAGTCCCATCTGGGGTGTATGCTTTCCTTCACTATACCAGGTATCCATCAATGAGTTTTAGTTCAAGATAAAATGTGATTGATTGGCTTCTCTAATGATTCTCTTCCTTGTGAAGTCAATCTTGCAAAATCTGGTACCATGCTTATCATGGAAACAATCCATCTGTAGCCATTCAATGCCTTCTGGCTGCTGTTGGAATGAGACAACAAAGGAAAGCCTCGCTCTTGACAAAAGCAAGCAAGCACACGATTAAGATTGTTTTCCGCATCTAAAGGTATACAGCAAAAGACCATCCTTGATTACTCAATCACAATAGAAATTTTGCTTTTTAAAAAAACATATCATCATGTTTCCCCACAGGTGGCTAGCCCCAGTGGACTCCTAAGCCAGGGATAGTGGGTTCCAGTCCCATCTGGGGTGCTTGCTTTTCTTCCCTCTTTAAGGTAACCAAGGGTGTGTTTTAGTTTCATTAAATGTGTTCCACTGTCTTCTCTAATAATTCATGTCCAAGTTGCTTGTAAAGTCGATCTCGCAAAAGCCAGATCTGATACTGATCATAGAAAGCACGCTTTTTAAAAAAAAACATATCATCACGTTTCCCCACCGGTGGCTAGCCCCAGTGGACTCCTAAGCCAGGGATAGTGGGTTCCAGTCCCATCTGGGATGCTTGCTTTTCTTCCCTCTTTAAGGTAACCAAGGGTGTGTTTTAGTTTCGTTAAATGTGTTCCACTGTCTTCTCTAATAATTCATGTCCAAGTTGCTTGTAAAGTCGATCTCGCAAAAACCAGATCTGATACTGATCATAGAAAGCACGCTTTTTAAAATAACATATCATCACGTTTCCCCACAGATGGCTAGCCCTAGTGGACTCCTAAGCCAGGGATAGTGGGTTCCAGTCCCATCTGGGGTGCTTGCTTTTCTTCCCTCTTTAAGGTAACAAAGGGTGTGTTTTAGTTTCGTTAAATGTGTTCCACTGTCTTCTCTAATAATTCATGTCCAAGTTGCTTGTAAAGTCGATTTCGCAAAAGCCAGATCTGATACTGATCATAGAAAGCACCCTTGTAAAGCAGGCTTGTGAAGCACATGCAAAGCTCCAGTGGCGCAATCGGTCAGCGCGCGGTGCTTATAAAGCAGTAACTGTTGAGCAATGCTGAGGTTGTGAGTTCGAGCCTCACCAGGAGCATCGTTTTCTAACCTTTATTGTTATATAAAAACTGCAGTAGGGCAGCAAAGTCTTTTACCCGTTTTCCATGTATTGCAAGCAAATTATCAAAACGACACAACAAAAGAAGTTCTCAATCTCGTCCTAAGAAAGCAGGCACGTTATTAAGATTGTTTTCCCGATTGGAAAACAAACGGTAAAAGACCAGCCTTGATAACTTTTTAACATGAGAATATTTGATTGTAAACTAACTATCATCATACTGCAAACATCCAGCTCCAGTGGCCTAATGGATAAGGCACTGGCCTCCTAAGCCAGGGATTGTGGGTTCGAGTCCCATCTGGGGTGTATGCTTTCCTTCTCTATACCAGGTATCCATCAATGAGTTTTAGTTCAAGATAAAATTTGATTGATTGGCTTCTCTAATGATTCTCTTCCTTGTGAAGTCAATCTTGCAAAATCTGGTACCATGCTTATCATGGAAACAATCCATCTGTAGCCATTCAATGCCTTCTGGCTGCTGTTGGAATGAGACAACAAAGGAAAGCCTCGCTCTTGACGAAAGCAAGCAAGCACACGATTAAGATTGTTTTCCGCATCTAAAGGTAAACAGCAAAAGACCATCCTTGATTACTCAATCACAATAGAGAATTTGCTTTTTTTTAAAACATATCATCATGTTTCCCCTCAGGTGGCTAGCCCCAGTGGACTCCTAAGCCAGGGATAGTGGGTTCCAGTCCCATCTGGGGTGCTTGCTTTTCTTCCCTCTTTAAGGTAACCAAGGGTGTGTTTTAGTTCTGTTAAATGTGTTCCACTGTCTTCTCTAATAATTCATGTCCAAGTTGCTTGTAAAGTCGATCTCGCAAAAGCCAGATCTGATACTAATCATAGAAAGCACGCTTTTAAAAAAAAACATATCATCACGTTTCCCCACAGGTGGCTAGCCCCAGTGGACTCCTAAGCCAGAGATAGTGGGTTCCAGTCCCATCTGGGATGCTTGCTTTTCTTCCCTCTTTAAGGTAACCAAGGGTGTGTTTTAGTTTCGTTAAATGTGTTCCACTGTCTTCTCTAATAATTCATGTCCAAGTTGCTTGTAAAGTCGATCTCGCAAAAACCAGATCTGATACTGATCATAGAAAGCACGCTTTTTAAAATAACATATCATCACGTTTCCCCACAGGTGGCTAGCCCCAGTGGACTCCTAAGCCAGGGATAGTGGGTTCCAGTCCCATCTGGGGTGCTTGCTTTTCTTCCCTCTTTAAAGTAACAAAGGGTGTGTTTTAGTTTCATTAAATGTGTTCCACTGTCTTCTCTAATAATTCATGTCCAAGTTGCTTGTAAAGTCGATCTCGCAAAATCCAGATCTGATACTGATCATAGAAAGCACCCTTGTAAAGCAGGCTTGTGAAACACATGCAAAGCTCCAGTGGCGCAATCGGTCAGCGCGCGGTACTTATAAAGCAGTAACTGTTGAGCAATGCCGAGGTTGTGAGTTCGAGCCTCACCTGGAGCATTGTTTTCTAACCTTTATTGTTATATAAAAACTGCAGTAGGGCAGCAAAGTCTTTTACCCGTTTTCCATGTATTGCAAGCAAATTATCAAAACGACACAACAAAAGAAGTTCTCGCTCTCGTCCTAAGAAAGCAGGCACGTTATTAAGATTGTTTTCCCGATTGGAAAACAAACGGTAAAAGACAAGCCTTGATAACTTTTTAACATGAGAATATTTCATTGTAAACTAACTATCTATCATCATACTGCAAACATCCAGCTCCAGTGGCCTAATGGAGAAGGCACTGGCCTCCTAAGCCAGGGATTGTGGGTTCGAGTCCTATCTGGGGTGTATGCTTTCCTTCTCTATACCAGGTATCCATCAATGAGTTTTAGTTCAAGATAAAATGTGATTGATTGGCTTCTCTAATGGTTCTCTTCCTTGTGAATTCAATCTTGCAAAATCTGGTACCATGCTTATCATGGAAACAATCCATCTGTAGCCATTTAATGCCTTCTGGCTGCTGATGGAATGAGACAACAAAGGAAAGCCTCGCTCTTGATGAAAGCAAGCAAGCACACGATTAAGATTGTTTTCCGCATCTAAAGGTAAACAGCAAAAGACCATCCTTGATTACTCAATCACAATAGAAATTTTGCTTTTTAAAAAAACATATCATCATGTTTCCCCACAGGTGGCTAGCCCCAGTGGACTCCTAAGCCAGGGATAGTGGGTTCCAGTCCCATCTGGGATGCTTGCTTTTCTTCCCTCTTTAAGGTAACCAAGGGTGTGTTTTAGTTTCGTTAAATGTGTTCCACTGTCTTCTCTAATAATTCATGTCCAAGTTGCTTGTAAAGTCGATCTCGCAAAAACCAGATCTGATACTGATCATAGAAAGCACGCTTTTTAAAATAACATATCATCACGTTTCCCCACAGGTGGCTAGCCCCAGTGGACTCCTAAGCCAGGATAGTGGGTTCCAGTCCCATCTGGGGTGCTTGCTTTTCTTCCCTCTTTAAGGTAACAAAGGGTGTGTTTTAGTTTCATTAAATGTGTTCCACTGTGTTCTCTAATAATTCATGTCCAAGTTGCTTGTAAAGTCGATCTCGCAAAAGCCAGATCTGATACTGATCATAGAAAGCACCCTTGTAAAGCAGGCTTGTGAAGCACATGCAAAGCTCCAGTGGCGCAATCGGTCAGCGCACGGTACTTATAAAGCAGTAACTGTTGAGCAATGCCGAGGTTGTTAGTTCGAGCCTCACCTGGAGCATTCTTTTCTAACCTTTATTGTTATATAAAAACTGCAGTAGGGCAGCAAAGTCTTTTACCCGTTTTCCATGTATTGAAAGCAAATTATCAAAACGACACAACAAAAGAAGTTCTCGCTCTCGTCCTAAGAAAGCAGGCACGTTATTAAGATTGTTTTCCCGATTGGAAAACAAACGCTAAAAGACCAGCCTTGATAACTTTTTAACATGAGAATATTTGATTGTAAACTAACTATCATCATACTGCAAACATCCAGCCCCAGTGGCCTAATGGATAAGGCACTGGCCTCCTAAGCCAGGGATTGAGGGTTCGAGTCCCATCTGGGGTGTATGCTTTCCTTCTCTATACCAGGTATCCATCAATGAGTTTTAGTTCAAGATAAAATGTGATTGATTGGCTTCTCTAATGATTCTCTTGCTTGTGAATTCAATCTTGCAAAATCTGGTACCATGCTTATCATGGAAACAATCCATCTGTAGCCATTCAATGCCTTCTGGCTGCTGTTGAAATGAGACAACAAAGGAAAGCCTCGCTCTTGACGAAAGCAAGCAAGCACACGATTAAGATTGTTTTCCGCATCTAAAGGTAAACAGCAAAAGACCATCCTTGATTACTCAATCACAATAGAAAATTTGCTTTTTAAAAAAACATATCTTCATGTTTCCCCACAGGTGGCTAGCCCCAGTGGACTCCTAAGCCAGGGATAGTGGGTTCCAGTCCCATCTGGGGTGCTTGCTTTTCTTCCCTCTTTAAGGTAACCAAGGGTGTGTTTTAGTTCTGTTAAATGTGTTCCACTGTCTTCTCTAATAATTCATGTCCAAGTTGCTTGTAAAGTCGATCTCGCAAAAGCCAGATCTGATACTGATCACAGAAAGCACGCTTTTTAAAAAAAACATATCATCACGTTTCCCCACAGGTGGCTAGCACCAGTGGACTCCTAAGCCAGAGATAGTGGGTTCCAGTCCCATCTGGGATGCTTCCTTTTCTTCCCTCTTTAAGGTAACCAAGGGTGTGTTTTAGTTCTGTTAAATGTGTTAGACTGTCTTCTCTAATAATTCATGTCCAAGTTGCTTGTAAAGTCGATCTCGCAAAAGCCAGATCTGATACTAATCATAGAAAGCACGCTTTTAAAAAAAAACATATCATCACGTTTCCCCACAGGTGGCTAGCCCCAGTGGACTCCTAAGCCAGAGATAGTGGGTTCCAGTCCCATCTGGGATGCTTGCTTTTCTTCCCTCTTTAAGGTAACCAAGGGTGTGTTTTAGTTTCGTTAAATGTGTTCCACTGTCTTCTCTAATAATTCATGTCCAAGTTGCTTGTAAAGTCGATCTCGCAAAAACCAGATCTGATACTGATCATAGAAAGCACGCTTTTTAAAATAACATATCATCACGTTTCCCCACAGGTGGCTAGCCCTAGTGGACTCCTAAGCCAGGGATAGTGGGTTCCAGTCCCATCTGGGGTGCTTGCTTTTCTTCCCTCTTTAAGGTAACAAAGGGTGTGTTTTAGTTTCATTAAATGTGTTCCACTGTCTTCTCTAATAATTCATGTCCAAGTTGCTTGTAAAGTCGATCTCGCAAAAGCCAGATCTGATACTGATCATAGAAAGCACCCTTGTAAAGCAGGCTTGTGAAGCACATGCAAAGCTCTAGTGGCGCAATCGGTCAGCGCGTGGTACTTATATAGCAGTAACTGTTGAGCAATGCCGAGGTTGTGAGTTCGAGCCTCACCTGGAGCATTCTTTTCTAACCTTTATTGTTATATAAAAACTGCAGTAGGGCAGCAAAGTCTTTTACCCGTTTTCCATGTATTGTAAGCAAATTATCAAAACGACACAACAAAAGAAGTTCTCGCTCTCGTCCTAAGAAAGCAGGCACGTTATTAAGATTGTTTTCCCGATTGGAAAACAAATGGTAAAAGACCGGCCTTGATAACTTTTTAACATGAGAATATTTGATTGTAAACTAACTATCATCAAGCTGCATACATCCAGCCCCAGTGGACTAATGGATAAGGCACTGGCCTCCTAAGCCAGGGATTGTGGGTTCAAGTCCCATCTGGGGTGTATGCTTTCCTTCACTATACCAGGTATCCATCAATGAGTTTTAGTTCAAGATAAAATGTGATTGATTGGCTTCTCTAATGATTCTCTTCCTTGTGAAGTCAATCTTGCAAAATCTGGTACCATGCTTATCATGGAAACAATCCATCTGTAGCCATTCAATGCCTTCTGGCTGCTGTTGGAATGAGACAACAAAGGAAAGCCTCGCTCTTGACAAAAGCAAGCAAGCACACGATTAAGATTGTTTTCCGCATCTAAAGGTATACAGCAAAAGACCATCCTTGATTACTCAATCACAATAGAAATTTTGCTTTTTAAAAAAACATATCATCATGTTTCCCCACAGGTGGCTAGCCCCAGTGGACTCCTAAGCCAGGGATAGTGGGTTCCAGTCCCATCTGGGGTGCTTGCTTTTCTTCCCTCTTTAAGGTAACCAAGGGTGTGTTTTAGTTTCATTAAATGTGTTCCACTGTCTTCTCTAATAATTCATGTCCAAGTTGCTTGTAAAGTCGATCTCGCAAAAGCCAGATCTGATACTGATCATAGAAAGCACGCTTTTTAAAAAAAAACATATCATCACGTTTCCCCACCGGTGGCTATCCCCAGTGGACTCCTAAGCCAGGGATAGTGGGTTCCAGTCCCATCTGGGGTGCTTGCTTTTCTTCACTCTTTAAGGTAACCAAGCGTGTGTTTTAGTTTTGTTAAATGTGTTCCACTGTCTTCTCTAATAATTCATGTCCAAGTTGCTTGTAAAGTCGATCTCGCAAAAACCAGATCTGATACTGATCATAGAAAGCACGCTTTTTAAAATAACATATCATCACGTTTCCCCACAGGTGGCTAGCCCCAGTGGACTCCTAAGCCAGGGATAGTGGGTTCCAGTCCCATCTGGGGTGCTTGCTTTTCTTCCCTCTTTAAGGTAACAAAGGGTGTGTTTTAGTTTCATTAAATGTGTTCCACTGTCTTCTCTAATAATTCATGTCCAAGTTGCTTGTAAAGTCGATCTTGCAAAAGCCAGATCTGATACTGATCATAGAAAGCACCCTTGTAAAGCAGGCTTGTAAAGCAGGCTTGTGAAACACATGCAAAGCTCCAGTGGAGCAATCGGTCAGCGCGCGGTACTTATAAAGCAGTAACTGTTGAGCAATGCTGAGGTTGTGAGTTCGAGTCTCACCTGGAGCATTCTTTTCTAACCTTTATTGTTATATAAAAACTGCTGTAGGGCAGCAAAGTCTTTTACCCGTTTTCCATGTATTGTAAGCAAATTATCAAAACGACACAACAAAAGAAGTTATCGCTCTCGTCCTAAGAAAGCAGGCACGTTATTAAGATTGTTTTCCCGATTGGAAAACAAACGGTAAAAAACCAGCCTTGATAACTTTTTAACATGAGAATATTTGATTGTAAACTAACTATCATCATACTGCATACATCCAGCCCCAGTGGCCTAATGGATAAGGCACTGGCCTCCTAAGCCAGGGATTGTGGGTTCAAGTTCCATCTGGGGTGTATGCTTTCCTTCGCTATACCAGGTATCAATCAATGAGTTTTAGTTCAAGATAAAATGTGATTGATTGGCTTCTCTAATGGTTCTCTTCCTTGTGAATTCAATCTTGCAAAATCTGGTACCATGCTTATCATGGAAACAATCCATCTGTAGCCATTCAATGCCTTCTGGCTGCTGATGGAATGAGACAACAAAGGAAAGCCTCGCTCTTGACGAAAGCAAGCAAGCACACGATTAAGATAGTTTTCCGCATCTAAAGGTATACAGCAAAAGACCATCCTTGATTACTCAATCACAATAGAAATTTTGCTTTTTAAAAAAATATATCATCATGTTTCCCCACAGGTGGCTAGCCCCAGTGGACTCCTAAGCCAGGAATAGTGGGTTCCAGTCCCATCTGGGGTGCTTGCTTTTCTTCCCTCTTTAAGGTAACCAAGGGTGTGTTTTAGTTCTGTTAAATGTGTTCCACTGTCTTCTCTAATAATTCATGTCCAAGTTGCTTGTAAAGTCGATCTCGCAAAAGCCAGATCTGATACTGATCATAGAAAGCACGCTTTTTAAAAAAAACATATCATCACGTTTCCCCACCGGTGGCTATCCCCAGTGGACTCCTAAGCCAGGTATAGTGGGTTCCAGTCCCATCTGGGGTGCTTGCTTTTCTTCACTCTTTAAGGTAACCAAGGGTGTGTTTTAGTTTTGTTAAATGTGTTCCACTGTCTTCTCTAATAATTCATGTCCAAGTTGCTTGTAAAGTCGATCTCGCAAAAACCAGATCTGATACTGATAATAGAAAGCACGCTTTTTAAAATAACATATCATCACGTTTCCCCACAGGTGGCTAGCCCCAGTGGACTCCTAAGCCAGGGATAGTGGGTTCCAGTCCCATCTGGGGTGCTTGCTTTTCTTCCCTCTTTAAGCTAACCAAGGGTGTGTTTTAGTTTCATTAAATGTGTTCCACTGTCTTCTCTAATAATTCATGTCCAAGTTGCTTGTAAAGTCGATTTCGCAAAAGCCAGATCTGATACTGATCATAGAAAGCACCCTTGTAAAGCAGGCTTGTGAAGCACATGCAAAGCTCCAGTGGCGCAATCGGTCAGCGCGCGGTGCTTATAAAGCAGTAACTGTTGAGCAATGCTGAGGTTGTGAGTTCGAGCCTCACCAGGAGCATCGTTTTCTAACCTTTATTGTTATATAAAAACTGCAGTAGGGCAGCAAAGTCTTTTACCCGTTTTCCATGTATTGCAAGCAAATTATCAAAACGACACAACAAAAGAAGTTCTCAATCTCGTCCTAAGAAAGCAGGCACGTTATTAAGATTGTTTTCCCGATTGGAAAACAAACGGTAAAAGACCAGCCTTGATAACTTTTTAACATGAGAATATTTGATTGTAAACTAACTATCATCATACTGCAAACATCCAGCTCCAGTGGCCTAATGGATAAGGCACTGGCCTCCTAAGCCAGGGATTGTGGGTTCGAGTCCCATCTGGGGTGTATGCTTTCCTTCTCTATACCAGGTATCCATCAATGAGTTTTAGTTCAAGATAAAATTTGATTGATTGGCTTCTCTAATGATTCTCTTCCTTGTGAAGTCAATCTTGCAAAATCTGGTACCATGCTTATCATGGAAACAATCCATCTGTAGCCATTCAATGCCTTCTGGCTGCTGTTGGAATGAGACAACAAAGGAAAGCCTCGCTCTTGACGAAAGCAAGCAAGCACACGATTAAGATTGTTTTCCGCATCTAAAGGTAAACAGCAAAAGACCATCCTTGATTACTCAATCACAATAGAGAATTTGCTTTTTTTTAAAACATATCATCATGTTTCCCCTCAGGTGGCTAGCCCCAGTGGACTCCTAAGCCAGGGATAGTGGGTTCCAGTCCCATCTGGGGTGCTTGCTTTTCTTCCCTCTTTAAGGTAACCAAGGGTGTGTTTTAGTTCTGTTAAATGTGTTCCACTGTCTTCTCTAATAATTCATGTCCAAGTTGCTTGTAAAGTCGATCTCGCAAAAGCCAGATCTGATACTAATCATAGAAAGCACGCTTTTAAAAAAAAACATATCATCACGTTTCCCCACAGGTGGCTAGCCCCAGTGGACTCCTAAGCCAGAGATAGTGGGTTCCAGTCCCATCTGGGATGCTTGCTTTTCTTCCCTCTTTAAGGTAACCAAGGGTGTGTTTTAGTTTCGTTAAATGTGTTCCACTGTCTTCTCTAATAATTCATGTCCAAGTTGCTTGTAAAGTCGATCTCGCAAAAACCAGATCTGATACTGATCATAGAAAGCACGCTTTTTAAAATAACATATCATCACGTTTCCCCACAGGTGGCTAGCCCCAGTGGACTCCTAAGCCAGGGATAGTGGGTTCCAGTCCCATCTGGGGTGCTTGCTTTTCTTCCCTCTTTAAAGTAACAAAGGGTGTGTTTTAGTTTCATTAAATGTGTTCCACTGTCTTCTCTAATAATTCATGTCCAAGTTGCTTGTAAAGTCGATCTCGCAAAATCCAGATCTGATACTGATCATAGAAAGCACCCTTGTAAAGCAGGCTTGTGAAACACATGCAAAGCTCCAGTGGCGCAATCGGTCAGCGCGCGGTACTTATAAAGCAGTAACTGTTGAGCAATGCCGAGGTTGTGAGTTCGAGCCTCACCTGGAGCATTGTTTTCTAACCTTTATTGTTATATAAAAACTGCAGTAGGGCAGCAAAGTCTTTTACCCGTTTTCCATGTATTGCAAGCAAATTATCAAAACGACACAACAAAAGAAGTTCTCGCTCTCGTCCTAAGAAAGCAGGCACGTTATTAAGATTGTTTTCCCGATTGGAAAACAAACGGTAAAAGACAAGCCTTGATAACTTTTTAACATGAGAATATTTCATTGTAAACTAACTATCTATCATCATACTGCAAACATCCAGCTCCAGTGGCCTAATGGAGAAGGCACTGGCCTCCTAAGCCAGGGATTGTGGGTTCGAGTCCTATCTGGGGTGTATGCTTTCCTTCTCTATACCAGGTATCCATCAATGAGTTTTAGTTCAAGATAAAATGTGATTGATTGGCTTCTCTAATGGTTCTCTTCCTTGTGAATTCAATCTTGCAAAATCTGGTACCATGCTTATCATGGAAACAATCCATCTGTAGCCATTTAATGCCTTCTGGCTGCTGATGGAATGAGACAACAAAGGAAAGCCTCGCTCTTGATGAAAGCAAGCAAGCACACGATTAAGATTGTTTTCCGCATCTAAAGGTAAACAGCAAAAGACCATCCTTGATTACTCAATCACAATAGAAATTTTGCTTTTTAAAAAAACATATCATCATGTTTCCCCACAGGTGGCTAGCCCCAGTGGACTCCTAAGCCAGGGATAGTGGGTTCCAGTCCCATCTGGGATGCTTGCTTTTCTTCCCTCTTTAAGGTAACCAAGGGTGTGTTTTAGTTTCGTTAAATGTGTTCCACTGTCTTCTCTAATAATTCATGTCCAAGTTGCTTGTAAAGTCGATCTCGCAAAAACCAGATCTGATACTGATCATAGAAAGCACGCTTTTTAAAATAACATATCATCACGTTTCCCCACAGGTGGCTAGCCCCAGTGGACTCCTAAGCCAGGATAGTGGGTTCCAGTCCCATCTGGGGTGCTTGCTTTTCTTCCCTCTTTAAGGTAACAAAGGGTGTGTTTTAGTTTCATTAAATGTGTTCCACTGTGTTCTCTAATAATTCATGTCCAAGTTGCTTGTAAAGTCGATCTCGCAAAAGCCAGATCTGATACTGATCATAGAAAGCACCCTTGTAAAGCAGGCTTGTGAAGCACATGCAAAGCTCCAGTGGCGCAATCGGTCAGCGCACGGTACTTATAAAGCAGTAACTGTTGAGCAATGCCGAGGTTGTTAGTTCGAGCCTCACCTGGAGCATTCTTTTCTAACCTTTATTGTTATATAAAAACTGCAGTAGGGCAGCAAAGTCTTTTACCCGTTTTCCATGTATTGAAAGCAAATTATCAAAACGACACAACAAAAGAAGTTCTCGCTCTCGTCCTAAGAAAGCAGGCACGTTATTAAGATTGTTTTCCCGATTGGAAAACAAACGCTAAAAGACCAGCCTTGATAACTTTTTAACATGAGAATATTTGATTGTAAACTAACTATCATCATACTGCAAACATCCAGCCCCAGTGGCCTAATGGATAAGGCACTGGCCTCCTAAGCCAGGGATTGAGGGTTCGAGTCCCATCTGGGGTGTATGCTTTCCTTCTCTATACCAGGTATCCATCAATGAGTTTTAGTTCAAGATAAAATGTGATTGATTGGCTTCTCTAATGATTCTCTTGCTTGTGAATTCAATCTTGCAAAATCTGGTACCATGCTTATCATGGAAACAATCCATCTGTAGCCATTCAATGCCTTCTGGCTGCTGTTGAAATGAGACAACAAAGGAAAGCCTCGCTCTTGACGAAAGCAAGCAAGCACACGATTAAGATTGTTTTCCGCATCTAAAGGTAAACAGCAAAAGACCATCCTTGATTACTCAATCACAATAGAAAATTTGCTTTTTAAAAAAACATATCTTCATGTTTCCCCACAGGTGGCTAGCCCCAGTGGACTCCTAAGCCAGGGATAGTGGGTTCCAGTCCCATCTGGGGTGCTTGCTTTTCTTCCCTCTTTAAGGTAACCAAGGGTGTGTTTTAGTTCTGTTAAATGTGTTCCACTGTCTTCTCTAATAATTCATGTCCAAGTTGCTTGTAAAGTCGATCTCGCAAAAGCCAGATCTGATACTGATCACAGAAAGCACGCTTTTTAAAAAAAACATATCATCACGTTTCCCCACAGGTGGCTAGCACCAGTGGACTCCTAAGCCAGAGATAGTGGGTTCCAGTCCCATCTGGGATGCTTCCTTTTCTTCCCTCTTTAAGGTAACCAAGGGTGTGTTTTAGTTCTGTTAAATGTGTTAGACTGTCTTCTCTAATAATTCATGTCCAAGTTGCTTGTAAAGTCGATCTCGCAAAAGCCAGATCTGATACTAATCATAGAAAGCACGCTTTTAAAAAAAAACATATCATCACGTTTCCCCACAGGTGGCTAGCCCCAGTGGACTCCTAAGCCAGAGATAGTGGGTTCCAGTCCCATCTGGGATGCTTGCTTTTCTTCCCTCTTTAAGGTAACCAAGGGTGTGTTTTAGTTTCGTTAAATGTGTTCCACTGTCTTCTCTAATAATTCATGTCCAAGTTGCTTGTAAAGTCGATCTCGCAAAAACCAGATCTGATACTGATCATAGAAAGCACGCTTTTTAAAATAACATATCATCACGTTTCCCCACAGGTGGCTAGCCCTAGTGGACTCCTAAGCCAGGGATAGTGGGTTCCAGTCCCATCTGGGGTGCTTGCTTTTCTTCCCTCTTTAAGGTAACAAAGGGTGTGTTTTAGTTTCATTAAATGTGTTCCACTGTCTTCTCTAATAATTCATGTCCAAGTTGCTTGTAAAGTCGATCTCGCAAAAGCCAGATCTGATACTGATCATAGAAAGCACCCTTGTAAAGCAGGCTTGTGAAGCACATGCAAAGCTCTAGTGGCGCAATCGGTCAGCGCGTGGTACTTATATAGCAGTAACTGTTGAGCAATGCCGAGGTTGTGAGTTCGAGCCTCACCTGGAGCATTCTTTTCTAACCTTTATTGTTATATAAAAACTGCAGTAGGGCAGCAAAGTCTTTTACCCGTTTTCCATGTATTGTAAGCAAATTATCAAAACGACACAACAAAAGAAGTTCTCGCTCTCGTCCTAAGAAAGCAGGCACGTTATTAAGATTGTTTTCCCGATTGGAAAACAAATGGTAAAAGACCGGCCTTGATAACTTTTTAACATGAGAATATTTGATTGTAAACTAACTATCATCAAGCTGCATACATCCAGCCCCAGTGGACTAATGGATAAGGCACTGGCCTCCTAAGCCAGGGATTGTGGGTTCAAGTCCCATCTGGGGTGTATGCTTTCCTTCACTATACCAGGTATCCATCAATGAGTTTTAGTTCAAGATAAAATGTGATTGATTGGCTTCTCTAATGATTCTCTTCCTTGTGAAGTCAATCTTGCAAAATCTGGTACCATGCTTATCATGGAAACAATCCATCTGTAGCCATTCAATGCCTTCTGGCTGCTGTTGGAATGAGACAACAAAGGAAAGCCTCGCTCTTGACAAAAGCAAGCAAGCACACGATTAAGATTGTTTTCCGCATCTAAAGGTATACAGCAAAAGACCATCCTTGATTACTCAATCACAATAGAAATTTTGCTTTTTAAAAAAACATATCATCATGTTTCCCCACAGGTGGCTAGCCCCAGTGGACTCCTAAGCCAGGGATAGTGGGTTCCAGTCCCATCTGGGGTGCTTGCTTTTCTTCCCTCTTTAAGGTAACCAAGGGTGTGTTTTAGTTTCATTAAATGTGTTCCACTGTCTTCTCTAATAATTCATGTCCAAGTTGCTTGTAAAGTCGATCTCGCAAAAGCCAGATCTGATACTGATCATAGAAAGCACGCTTTTTAAAAAAAAACATATCATCACGTTTCCCCACCGGTGGCTATCCCCAGTGGACTCCTAAGCCAGGGATAGTGGGTTCCAGTCCCATCTGGGGTGCTTGCTTTTCTTCACTCTTTAAGGTAACCAAGCGTGTGTTTTAGTTTTGTTAAATGTGTTCCACTGTCTTCTCTAATAATTCATGTCCAAGTTGCTTGTAAAGTCGATCTCGCAAAAACCAGATCTGATACTGATCATAGAAAGCACGCTTTTTAAAATAACATATCATCACGTTTCCCCACAGGTGGCTAGCCCCAGTGGACTCCTAAGCCAGGGATAGTGGGTTCCAGTCCCATCTGGGGTGCTTGCTTTTCTTCCCTCTTTAAGGTAACAAAGGGTGTGTTTTAGTTTCATTAAATGTGTTCCACTGTCTTCTCTAATAATTCATGTCCAAGTTGCTTGTAAAGTCGATCTTGCAAAAGCCAGATCTGATACTGATCATAGAAAGCACCCTTGTAAAGCAGGCTTGTAAAGCAGGCTTGTGAAACACATGCAAAGCTCCAGTGGAGCAATCGGTCAGCGCGCGGTACTTATAAAGCAGTAACTGTTGAGCAATGCTGAGGTTGTGAGTTCGAGTCTCACCTGGAGCATTCTTTTCTAACCTTTATTGTTATATAAAAACTGCTGTAGGGCAGCAAAGTCTTTTACCCGTTTTCCATGTATTGTAAGCAAATTATCAAAACGACACAACAAAAGAAGTTATCGCTCTCGTCCTAAGAAAGCAGGCACGTTATTAAGATTGTTTTCCCGATTGGAAAACAAACGGTAAAAAACCAGCCTTGATAACTTTTTAACATGAGAATATTTGATTGTAAACTAACTATCATCATACTGCATACATCCAGCCCCAGTGGCCTAATGGATAAGGCACTGGCCTCCTAAGCCAGGGATTGTGGGTTCAAGTTCCATCTGGGGTGTATGCTTTCCTTCGCTATACCAGGTATCAATCAATGAGTTTTAGTTCAAGATAAAATGTGATTGATTGGCTTCTCTAATGGTTCTCTTCCTTGTGAATTCAATCTTGCAAAATCTGGTACCATGCTTATCATGGAAACAATCCATCTGTAGCCATTCAATGCCTTCTGGCTGCTGATGGAATGAGACAACAAAGGAAAGCCTCGCTCTTGACGAAAGCAAGCAAGCACACGATTAAGATAGTTTTCCGCATCTAAAGGTATACAGCAAAAGACCATCCTTGATTACTCAATCACAATAGAAATTTTGCTTTTTAAAAAAATATATCATCATGTTTCCCCACAGGTGGCTAGCCCCAGTGGACTCCTAAGCCAGGAATAGTGGGTTCCAGTCCCATCTGGGGTGCTTGCTTTTCTTCCCTCTTTAAGGTAACCAAGGGTGTGTTTTAGTTCTGTTAAATGTGTTCCACTGTCTTCTCTAATAATTCATGTCCAAGTTGCTTGTAAAGTCGATCTCGCAAAAGCCAGATCTGATACTGATCATAGAAAGCACGCTTTTTAAAAAAAACATATCATCACGTTTCCCCACCGGTGGCTATCCCCAGTGGACTCCTAAGCCAGGTATAGTGGGTTCCAGTCCCATCTGGGGTGCTTGCTTTTCTTCACTCTTTAAGGTAACCAAGGGTGTGTTTTAGTTTTGTTAAATGTGTTCCACTGTCTTCTCTAATAATTCATGTCCAAGTTGCTTGTAAAGTCGATCTCGCAAAAACCAGATCTGATACTGATAATAGAAAGCACGCTTTTTAAAATAACATATCATCACGTTTCCCCACAGGTGGCTAGCCCCAGTGGACTCCTAAGCCAGGGATAGTGGGTTCCAGTCCCATCTGGGGTGCTTGCTTTTCTTCCCTCTTTAAGCTAACCAAGGGTGTGTTTTAGTTTCATTAAATGTGTTCCACTGTCTTCTCTAATAATTCATGTCCAAGTTGCTTGTAAAGTCGATCTCGCAAAAGCCAGATCTGATACTGATCATAGAAAGCACCCTTGTAAAGCAGGCTTGTGAAGCACATGCAAAGCTCCAGTGGCGCAATCAGTCAGCGCGCGGTACTTATAAAGCAGTAACTGTTGAGCAATGCCGAGGTTGTGAGTTCGAGCCTCACCTGGAGCATTCTTTTCTAACCTTTATTGTTATATAAAAACTGCAGTAGGGCAGCAAAGTCTTTTACCCGTTTTCCATGTATTGCAAGCCAATTATCAAAACGACACAAAAAAAGAAGTTCTAGCTCTCGTCATAAGAAAGCAGGCATGTTATTAAGATTGTTTTCCCGATTGGAAAACAAACGGTAAAAGACCAGCCTTGATAACTTTTTAACATGAGAATATTTGATTGTAAACTAACTATCATCATACTGCAAACATCCAGCCCCAGTGGCCTAATGGATAAGGCACTGGCCTCCTAAGCCAGGGATTGTGGGTTCGAGTCCCACCTGGGGTGTATGCTTTCCTTCTCTATACCAGGTATCCATCAATGAGGTTTAGTTCAAGATAAAATGTGATTGATTGGCTTCTCTAATGATTCTCTTCCTTGTGAATTCAATCTTGCAAAATCTGGTACCATGCTTATCATGGAAACAATCCATCTGTAGCCATTCAATGCCTTCTGGCTGCTGTTGGAATGAGACAACAAAGGAAAGCCTCGCTCTTGACGAAAGCAAGCAAGCACACGATTAAGATTGTTTTCCGCATCTAAAGGTAAACAGCAAAAGACCATCCTTGATTACTCAATCACAAAAGAAATTTTGCTTTTTAAAAAAACATATCATCATGTTTACCCACAGGTGGCTAGCCCCAGTGGACTCCTAAGCCAGGTATAGTGGGTTCCAGTCCCATCTGGGGTGCTTGCTTTTCTTCCCTCTTTAAGGTAACCAAGGGTGTGTTTTAGTTTCGTTAAATGTGTTCCACTGTCTTCTCTAATAATTCATGTCCAAGTTGCTTGTAAAGTCGATCTCGCAAAAACCAGATCTGATACTGATCATAGAAAGCACGCTTTTTAAAAAAACATATCATCACGTTTCCCCACAGGTGGCTAGCCTCAGTGGACTCCTAAGCCAGGGATAGTGGGTTCCAGTCCCATCTGGGGTGCTTGCTTTTCTTCCCTCTTTAAGGTAACAAAGGGTGTGTTTTAGTTTCGTTAAATGTGTTCCACTGTCTTCTCTAATAATTCATGTCCAAGTTGCTTGTAAAGTCGATCTCGCAAAAGCCAGATCTGATACTGATCATAGAAAGCACCCTTGTAAAGCAGGCTTGTGAAGCACATGCAAAGCTCCAGTGGCGCAATCGGTCAGCGCGCGGTACTTATAAAGCAGTAACTGTTGAGCAATGCCGAGGTTGTGAGTTCGAGCCTCACCTGGAGCATTCTTTTCTAACCTTTATTGTTATATAAAAACTGCAGTAGGGCAGCAAAGTCTTTTACCCGTTTTCCATGTAGTGCAAGCCAATTATCAAAACGACACAACAAAAGAAGTTCTAGCTCTCGTCATAAGAAAGCAGGCATGTTATTAAGATTGTTTTCCCGATTGGAAAACAAACGGTAAAAGACCAGCCTTGATAACTTTTTAACATGAGAATATTTCATTGTAAACTAACTATCATCATACTGCAAATATCAAGCCCCAGTGGCCTAATGGATAAGACACTGGCCTCCTAAGCCAGGGATTGTGGGTTCGAGTCCCATCTGGGGTGTATGCTTTCTTTCTCTATACCAGGTATCCATCAATGAGTTTTAGTTCAAGATAAAATGTGATTGATTGGCTTCTCTAATGATTCTCTTCCTTGTGAAGTCAATCTTGCAAAATCTGGTACCATGCTTATCATGGAAACAATCCATCTGTAGCCATTCAATGCCTTCTGGCTGCTGTTGGAATGAGACAACAAAGGAAAGCCTCGCTCTTGACGAAAGCAAGCAAGCACACGATTAAGATTGTTTTCCGCATCTAAAGGTAAACAGCAAAAGACCATCCTTGATTACTCAATCACAATAGAAAATTTGCTTTTTTTAAAAACATATCATCATGTTTCCCCACAGGTGGCTAGCCCCAGTGGACTCCTAAGCCAGGGATAGTGGGTTCCTGTCCCATCTGGGGTGCTTGCTTTTCTTCCCTCTTTAAGGTAACCAAGGGTGTGTTTTAGTTCTGTTAAATGTGTTCCACTGTCTTCTCTAATAATTCATGTCCAAGTTGCTTGTAAAGTCGATCTCGCAAAAGCCAGATCTGATACTGATCATAGAAAGCACGCTTTTAAAAAAAACATATCATCACTTTTCCCCACCGGTGGCTATCCCCAGTGGACTCCTAAGCCAGGGATAGTGGGTTCCAGTCCCATCTGGGGTGCTTGCTTTTCTTCCCTCTTTAAGGTAACCAAGGGTGTGTTTTAGTTTCGTTAAATGTGTTCCACTGTCTTCTCTAATAATTCATGTCCAAGTTGCTTGTAAAGTCGATCTCGCAAAAACCAGATCTGATACTGATCATAGAAAGCACGCTTTTTGAAATAACATATCATCACGTTTCCCCACAGGTGGCTAGCCTCAGTGGACTCCTAAGCCAGGGATAGTGGGTTCCAGTCCCATCTGGGGTGCTTGCTTTTCTTCCCTCTTTAAGGTAACAAAGGGTGTGTTTTAGTTTCGTTAAATGTGTTCCACTGTCTTCTCTAATAATTCATGTCCAAGTTGCTTGTAAAGTCGATTTCGCAAAAGCCAGATCTGATACTGATCATAGAAAGCACCCTTGTAAAGCAGGCTTGTGAAGCACATGCAAAGCTCCAGTGGCGCAATCGGTCAGCGCGCGGTGCTTATAAAGCAGTAACTGTTGAGCAATGCTGAGGTTGTGAGTTCGAGCCTCACCAGGAGCATCTTTTTCTAACCTTTATTGTTATATAAAAACTGCAGTAGGGCAGCAAAGTCTTTTACCCGTTTTCCATGTATTGCAAGCAAATTATCAAAACGACACAACAAAAGAAGTTCTCAATCTCGTCCTAAGAAAGCAGGCACGTTATTAAGATTGTTTTCCCGATTGGAAAACAAACGGTAAAAGACCAGCCTTGATAACTTTTTAACATGAGAATATTTGATTGTAAACTAACTATCATCATACTGCAAACATCCAGCTCCAGTGGCCTAATGGATAAGGCACTGGCCTCCTAAGCCAGGGATTGTGGGTTCGAGTCCCATCTGGGGTGTATGCTTTCCTTCTCTATACCAGGTATCCATCAATGAGTTTTAGTTCAAGATAAAATGTGATTGATTGGCTTCTCTAATGGTTCTCTTCCTTGTGAATTCAATCTTGCAAAATCTGGTACGATGCTTATCATGGAAACAATCCATCTGTAGCCATTCAATGCCTTCTGGCTGCTGTTGGAATGAGACAACAAAGGAAAGCTTCGCTCTTGACGAAAGCAAGCAAGCACACGATTAAGATTGTTTTCCGCATCTAAAGGTAAACAGCAAAAGACCATCCTTGATTACTCAATCACAATAGAAATTTTGCTTTTTAAAAAAACATATCATCATGTTTCCCCACAGGTGGCTAGCCCCAGTGGACTCCTAAGCCAGGGATAGTGGGTTCCAGTCCCATCTGGGGTGCTTGCTTTTCTTCCCTCTTTAAGGTAACCAAGGGTGTGTTTTAGTTCTGTTAAATGTGTTCCACTGTCTTCTCTAATAATTCATGTCCAAGTTGCTTGTAAAGTCGATCTCGCAAAAGCCAGATCTGATACTGATCATAGAAAGCACGCTTTTAAAAAAAAACATATCATCACGTTTCCTCACCGGTGGCTAGCCCCAGTGGACTCCTAGGCCAGGGATAGTGGGTTCCAGTCCCATCTGGGGTGCTTGCTTTTCTTCCCTCTTTAAGGTAACCAAGGGTGTGTTTTAGTTTCGTTAAATGTGTTCCACTGTCTTCTCTAATAATTCATGTCCAAGTTGCTTGTAAAGTCGATCTCGCAAAAACCAGATCTGATACTGATCATAGAAAGCACGCTTTTTAAAAAAACATATCATCACGTTTCCCCACAGGTGGCTAGCCCCAGTGGACTCCTAAGCCAGGGATAGTGGGTTCCAGTCCCATCTGGGGTGCTTGCTTTTCTTCCCTCTTTAAGGTAACAAAGGGTGTGTTTTAGTTTCATTAAATGTGTTCCACTGTCTTCTCTAATAATTCATGTCCAAGTTGCTTGTAAAGTTGATCTCGCAAAAGCCAGATCTGATACTGATCATAGAAAGCACCCTTGTAAAGCAGGCTTGTGAAGAACATGCAAAGCTCCAGTGGCGCAATCGGTCAGCGCGCGGTACTTATAAAGCAGTAACTGTTGAGCAATGCCGAGGTTGTGAGTTCGAGCCTCACCTGGAGCATTGTTTTCTAACCTTTATTGTTATATAAAAACTGCAGTAGGGCAGCAAAGTCTTTTACCCGTTTTCCATGTATTGCAAGCAAATTATCAAAACGACACAACAAAAGAAGTTCTCGCTCTCGTCCTAAGAAAGCAGGCACGTTATTAAGATTGTTTTCCCGATTGGAAAACAAACAGTAAAAGACCAGCCTTGATAACTTTTTAACATGAGAATATTTGATTGTAAACTAACTATCATCATACTGCAAACATCCAGCTCCAGTGGCCTAATGGAGAAGGCAATGGCCTCCTAAGCCAGGGATTGTGGGTACGAGTCCCATCTGGGGTGTATGCTTTCCTTCTCTATACCAGGTATCCATCAATGAGTTTTAGTTCAAGATAAAATGTGATTGATTGGCTTCTCTAATGGTTCTCTTCCTTGTGAATTCAATCTTGCAAAATCTGGTACCATGCTTATCATGGAAACAATCCATCTGTAGCCATTCAATGCCTTCTGGCTGCTGATGGAATGAGACAACAAAGGAAAGCCTCGCTCTTGACGAAAGCAAGCAAGCACACGATTAAGATTGTTTTCCGCATCTAAAGGTAAACAGCAAAAGACCATCCTTGATTACTCAATCACAATAGAAATTTTGCTTTTTAAAAAAACATATCATCATGTTTCCCCACAGGTGGCTAGCCCCAGTGGACTCCTAAGCCAGGGATAGTGGGTTCCAGTCCCATCTGGGATGCTTGCTTTTCTTCCCTCTTTAAGGTAACCAAGGGTGTGTTTTAGTTTCGTTAAATGTGTTCCACTGTCTTCTCTAATAATTCATGTACAAGTTGCTTGTAAAGTCGATCTCGCAAAAACCAGATCTGATACTGATCATAGAAAGCACGCTTTTTAAAATAACATATCATCACGTTTCCCCACAGGTGGCTAGCCCCAGTGGACTCCTAAACCAGGATAGTGGGTTCCAGTCCCATCTGGGGTGCTTGCTTTTCTTCCCTCTTTAAGGTAACAAAGGGTGTGTTTTAGTTTCATTAAATGTGTTCCACTGTCTTCTCTAATAATTCATGTCCAAGTTGCTTGTAAAGTCGATCTCGCAAAAGCCAGATCTGATACTGATCATAGAAAGCACCCTTGTAAAGCAGGCTTGTGAAGCACATGCAAAGCTCCAGTGGCGCAATCGGTCAGCGCGCGGTACTTATAAAGCAGTAACTGTTGAGCAATGCCGAGGTTGTTAGTTCGAGCCTCACCTGGAGCATTCTTTTCTAACCTTTATTGTTATATAAAAACTGCAGTAGGGCAGCAAAGTCTTTTACTCGCTTTCCATGTATTGCAAGCAAATTATCAAAACGACACAACAAAAGAAGTTCTCGCTCTCGTCCTAAGAAAGCAGGCACGTTATTAAGATTGTTTTCCCGATTGGAAAACAAACGCTAAAAAACCAGCCTTGATATCTTTTTAACATGAGAATATTTGATTGTAAACTAACTATCATCATACTGCAAACATCCAGCCCCAGTGGCCTAATGGATAAGGCACTGGCCTCCTAAGCCAGGGATTGTGGGTTCGAGTCCCACCTGGGGTGTATGCTTTCCTTCTCTATACCAGGTATCCATCAATGAGGTTTAGTTCAAGATAAAATGTGATTGATTGGCTTCTCTAATGATTCTCTTCCTTGTGAATTCAATCTTGCAAAATCTGGTACCATGCTTATCATGGAAACAATCCATCTGTAGCCATTCAATGCCTTCTGGCTGCTGTTGGAATGAGACAACAAAGGAAAGCCTCGCTCTTGACGAAAGCAAGCAAGCACACGATTAAGATTGTTTTCCGCATCTAAAGGTAAACAGCAAAAGACCATCCTTGATTACTCAATCACAAAAGAAATTTTGCTTTTTAAAAAAACATATCATCATGTTTACCCACAGGTGGCTAGCCCCAGTGGACTCCTAAGCCAGGTATAGTGGGTTCCAGTCCCATCTGGGGTGCTTGCTTTTCTTCCCTCTTTAAGGTAACCAAGGGTGTGTTTTAGTTTCGTTAAATGTGTTCCACTGTCTTCTCTAATAATTCATGTCCAAGTTGCTTGTAAAGTCGATCTCGCAAAAACCAGATCTGATACTGATCATAGAAAGCACGCTTTTTAAAAAAACATATCATCACGTTTCCCCACAGGTGGCTAGCCTCAGTGGACTCCTAAGCCAGGGATAGTGGGTTCCAGTCCCATCTGGGGTGCTTGCTTTTCTTCCCTCTTTAAGGTAACAAAGGGTGTGTTTTAGTTTCGTTAAATGTGTTCCACTGTCTTCTCTAATAATTCATGTCCAAGTTGCTTGTAAAGTCGATCTCGCAAAAGCCAGATCTGATACTGATCATAGAAAGCACCCTTGTAAAGCAGGCTTGTGAAGCACATGCAAAGCTCCAGTGGCGCAATCGGTCAGCGCGCGGTACTTATAAAGCAGTAACTGTTGAGCAATGCCGAGGTTGTGAGTTCGAGCCTCACCTGGAGCATTCTTTTCTAACCTTTATTGTTATATAAAAACTGCAGTAGGGCAGCAAAGTCTTTTACCCGTTTTCCATGTAGTGCAAGCCAATTATCAAAACGACACAACAAAAGAAGTTCTAGCTCTCGTCATAAGAAAGCAGGCATGTTATTAAGATTGTTTTCCCGATTGGAAAACAAACGGTAAAAGACCAGCCTTGATAACTTTTTAACATGAGAATATTTCATTGTAAACTAACTATCATCATACTGCAAATATCAAGCCCCAGTGGCCTAATGGATAAGACACTGGCCTCCTAAGCCAGGGATTGTGGGTTCGAGTCCCATCTGGGGTGTATGCTTTCTTTCTCTATACCAGGTATCCATCAATGAGTTTTAGTTCAAGATAAAATGTGATTGATTGGCTTCTCTAATGATTCTCTTCCTTGTGAAGTCAATCTTGCAAAATCTGGTACCATGCTTATCATGGAAACAATCCATCTGTAGCCATTCAATGCCTTCTGGCTGCTGTTGGAATGAGACAACAAAGGAAAGCCTCGCTCTTGACGAAAGCAAGCAAGCACACGATTAAGATTGTTTTCCGCATCTAAAGGTAAACAGCAAAAGACCATCCTTGATTACTCAATCACAATAGAAAATTTGCTTTTTTTAAAAACATATCATCATGTTTCCCCACAGGTGGCTAGCCCCAGTGGACTCCTAAGCCAGGGATAGTGGGTTCCTGTCCCATCTGGGGTGCTTGCTTTTCTTCCCTCTTTAAGGTAACCAAGGGTGTGTTTTAGTTCTGTTAAATGTGTTCCACTGTCTTCTCTAATAATTCATGTCCAAGTTGCTTGTAAAGTCGATCTCGCAAAAGCCAGATCTGATACTGATCATAGAAAGCACGCTTTTAAAAAAAACATATCATCACTTTTCCCCACCGGTGGCTATCCCCAGTGGACTCCTAAGCCAGGGATAGTGGGTTCCAGTCCCATCTGGGGTGCTTGCTTTTCTTCCCTCTTTAAGGTAACCAAGGGTGTGTTTTAGTTTCGTTAAATGTGTTCCACTGTCTTCTCTAATAATTCATGTCCAAGTTGCTTGTAAAGTCGATCTCGCAAAAACCAGATCTGATACTGATCATAGAAAGCACGCTTTTTGAAATAACATATCATCACGTTTCCCCACAGGTGGCTAGCCTCAGTGGACTCCTAAGCCAGGGATAGTGGGTTCCAGTCCCATCTGGGGTGCTTGCTTTTCTTCCCTCTTTAAGGTAACAAAGGGTGTGTTTTAGTTTCGTTAAATGTGTTCCACTGTCTTCTCTAATAATTCATGTCCAAGTTGCTTGTAAAGTCGATTTCGCAAAAGCCAGATCTGATACTGATCATAGAAAGCACCCTTGTAAAGCAGGCTTGTGAAGCACATGCAAAGCTCCAGTGGCGCAATCGGTCAGCGCGCGGTGCTTATAAAGCAGTAACTGTTGAGCAATGCTGAGGTTGTGAGTTCGAGCCTCACCAGGAGCATCTTTTTCTAACCTTTATTGTTATATAAAAACTGCAGTAGGGCAGCAAAGTCTTTTACCCGTTTTCCATGTATTGCAAGCAAATTATCAAAACGACACAACAAAAGAAGTTCTCAATCTCGTCCTAAGAAAGCAGGCACGTTATTAAGATTGTTTTCCCGATTGGAAAACAAACGGTAAAAGACCAGCCTTGATAACTTTTTAACATGAGAATATTTGATTGTAAACTAACTATCATCATACTGCAAACATCCAGCTCCAGTGGCCTAATGGATAAGGCACTGGCCTCCTAAGCCAGGGATTGTGGGTTCGAGTCCCATCTGGGGTGTATGCTTTCCTTCTCTATACCAGGTATCCATCAATGAGTTTTAGTTCAAGATAAAATGTGATTGATTGGCTTCTCTAATGGTTCTCTTCCTTGTGAATTCAATCTTGCAAAATCTGGTACGATGCTTATCATGGAAACAATCCATCTGTAGCCATTCAATGCCTTCTGGCTGCTGTTGGAATGAGACAACAAAGGAAAGCTTCGCTCTTGACGAAAGCAAGCAAGCACACGATTAAGATTGTTTTCCGCATCTAAAGGTAAACAGCAAAAGACCATCCTTGATTACTCAATCACAATAGAAATTTTGCTTTTTAAAAAAACATATCATCATGTTTCCCCACAGGTGGCTAGCCCCAGTGGACTCCTAAGCCAGGGATAGTGGGTTCCAGTCCCATCTGGGGTGCTTGCTTTTCTTCCCTCTTTAAGGTAACCAAGGGTGTGTTTTAGTTCTGTTAAATGTGTTCCACTGTCTTCTCTAATAATTCATGTCCAAGTTGCTTGTAAAGTCGATCTCGCAAAAGCCAGATCTGATACTGATCATAGAAAGCACGCTTTTAAAAAAAAACATATCATCACGTTTCCTCACCGGTGGCTAGCCCCAGTGGACTCCTAGGCCAGGGATAGTGGGTTCCAGTCCCATCTGGGGTGCTTGCTTTTCTTCCCTCTTTAAGGTAACCAAGGGTGTGTTTTAGTTTCGTTAAATGTGTTCCACTGTCTTCTCTAATAATTCATGTCCAAGTTGCTTGTAAAGTCGATCTCGCAAAAACCAGATCTGATACTGATCATAGAAAGCACGCTTTTTAAAAAAACATATCATCACGTTTCCCCACAGGTGGCTAGCCCCAGTGGACTCCTAAGCCAGGGATAGTGGGTTCCAGTCCCATCTGGGGTGCTTGCTTTTCTTCCCTCTTTAAGGTAACAAAGGGTGTGTTTTAGTTTCATTAAATGTGTTCCACTGTCTTCTCTAATAATTCATGTCCAAGTTGCTTGTAAAGTTGATCTCGCAAAAGCCAGATCTGATACTGATCATAGAAAGCACCCTTGTAAAGCAGGCTTGTGAAGAACATGCAAAGCTCCAGTGGCGCAATCGGTCAGCGCGCGGTACTTATAAAGCAGTAACTGTTGAGCAATGCCGAGGTTGTGAGTTCGAGCCTCACCTGGAGCATTGTTTTCTAACCTTTATTGTTATATAAAAACTGCAGTAGGGCAGCAAAGTCTTTTACCCGTTTTCCATGTATTGCAAGCAAATTATCAAAACGACACAACAAAAGAAGTTCTCGCTCTCGTCCTAAGAAAGCAGGCACGTTATTAAGATTGTTTTCCCGATTGGAAAACAAACAGTAAAAGACCAGCCTTGATAACTTTTTAACATGAGAATATTTGATTGTAAACTAACTATCATCATACTGCAAACATCCAGCTCCAGTGGCCTAATGGAGAAGGCAATGGCCTCCTAAGCCAGGGATTGTGGGTACGAGTCCCATCTGGGGTGTATGCTTTCCTTCTCTATACCAGGTATCCATCAATGAGTTTTAGTTCAAGATAAAATGTGATTGATTGGCTTCTCTAATGGTTCTCTTCCTTGTGAATTCAATCTTGCAAAATCTGGTACCATGCTTATCATGGAAACAATCCATCTGTAGCCATTCAATGCCTTCTGGCTGCTGATGGAATGAGACAACAAAGGAAAGCCTCGCTCTTGACGAAAGCAAGCAAGCACACGATTAAGATTGTTTTCCGCATCTAAAGGTAAACAGCAAAAGACCATCCTTGATTACTCAATCACAATAGAAATTTTGCTTTTTAAAAAAACATATCATCATGTTTCCCCACAGGTGGCTAGCCCCAGTGGACTCCTAAGCCAGGGATAGTGGGTTCCAGTCCCATCTGGGATGCTTGCTTTTCTTCCCTCTTTAAGGTAACCAAGGGTGTGTTTTAGTTTCGTTAAATGTGTTCCACTGTCTTCTCTAATAATTCATGTACAAGTTGCTTGTAAAGTCGATCTCGCAAAAACCAGATCTGATACTGATCATAGAAAGCACGCTTTTTAAAATAACATATCATCACGTTTCCCCACAGGTGGCTAGCCCCAGTGGACTCCTAAACCAGGATAGTGGGTTCCAGTCCCATCTGGGGTGCTTGCTTTTCTTCCCTCTTTAAGGTAACAAAGGGTGTGTTTTAGTTTCATTAAATGTGTTCCACTGTCTTCTCTAATAATTCATGTCCAAGTTGCTTGTAAAGTCGATCTCGCAAAAGCCAGATCTGATACTGATCATAGAAAGCACCCTTGTAAAGCAGGCTTGTGAAGCACATGCAAAGCTCCAGTGGCGCAATCGGTCAGCGCGCGGTACTTATAAAGCAGTAACTGTTGAGCAATGCCGAGGTTGTTAGTTCGAGCCTCACCTGGAGCATTCTTTTCTAACCTTTATTGTTATATAAAAACTGCAGTAGGGCAGCAAAGTCTTTTACTCGCTTTCCATGTATTGCAAGCAAATTATCAAAACGACACAACAAAAGAAGTTCTCGCTCTCGTCCTAAGAAAGCAGGCACGTTATTAAGATTGTTTTCCCGATTGGAAAACAAACGCTAAAAAACCAGCCTTGATATCTTTTTAACATGAGAATATTTGATTGTAAACTAACTATCATCATACTGCAAACATCCAGCCCCAGTGGCCTAATGGATAAGGCACTGGCCTCCTAAGCCAGGGATTGTGGGTTCGAGTCCCATCTGGGATGTATGCTTTCCTTCTCTATACCAGGTATCCATCAATGAGTTTTAGTTCAAGATAAAATGTGATTGATTGGCTTCTCTAATGATTCTCTTCCTTGTGAATTCAATCTTGCAAAATCTGGTACCATGCTTATCATTGAAACAATCCATCTGTAGCCATTCAATGCCTTCTGGCTGCTGTTGGAATGAGACAACAAAGGAAAGCCTCGCTCTTGACGAAAGCAAGCAAGCACACGATTAAGATTGTTTTCCGCATCTAAAGGTAAACAGCAAAAGACCATCCTTGATTACTCAATCACAATAGAAATTTTGCTTTTTAAAAAAACATATCATCATGTTTCCCCACAGGTGGCTAGCCCCAGTGGACTCCTAAGCCAGGGATAGTGGGTTCCAGTCCCATCTGGGGTGCTTGTTTCTCTTCCCTCTTTAAGGTAACCAAGGGTGTGTTTTAGTTCTGTTAAATGTGTTCCACTGTCTTCTCTAATAATTCATGTCCAAGTTGCTTGTAAAGTCGATCTCGCAAAAGCCAGATCTGATACTGATCACAGAAAGCACGCTTTTTAAAAAAAACATGTCATCACGTTTCCCCACAGGTGGCTAGCCCCAGTGGACTCCTAAGCCAGAGATAGTGGGTTCCAGTCCCATCTGGGATGCTTGCTTTTCTTCCCTCTTTAAGGTAACCAAGGGTGTGTTTTAGTTTCGTTAAATGTGTTCCACTGTCTTCTTTAATAATTCATGTCCAAGTTGCTTGTAAAGTCGATCTCGCAAAAACCAGATCTGATACTGATCATAGAAAGCACGCTTTTTAAAATAACATATCATCACGTTTCCCCACAGGTGGCTAGCCCTAGTGGACTCCTAAGCCAGGGATAGTGGGTTCCAGTCCCATCTGGGGTGCTTGCTTTTCTTCCCTCTTTAAAGTAACAAAGGGTGTGTTTTAGTTTCATTAAATGTGTTCCACTGTCTTCTCTAATAATTCATGTCCAAGTTGCTTGTAAAGTCGATCTCGCAAAAGCCAGATCTGATACTGATCATAGAAAGCACCCTTGTAAAGCAGGCTTGTGAAGCACATGCAAAGCTCCAGTGGTGCAATCGGTCAGTGCGCGGTACTTATAAAGCAGTAACTGTTGAGCAATGCCGAGGTTGTGAGTTCAAGCCTCACCTGGAGCATTCTTTTCTAACCTTTATTGTTATATTAAAACTGCAGTAGGGCAGCAAAGTCTTTTACCCGTTTTCCATGTATTGCAAGCAAATTATCAAAACGACACAACAAAAGAAGTTCTAGCTCTTGTCATAAGAAAGCACGCATGTTATTAAGATTGTTTTCCCGATTGGAAAACAAACGGTAAAAGACCAGCCTTGATAACTTTTTAACATGAGAATATTTGATTGTAAACTAACTATCATCATACTGCAAACATTCAGCCCCAGTGGCCTAATGGATAAGGCACTGGCCTCCTAAGTCAGGGATTGTGGGTTCGAGTCCCATCTGGGGTGTATGCTTTCCTTCTCTATACCAGGTATCCATCAATGAGTTTTAGTTCAAGATAAAATTTGATTGATTGGCTTCTCTAATGATTCTCTTCCTTGTGAAGTCAATCTTGCAAAATCTGGTACCATGCTTATCATGGAAACAATCCATCTGTAGCCATTCAATGCCTTCTGGCTGCTGTTGGAATGAGACAACAAAGGAAAGCCTCGCTCTTGACGAAAGCAAGCAAGCACACGATTAAGATTGTTTTCCGCATCTAAAGGTAAACAGCAAAAGACCATCCTTGATTACTCAATCACAATAGAGAATTTGCTTTTTTTAAAAACATATCATCATGTTTCCCCTCAGGTGGCTAGCCCCAGTGGACTCCTAAGCCAGGGATAGGGGGTTCCAGTCCCATCTGGGGTGCTTGCTTTTCTTCCCTCTTTAAGGTAACCAAGGGTGTGTTTTAGTTCTGTTAAATGTGTTCCACTGTCTTCTCTAATAATTCATGTCCAAGTTGCTTGTAAAGTCGATCTCGCAAAAGCCAGATCTGATACTAATCATAGAAAGCACGCTTTTAAAAAAAAACATATCATCACGTTTCCCCACAGGTGGCTAGCCCCAGTGGACTCCTAAGCCAGAGATAGTGGGTTCCAGTCCCATCTGGGATGCTTGCTTTTCTTCCCTCTTTAAGGTAACCAAGGGTGTGTTTTAGTTTCGTTAAATGTGTTCCACTGTCTTCTCTAATAATTCATGTCCAAGTTGCTTGTAAAGTCGATCTCGCAAAAAACAGATCTGATACTGATCATAGAAAGCACGCTTTTTAAAATAACATATCATCACGTTTCCCCACAGGTGGCTAGCCCCAGTGGACTCCTAAGCCAGGGATAGTGGGTTCCAGTCCCATCTGGGGTGCTTGCTTTTCTTCCCTCTTTAAAGTAACAAAGGGTGTGTTTTAGTTTCATTAAATGTGTTCCACTGTCTTCTCTAATAATTCATGTCCAAGTTGCTTGTAAAGTCGATCTCGCAAAATTCAGATCTGATACTGATCATAGAAAGCACCCTTGTAAAGCAGGCTTGTGAAACACATGCAAAGCTCCAGTGGCGCAATCGGTCAGCGCGCGGTACTTATAAAGCAGTAACTGTTGAGCAATGCCGAGGTTGTGAGTTCGAGCCTCACCTGGAGCATTGTTTTCTAACCTTTATTGTTATATAAAAACTGCAGTAGGGCAGCAAAGTCTTTTACCCGTTTTCCATGTATTGCAAGCAAATTATCAAAACGACACAACAAAAGAAGTTCTCGCTCTCGTCCTAAGAAAGCAGGCACGTTATTAAGATTGTTTTCCCGATTGGAAAACAAACGGTAAAAGACAAGCCTTGATAACTTTTTAACATGAGAATATTTCATTGTAAACTAACTATCTATCATCATACTGCAAACATCCAGCTCCAGTGGCCTAATGGAGAAGGCACTGGCCTCCTAAGCCAGGGATTGTGGGTTCGAGTCCTATCTGGGGTGTATGCTTTCCTTCTCTATACCAGGTATCCATCAATGAGTTTTAGTTCAAGATAAAATGTGATTGATTGGCTTCTCTAATGGTTCTCTTCCTTGTGAATTCAATCTTGCAAAATCTGGTACCATGCTTATCATGGAAACAATCCATCTGTAGCCATTTAATGCCTTCTGGCTGCTGATGGAATGAGACAACAAAGGAAAGCCTCGCTCTTGATGAAAGCAAGCAAGCACACGATTAAGATTGTTTTCCGCATCTAAAGGTAAACAGCAAAAGACCATCCTTGATTACTCAATCACAATAGAAATTTTGCTTTTTAAAAAAACATATCATCATGTTTCCCCACAGGTGGCTAGCCCCAGTGGACTCCTAAGCCAGGGATAGTGGGTTCCAGTCCCATCTGGGATGCTTGCTTTTCTTCCCTCTTTAAGGTAACCAAGGGTGTGTTTTAGTTTCGTTAAATGTGTTCCACTGTCTTCTCTAATAATTCATGTCCAAGTTGCTTGTAAAGTCGATCTCGCAAAAACCAGATCTGATACTGATCATAGAAAGCACGCTTTTTAAAATAACATATCATCACGTTTCCCCACAGGTGGCTAGCCCCAGTGGACTCCTAAGCCAGGATAGTGGGTTCCAGTCCCATCTGGGGTGCTTGCTTTTCTTCCCTCTTTAAGGTAACAAAGGGTGTGTTTTAGTTTCATTAAATGTGTTCCACTGTGTTCTCTAATAATTCATGTCCAAGTTGCTTGTAAAGTCGATCTCGCAAAAGCCAGATCTGATACTGATCATAGAAAGCACCCTTGTAAAGCAGGCTTGTGAAGCACATGCAAAGCTCCAGTGGCGCAATCGGTCAGCGCACGGTACTTATAAAGCAGTAACTGTTGAGCAATGCCGAGGTTGTTAGTTCGAGCCTCACCTGGAGCATTCTTTTCTAACCTTTATTGTTATATAAAAACTGCAGTAGGGCAGCAAAGTCTTTTACCCGTTTTCCATGTATTGAAAGCAAATTATCAAAACGACACAACAAAAGAAGTTCTCGCTCTCGTCCTAAGAAAGCAGGCACGTTATTAAGATTGTTTTCCCGATTGGAAAACAAACGCTAAAAGACCAGCCTTGATAACTTTTTAACATGAGAATATTTGATTGTAAACTAACTATCATCATACTGCAAACATCCAGCCCCAGTGGCCTAATGGATAAGGCACTGGCCTCCTAAGCCAGGGATTGAGGGTTCGAGTCCCATCTGGGGTGTATGCTTTCCTTCTCTATACCAGGTATCCATCAATGAGTTTTAGTTCAAGATAAAATGTGATTGATTGGCTTCTCTAATGATTCTCTTGCTTGTGAATTCAATCTTGCAAAATCTGGTACCATGCTTATCATGGAAACAATCCATCTGTAGCCATTCAATGCCTTCTGGCTGCTGTTGAAATGAGACAACAAAGGAAAGCCTCGCTCTTGACGAAAGCAAGCAAGCACACGATTAAGATTGTTTTCCGCATCTAAAGGTAAACAGCAAAAGACCATCATTGATTACTCAATCACAATAGAAAATTTGCTTTTTAAAAAAACATATCTTCATGTTTCCCCACAGGTGGCTAGCCCCAGTGGACTCCTAAGCCAGGGATAGTGGGTTCCAGTCCCATCTGGGGTGCTTGCTTTTCTTCCCTCTTTAAGGTAACCAAGGGTGTGTTTTAGTTCTGTTAAATGTGTTCCACTGTCTTCTCTAATAATTCATGTCCAAGTTGCTTGTAAAGTCGATCTCGCAAAAGCCAGATCTGATACTGATCACAGAAAGCACGCTTTTTAAAAAAAACATATCATCACGTTTCCCCACAGGTGGCTAGCACCAGTGGACTCCTAAGCCAGAGATAGTGGGTTCCAGTCCCATCTGGGATGCTTCCTTTTCTTCCCTCTTTAAGGTAACCAAGGGTGTGTTTTAGTTCTGTTAAATGTGTTAGACTGTCTTCTCTAATAATTCATGTCCAAGTTGCTTGTAAAGTCGATCTCGCAAAAGCCAGATCTGATACTAATCATAGAAAGCACGCTTTTAAAAAAAAACATATCATCACGTTTCCCCACAGGTGGCTAGCCCCAGTGGACTCCTAAGCCAGAGATAGTGGGTTCCAGTCCCATCTGGGATGCTTGCTTTTCTTCCCTCTTTAAGGTAACCAAGGGTGTGTTTTAGTTTCGTTAAATGTGTTCCACTGTCTTCTCTAATAATTCATGTCCAAGTTGCTTGTAAAGTCGATCTCGCAAAAAACAGATCTGATACTGATCATAGAAAGCACGCTTTTTAAAATAACATATCATCACGTTTCCCCACAGGTGGCTAGCCCCAGTGGACTCCTAAGCCAGGGATAGTGGGTTCCAGTCCCATCTGGGGTGCTTGCTTTTCTTCCCTCTTTAAAGTAACAAAGGGTGTGTTTTAGTTTCATTAAATGTGTTCCACTGTCTTCTCTAATAATTCATGTCCAAGTTGCTTGTAAAGTCGATCTCGCAAAATCCAGATCTGATACTGATCATAGAAAGCACCCTTGTAAAGCAGGCTTGTGAAACACATGCAAAGCTCCAGTGGCGCAATCGGTCAGCGCGCGGTACTTATAAAGCAGTAACTGTTGAGCAATGCCGAGGTTGTGAGTTCGAGCCTCACCTGGAGCATTGTTTTCTAACCTTTATTGTTATATAAAAACTGCAGTAGGGCAGCAAAGTCTTTTACCCGTTTTCCATGTATTGCAAGCAAATTATCAAAACGACACAACAAAAGAAGTTCTCGCTCTCGTCCTAAGAAAGCAGGCACGTTATTAAGATTGTTTTCCCGATTGGAAAACAAACGGTAAAAGACAAGCCTTGATAACTTTTTAACATGAGAATATTTCATTGTAAACTAACTATCTATCATCATACTGCAAACATCCAGCTCCAGTGGCCTAATGGAGAAGGCACTGGCCTCCTAAGCCGGGGATTGTGGGTTCGAGTCCTATCTGGGGTGTATGCTTTCCTTCTCTATACCAGGTATCCATCAATGAGTTTTAGTTCAAGATAAAATGTGATTGATTCGCTTCTCTAATGGTTCTCTTCCTTGTGAATTCAATCTTGCAAAATCTGGTACCATGCTTATCATGGAAACAATCCATCTGTAGCCATTCAATGCCTTCTGGCTGCTGATGGAATAAGACAACAAAGGAAAGCCTCGCTCTTGACGAAAGCAAGCAAGCACACGATTAAGATTGTTTTCCGCATCTAAAGGTAAACAGCAAAAGACCATCCTTGATTACTCAATCACAATAGAAATTTTGCTTTTTAAAAAAACATATCATCATGTTTCCCCACAGGTGGCTAGCCCCAGTGGACTCCTAAGCCAGGGATAGTGGGTTCCAGTCCCATCTGGGATGCTTGCTTTTCTTCCCTCTTTAAGGTAACCAAGGGTGTGTTTTAGTTTCGTTAAATGTGTTCCACTGTCTTCTCTAATAATTCATGTCCAAGTTGCTTGTAAAGTCGATCTCGCAAAAACCAGATCTGATACTGATCATAGAAAGCACGCTTTTTAAAATAACATATCATCACGTTTCCCCACAGGTGGCTAGCCCCAGTGGACTCCTAAGCCAGGATAGTGGGTTCCAGTCCCATCTGGGGTGCTTGCTTTTCTTCCCTCTTTAAGGTAACAAAGGGTGTGTTTTAGTTTCATTAAATGTGTTCCACTGTGTTCTCTAATAATTCATGTCCAAGTTGCTTGTAAAGTCGATCTCGCAAAAGCCAGATCTGATACTGATCATAGAAAGCACCCTTGTAAAGCAGGCTTGTGATGCACATGCAAAGCTCCAGTGGCGCAATAGGTCAGCGCACGGTACTTATAAAGCAGTAACTGTTGAGCAATGCCGAGGTTGTTAGTTCGAGCCTCACCTGGAGCATTCTTTTCTAACCTTTATTGTTATATAAAAACTGCAGTAGGGCAGCAAAGTCTTTTACCCGTTTTCCATGTATTGAAAGCAAATTATCAAAACGACACAACAAAAGAAGTTCTCGCTCTCGTCCTAAGAAAGCAGGCACGTTATTAAGATTGTTTTCCCGATTGGAAAACAAACGCTAAAAGACCAGCCTTGATAACTTTTTAACATGAGAATATTTGATTGTAAACTAACTATCATCATACTGCAAACATCCAGCCCCAGTGGCCTAATGGATAAGGCACTGGCCTCCTAAGCCAGGGATTGTGGGTTCGAGTCCCATCTGGGGTGTATGCTTTCCTTCTCTATACCAGGTATCCATCAATGAGTTTTAGTTCAAGATAAAATGTGATTGATTGGCTTCTCTAATGATTCTCTTCCTTGTGAATTCAATCTTGCAAAATCTGGTACCATGCTTATCATGGAAACAATCCATCTGTAGCCATTCAATGCCTTCTGGCTGCTGTTGGAATGAGACAACAAAGGAAAGCCTCGCTCTTGACGAAAGCAAGCAAGCACACGATTAAGATTGTTTTCCGCATCTAAAGGTAAACAGCAAAAGACCATCCTTGATTACTCAATCACAATAGAAAATTTGCTTTTTAAAAAAACATATCTTCATGTTTCCCCACAGGTGGCTAGCCCCAGTGGACTCCTAAGCCAGGGATAGTGGGTTCCAGTCCCATCTGGGGTGCTTGCTTTTCTTCCCTCTTTAAGGTAACCAAGGGTGTGTTTTAGTTCTGTTAAATGTGTTCCACTGTCTTCTCTAATAATTCATGTCCAAGTTGCTTGTAAAGTCGATCTCGCAAAAGCCAGATCTGATACTGATCACAGAAAGCACGCTTTTTAAAAAAAACATATCATCACGTTTCCCCACAGGTGGCTAGCACCAGTGGACTCCTAAGCCAGAGATAGTGGGTTCCAGTCCCATCTGGGATGCTTCCTTTTCTTCCCTCTTTAAGGTAACCAAGGGTGTGTTTTAGTTTCGTTAAATGTGTTCCACTGTCTTCTCTAATAATTCATGTCCAAGTTGCTTGTAAAGTCGATCTCGCAAAAACCAGATCTGATACTGATCATAGAAAGCACGCTTTTTAAAATAACATATCATAACGTTTCCCCACAGGTGGCTAGCCCTAGTGGACTCCTAAGCCAGGGATAGTGGGTTCCAGTCCCATCTGGGGTGCTTGCTTTTCTTCCCTCTTTAAGGTAACAAAGGGTGTGTTTTAGTTTCATTAAATGTGTTCCACTGTCTTCTCTAATAATTCATGTCCAAGTTGCTTGTAAAGTCGATCTCGCAAAAGCCAGATCTGATACTGATCATAGAAAGCACCCTTGTAAAGCGGGCTTGTGAAGCACATGCAAAGCTCCAGTGGCGCAATCGGTCAGCACGCGTTACTTATAAAGCAGTAACTGTTGAGCAATGCCGAGGTTGTGAGTTCGAGCCTCACCTGGAGCATTCTTTTCTAACCTTTATTGTTATATAAAAACTGCAGTAGGGCAGCAAAGTCTTTTACCCGTTTTCCATGTATTGCAAGCAAATTATCAAAACGACACAACAAAAGAAGTTCTCGCTCTCGTCCTAAGAAAGCAGGCACGTTATTAAGATTGTTTTCCCGATTGGAAAACAAACGCTAAAAGACCAGCCTTGATAACTTTTTAACATGAGAATATTTGATTGTAAACTAACTATCATCATACTGCAAACATCCAGCCCCAGTGGCCTAATGGATAAGGCACTGGCCTCCTAAGCCAGGGATTGTGGGTTCGAGTCCCATCTGGGGTGTATGCTTTCCTTCTCTATACCAGGTATCCATCAATGAGTTTTAGTTCAAGATAAAATGTGATTGATTGGCTTCTCTAATGATTCTCTTCCTTGTGAATTCAATCTTGCAAAATCTGGTACCATGCTTATCATTCTGAGCGAATCAACTTAGCCGGACCACGAACAGAAAATAATCTTCTCAGAGCATTAAGGAAACTGGATGCTGACATGGACTCAATCAATTCTATATGCATTGCTCTTATAGAAAGACACGTGAAAAGAACAGCCCAGCGTTTGCTGTCAGCGCTGCCTCCTCTAGTTCGGCGTGTTACAACTTCCCAGGGACCAAACACATCAACACCCACACTAGTGAATGGAGGTTCAGGATTGACTCTATCTTTTGGTAATTCTGCCATCTTTTGGCTTTCAAATCTCCCTCTGAGCTTACGGCATACAACACATTTGTGAATGATTGCAGAAACTAGACGTTTTCCACCAAGAATCCAGAATCCTGCATCTCTGATTGCACCTTCAGTAATTTGTCGCCCTTGGTGTACTGTTTGACTGTGATAATATCTTATGATCAAGGTAGCAATGTGGTGATCGTGAGGAATGATGACAGGCTGTTTCTCCTCATCTGACAGCGTGGCATAAGATAAACGGCCACCTACTCTCAATAGTCCATATTGATCTATAAAGGGACTTAGTTTTGTAAGCCGGCTATGTTTAGGAAGCTTCTTTTGCTGTTGAATACAGTCATATTCTTGCCTGAAACATGTGCGCTGTACAGAAGAAATTATAACTCTCTTGGCTAGTGAAAGTTCTTCTAAACTAACCCTTTCATGGAAAACTCTCCAACTTCCAGGTTGATCATCATTAAGTTTCTTTTTGGAAGCTTTTGGCAACATGGATTAACTTCGCTACAACCCTGTTCAGTCTCTTCCAGTCCGAAAATCTTACAAAACGATGTGGCTGCAGTCTAGCGTCAAGGGCTTTAGTACTGAAGCTTACTACTTCTGACCTAATTTCAGGATCAGCTTCGGGCTCCACTAAAGGGTAAACATTGGTGTCAGGATTATCTACAGCCATCTGATACAGAAAAGGTGGACCTGAGAACCATATAGAGTTCTGAAGGCAAGCTATCTGTGTAGGCCTGGTAGCATAATCTGCAGGATTTTGTTCTGAGGGCACATAGAACCATTGCTCTGGACGTGTTGTTTGTCTGATCCTGTTCACCCGATTAGAAACATATAAAAAGAATCTCTTTGAAGTGTTGCAGATATAGCCTAGGACTGTTTTACTGTCTGTAAAGAATTTCCCAGCATCTAGCTCTAGGTCTAGGTCTATCTCGTCTCTCACTAGCTCATACAGTTCAACCACTAGTACAGCTGCACATAACTCTAGACGTGGGATTGTGTGTGCTGGCCTAGGACTTAGCTTGGATTTTCCCATAACAAATCCAACATGGCAGACATTTCCTACATCGCTTGCCTTCAAGTAAGCAACGGCACCTATTGCTATAACAGATGCATCTGAAAATATGTACAGTTCTTTTTTGCAGGCCTGTGACAATGAAACAGGAACATAACACCTGGATATTTGTAAACATTGCAAGGCTTGTAAAGACTCTGTCCATTGGACCCACTCATGGAGTCTTTCTTGTGAAAGTAAGGCATCCCACTCACTTTCTCCACTTGACAATTCACAAACTGAGGCCTTACCTTTTATGGTGACTGGTGCCACAAACCCGAGAGGGTCGTAGAGACTGTTAACAGTGGATAGGATCCCTCTTCTTGTGAATGGCTTTTCTGCTGAAGAAACCTGAAACACAAAACAGTCTCTATCTAGATCCCAGCTTAGGCCTAGACTTTTCTGCAATGGAAGGGTGTCTTTTCCCAGGCAAAGGTCTTTGAGGTCTTTAGCTCTTTCTTCTGCGGTGAAAGCTTCCATAACTTGTTTGCTGTTAGAGGCAATCTTATGTAGTCGCAGATTAGACTCTGCCAGCATTTGTTTTGCTTTGTTGAGAATGTTGACTGCTCCTTCAGGTGTGTTTGCTGAAGCAAGTCCGTCATCTACATAGAAATGTCTCATCACAAAGTGCTTGACATCTTGACCATAACGTTCTGCACCTTTCTGGGCAGCTTTCCGTATACAGAATATGGCAACAGCAGGGGAAGGGCTATTACCAAAAACATGTACTCTCATTCTGTACTCTGTTACCTCTTTATCTATGTCGTTATCCTTGTACCACAGGAAACGATGGTAGTCTCGATGGTCCTCTCTCACTAGAAAACAATAAAACATCTGTTGCACATCAGCTGTGAAGGCAATAGGCTCCTTCCTGAAGCATAAGAGAACACCCAGAAGTGTGTTATTTAGGTCTGGGCCACTCAGCAGTACATCATTTAGTGAAATGCCTTCATGTTGAGCACTGGAAACGAACACAACTCTTATTTGATCTGGCTTGTGTGGATGGTAAACGCCAAACATTGGCAGATACCAGTGTTCTTTACCTTTATCCAGTGATGGTGCTAATTCAGCATAATTAATGTCCAGCATCCTTTTGATAAATTCTGTAAAGTCTTTTTTTCACTTCAGGCTTTCTTTGCAAAGTTTTGCGTAGTGTTTAAGCGCTTCATGGCTTGCTCTCTGTTACTAGGTAAATAACATCTTGGTGTGCGAAAAGGTAAAGGGACTACCCAATTGTTGTTCTTATCTTGGAAAGTCTCTTTATTCATGATGTGGGGAAAGGTTTGATCATCTATGGACATTGCTTGTTTGTCATCATCTTTTGTCTTCTGGAACACTGAGTTCCCTAAATTGTCGGGACCACTACTAATATTCCTATCATAACTGGAAGGAGAGCCACAGTATGGTTTTTGGGTTTCTTTAACAACAAAGCTGTTTTGGCATGGACTGAGAAGGGACGTGCGTCCATTTGTTAACACAGATGTCTTAGAAGTGTTGACACTGTCAGGCCGATGAGCTGCTCCCAGACAAACTTCTCCTACTATAACCCACCCCAAGTAAAGTCTTTGTGCATTAAAGGGTTCATTAATTTGTTGGCGTACCTTATGCACCTGTAGAATGTCTCTTCCAAGATGTAGAAGAATAGAGGCGTCTGTCTGGACAGCTGGAATAAGGTGAGATATTGCATTAAGATGAGGATGATGAAGGGCCACTTCTGGTGTAGGGATCTCTGATTTATCATCTGGTATCATATCACACTCTATTAAAGTGGGAAGTGAGAGATGGATTCTCTTGTCAAGAGACTCAATAGTAAAGTCAGTAGCTCTTCTCCCTGAAGTTTCTATCACTCCTGCACATGTCTTTAGGGTGTATGGAACTGCACTTGATGTAATGTTGAAGGCATCAAAAAAGTCTGACCTTGCCATCGATCTGTTACTTTGTTCATCCAGAACCACATACATCTTTACTGCCTTTTCTCTTTTCCCTGTGGGATACACTGTTGCTAGGCAGATCTTGGAACATGAGCGTGGATTTGTACTGTCACCACAGATTTCAGTGCATTTGGACATTACTGGGATAGCTGGTTTATCTTTTTGCTCCCTGCCCTCATCTTTTGGGGTTTCAGTGACCTCTAATGGTCAATGCAAAGTATTGGGGTGCAGAGCTGAGATGTGTCTGTCACTGCCACATTCTGAGCAATTCGCTTGTATTTTGCAGTCTTTGGCTATATGTTTGGTGGATTCACAACATTTGAAGCATATGCCGTTTTGTCTAAGAAAGGCTAACCTTTCCTTGATAGGTTTACTTTTGAACCCTTTGCACTTGTTTACAGAATGGGGGTTTTTATGCAGTGGGCAAAGTCTGTCAGGGCCTTCAAAGGTGTTTACCTTGCAGCTGCTTGAATCTCCTGGGTCCTCAGAGGGAACTGTTGTCTTGTGGGTGATCACTGAAGTCCTATTGTAGGATCTAGGTGGCTTTTCTGCCTTAGGCAGTTGGCTGCTGGTGATGAAGGAAAAACTGGGATCGCACCTCATCCTAGCTTGCTGCTGTACAAACCTAGAAAACACAAAGAAAGGGGGGAGGGGACACCATGTTCTTCTTTGTATTTAGCTACAACACTCACCCATTTCTCTTGTAGGTGGTGATGTAGTTTCTCCACTATAGGCTTAGTACCGTTGGCAGTATCTAAATGTGCAAGTCCCCTTAAATAACCTTCTTCTTTGGCACACTGGACTTCCCAAAGAATATCACCCAGCTCTTGCAGTTTAAAATTGTCTTTGCTGTTTAGCTTAGGGAAAGACTCCAGTCTTTTCATCAGAGCATCTTCAATTGCCTCTGGTGATCCATATCTTTCTTCTAGCCTTTGCCAGGCCATATCGAGTCCTACAGAAGGGTTAAATAGGTGTATCCTGCACATCCTTCTTGCATGCTCTGCAGACTCAGACCCAAGCCACTTTGCCATCAGGTCTAGCGTCTCAGCTGCTGTTAAGTCCAAGTCTTTGACTGCATTCAGAAAAGAAGCCTTCCATGCCCAGTAATTTTCTGGGCAGTCATCAAACTTGAGGAAGCCTGCATTAACCATTTCTTTACGGATAAGATATTTAGTGACTTCTTGCATGCTCTGGTGTTTGGGTTGCTGCGGTGAGGATTCTTCTTTCATCACTCTGGTACTGCCAGCCTCATGGGTTTGTTTTCGTGCGCTCAGGAGTTCTGATGGTTTTGGTTTAAATTCAGCTGACTTTGGATTGAGAAACGGTATTGTTGAACTGCCACTTAAAATATCTTGGACATACACCCTAGTGCGTTCTGCAGAGGAAAGCGGTTTCTCGGGCACATCTGGGCCTTCGTGGATAGATTCCATTCCAGACCGCTCAATGTCCGCATAAGCTGCTGCTTCTGCTGCTGCAGCAGCGGCTGCACACTGAGGTTGAAGAATATGCAACTTTGCTTCCTGTTCTGTTTTTTCTTTTATAATGGCAGCCTCTTTCTCCGATCTTTCCTTCATAATGGCAGCCTCTTTCTCTGATCGTTCCTTCATAATGGCAGCCTCTTTCTCTGATCTTTCCTTCATAATGGCAGCCTCTTTTCTCTTCTAGCTGAACGCGAGCAGCCTCTTCTTTGGCGCGAGCCCTGGCAAAAAGGGTACTTGCTGATGAAATCTGACTGGATCTTGCTGATCTAGATGAGCGTGAGCGTACATCATCCTGCTGGACACTTGGCGCGCTCTCCCTGCCTTGATGTGTCCCGGGTAGCTGATCTTCAGCATTATACTGACTTCCTGATCTTAGACTCATTCTGTCTGTGCAGCAACTCCTATCTCCAGGCTTGCTGTGCTAACACCTTTTCACTGTTCTGCTCTCAAAACACTAACTATGTGTGATTCTAAACGGACAGCTAAACACTTGTTAGAGACTCCAGTAAACAGAAGCCCATGCTTGTATTGTCCACCAGAGGAATCCAACTTTATTTTAGTCTGTGAAACTGCAATACAATACAATACAATAACAACATATCAGTACACATGGAATCATTAGCCTAGCATAAATGACAAATTGCTAAGCAGAAAGGCACTTACAGGTGATGATGTCCCAAACCTCATGGGAGAGATAGATACATGCTGCCTGCACAGTGGAAGAGTGACCTCAAGATGGTGGAAGAACTTCCTGGAACAAAGGTTACTTCCTGTCTGTTTAAGCTATCTGTGTAAGGCTGGGTTCACACCACGTTTTCTTAAATACGGCTCCCGTATACGGTTGGGAGGAGGGGGGCGGGGCTTAATCGCGGAGCCCGCACTCAGCTGTATTCGGGAACCGTATTTAATGTATGTCTATGAGCCGACCGGAGTGAACCGCAGCCTCCGGTCGGCTTCGTTTCCGGATGTATGCGGTTTCCCGACCGCAGGCAAAAACGTATATTTTTATAGTTCGGACATTTACGCACGCGGCGATACCACATATGTTTATTTTTATTTTTTTTTGCACTGTTTTATTTTTTTTATGAGGAACAGGAAAGGAAAGATGATCCTCAATAGGCGCAATAAACAGCAGTAAAGGAGATTTGAATGGTCATCCATCGTTCATATAAAGATATTTATTGAGCACACAGTAGCAACGCGTTTCTTGCCCGGATCGGGCACTTCCTCAGGCAAATGTGCAAACTTTTATTAGGGAAGGGGTTAAATGACCTTTATTAACACTTTTTTTTTGTACTTTTTTTTTGTACTTTTTTTTTTGCAGTGTTATAGGTCCCATAGGGATCTATAACACTGCACACACTGATCTTTTACACAGATCACATCATTCGCCGATCGGACACCGAGGAGGCAGGTAAGGGCCCTCCCGGTGTCCTGTCAGCTGTTCGGGGCGCCGCGATTTCACCGCGGCGGTCCCGAACAGCCCGACTGAGCAGCTGGGTCACTTTCACTTTAGAAGCGGCGGTCAGCTTTGACCGCCGCTTCTAAAGGGTTAATACCGCACATCGCCGTGATCGGCGATGTGTGGTATTAGCCGCGGGTCCCGGCCGTTGATGAGCGCCGGGATCGACGCGATATGATGTGGGATCGCGGCACGATCCCGCTTCATATCGCGGGAGCCGGCGCAGGACGTAAATATACGTCCTGCGTCGTTAAGGGGTTAAACAAACAACCCGACCCTCACAAATGGGGGTAGTTAAGGGTTAAATTAACTATCCCATATTTTTAGTGGACATATAAACAACATTTGACCACGTATTATCGAAATATCTCCAGCCATTTGGAAGTTATGCAGTAACATATATTTCACGGTGATTTCATCAGAGAGGTATGCTATATGTATTTATCAAGTATCATAGTAGGTATCATAGTAGCATGTGCAAGGGATATAATTTATAACATTGCACTCAAATAAAGGTAGTGGATTCAAACATGTCACATATGCTCAGGTATATTTAGCATAGCCTGTAGGGGGAAAAAATTAGCAAACATCCACTGTCCGTTTAAAATATCCTGCGATCCACCTAAAAAAGAAAGCAAGAAACATTTCTCTCACTATGATGTCCTGTGAGGAGAAAACATCTATAGAGCTGTACAGAGACAGTCCATATTACTCACGGTTTCCGCGGATAAACAGAGTACCAACGTGAGACACCTGCAAGTAGCAGGGAGCCGGGGATTACCGGCTCACTCGCAGGATCCAGCGAGGCGATGGCGTCTGACATCACGTCCACTCCTTGCTGATTATAAGCGCGCCTAGCCACGCCCCCTGAGAGATGCCGTCACAGGGGTGTGCGCTTTGATGCGCAGATGCCAGCGCATAGTAATTACAGCTAGAGCGATGTATATGGAAAGCATACTGGCAGGTAAGTCTAACCTTGGATGATTATAAGCAACTGGATCTGTAATACACTATGTTAAAGGAATAACCGCAGTCAGATGAGGCGGGTTAACCCCATCATTACCAATAAGAATGTGAATTTATGTGATGGGATGTAGATCATCACCACATATTGTACATAATCATTTTATTTTATATTTTGTTAGCACCAGAGGCTCCAGTGACATTATCAAATATAGGTAAATAAAGTAAAACTTAACAAAGCAAGATGGGACTATTAATAACCACCAGAACCAATGGTAGAATAAAGTGTGACTTAATTAGAGCACACTGTGGATCATATATGTTGTTAGTAATAATTGTTAGGGATATTAACTAAAAGATATAACAAATGTATCAGTAGTTATAAAACTAAATGAAAAATTGCAATAAACCCTTCATGATATTATGTCATAAAGGGGTCCACAATTTATTTCCGATGGTCCCACACTGAGGGAGGGGGTATAGACTATTTGAATAGAGGGAGGGGAGTATAATGTGGCTCTAGGGAACCTATGCTACACCTAGTTGTCCCTAGATAGGGGCCCCTAAAGCCTAGGCGGTCCCGCACAGGAACCTCCTATAGCCAACTGGTCAACCCTAATGTAAATGGATGACCACTATCTCCTCACAGCTGACTACAGCCGCCCCTGACTACCTAATTGGTTATCCCGTGTGGGACCATAAGGAATGAATAACTATAGAAAACACCCAAAATGGATCTGTTCATTAAGACCATGGGGGGCTACTGTACTGAGATTGTAAATCCAGTGGCATTCTTTCTGGAGTAATAATCTAAATCCCCCTTTCTCTCAGAGATGAACGCCCTTTCAATGCCAACAAATTATATTTGGTCCAGGGAGCCTCCATGGACATTATTCATGTGGTTTGCAACTGAGGTGTCTCGTGAATTCCTAATATCCCCAATGTGCTCTAAAATTCTCTTCTTAGAGAGGTAAGTTCAGTAATATCTGTACCCCTGTTCATGATATTTAGAGATTCTCTGGTGTCTGGTATTGTGCCAAGGGACTGGCGCAAGGCGAATGTGGTGCCAATCTTCAAAAAGGGCTCTAGGTCTTCCCCAGGAAACTATAGACCGGTAAGTTTAACGTGCATTGTGGGTAAATTGTTTGAAGGACTTATAAGGGATTACATACAGGAATACATAGGGGATAATTGTATTATAAGCGATAGCCAGCATGGGTTTACTAAGGATAGAAGTTGTCAAACCAATCTAATTTGCTTTTATGAAGAGGTGAGTAGAAGCCTTGACAGAGGAATGGCTGTGGATATAGTGTTTCTGGATTTTGCTAAAGCATTTGATACTGTCCCTCATAGACGTCTGACAGGTAAGTTAAGGTCTTTGGGTTTGGAAATTTTAGTTTGTAACTGGATTGAACACTGGCTCATGGATCGTACCCAGAGAGTGGTGGTCAATGATTCGTACTCTGATTGGTCCCCGGTTATTAGTGGTGTACCCCAAGGTTCTGTACTGGGCCCGCTGTTGTTTAATTTCTTTATTAATGATATAGAGGATGGTATTAACAGCTCTGTTTCTATCTTTGCAGATGACACCAAGCTTTGTAGCACAGTACAGTCTATAGAGGATGTGCATAAGTTACAAGATGACTTGGATAGACTAAGTGTCTGGGCATCCACTTGGCAAATGAGGTTCAATGTGGATAAATGTAAAGTTATGCATCTGGGTACTAATAACCTGCATGCATCGTATGTCTTAGGGGGGATTAAACTGGCAGAGTCACTGGTAGAGAAGGATCTGGGTGTACTTGTAGATCACAGACTACAGAATAGCATGCAATGTCAGGCTGCTGCTTCCAAAGCCGGCAGGATATTGTCATGTATCAAAAGAGGCATGGACTCAAGGGACAGGGACATAATACTCCCCCTTTATAAATCATTGGTACGGCCTTACCTGGAATATGCTGTTCAGTTTTGGGCACCTGTCCATAAAAGGGACACTGCGGAGTTGGAACGGGTGCAGAGACGCGCGACTAAACTAATATGGGGAATGGAACATCTTAGCTATGAGGAGCGATTAAAGGAGTTACAATTGTTTAGTCTTGAGAAGAGACGTTTAAGGGGGGATATGATAAACGTATATAAGTATATTAATGGCCCATACAAAAAATATGGAGAAAAACTGTTCCAGGTTAAACCCCCCCAAAGGACGAGGGGGCACTCCCTCCTTCTGGAGAAGAAAAAGTTTAGTCTCAAGGGGCGACACGCCTTCTTTACCATGAGAACTGTGAACTTATGGAACAGTCTACCTCAGGAACTGGTCACAGCAGGAACAATTAACAGCTTTAAAACAGAATTAGATACATTCCTGGAACAAAATAAGATTAATGCTTATGAAGAAATATAAAATCTCATCCCTTCCCCAATATCGCGCCACACCCCTCCCCCTTAATTCCCTGGTTGAACTTGATGGACATATGTCTTTTTTCGACCGTACTAACTATGTAACTATGTAACATGGGGCAAGAACACATAGCAAGGTAGATAACTCCCTTAGTGGAGCAATTTATAAAATGGGGAATGGCGATCCGTTCATTTTGATGTGGTAATGTATAGGTTTTAATCACATACTGGCATGCCTGACAATAGCCACATTTAAAGCAACCCTTGGTTGGTGACATGCGACCCAGCCAGGTTTGGGAGATGGAATCCGTTTGTCGGAGATGGCTGTGTACAAGCATGTCACCAAGACTGCGGCCTTTTCTATAAGTAATTTGGGGCATGTCAGTAATAATTTCCCGTAAATCCGGGTAAATGTTTTGTATATCCCAATGTTTTCAGATGATGTCACGTATAGGGATAGAAAGCTTATCATATGTGCCGATGATTCTGGCGGGTGGTAGATTGGTCAACGTATCAGTGCTCTGCTTCGGAGTGAGAAGTTCACTCCGTGATCTCATGGAGGCCTCTCTATAGGCTTTATTAAAGTACATAATCTGGATAGCCTCTGTCCTAAAACCGTTGTTTCATGATACGCGCTTCATTCTCATAATCCTCAGGACGAGAGCAGTTCCTCCTGAGGCGGAGAAACTGCCCTTTAGGGATCCCCCTTTTGAGGGGACCCGAGTGGCAGCTCTCCCACCTCAGGAGGCTGTTCCTGGAAGTAGCTTTACGGAAGATGGTACTTTGAAGTGTACCATCTTTCTCCCTGATGATACTGACATCCAGAAAATTAAGTTTCTCCTGAGTCTCATAAGTAAAGAGGAGGCCGATGTTGCTAATATTAATCTTCTGTAACAGTTGTACAAATAACACAAACACATCATCGATGAATCGTAACCACATCAATGCATGTTCACTGAAATGTTCCCTGTCATCTGAGAATAGGATGGTGGCCTCCCACCAACCCAGGGTGAGATTCGCATAGCTGGGGGCACAGGGGCTCCCCATAGCGGTCCCCCTGAGTTGGTGGTAGACTCGGCCTTGGAACAAAAAGTAGTTATGCGTAAGCACAAACTCTAATAATTGAAGAACAAATGTGTTGTGTTCATGAAAGTGAGCGCCCCTAGTATTCAGAAAATATTCCACTGCCTGCAAACTAACATGATGATGTATAGACGAGTAGAGGGCTTCGACATCTATACTAGCTAAGATGGTCTCATTGTCGATGGTAATGCCCTCCACTTGTTGGAGCAAGTCCATGGTGTCTCTCAGAAAATACAAATTGGCCTAATATTTTATTGACATAGACACCCACATATTGATACTACCCACCCCTGATACAATGGGGCATCCTTTTAGGGGTATAAACCCTTTATGTACTTTAGGTAACGCGTAAAATGTGGGAATCACTGGAGAAGAAGTTGTCAGGAAATCATATTCTTTTTGATCAATACGTTTTTTGGAGAGGGCATTTTTCAGGATGTCAGATATTGATTTGCAGGATCATGTGACAGGGTTTCATAAGTTTCTTGATCATCAAGAAGTCTCCTGCACATTCTAATATACTTGGGTTTGTTGAGCAAAACAATATTTCCTCCCTTATCCGCAGATTTAATGACCAGTTGGTCATTACTCTGTAGTTGTTTTAAGGCATATTTCTCCTGATGTGTGAGGTTATCCCTGTGGCCCATGTGTTGAGACGGCATAACTTCAATATCTCTAAGGACAAGTTGAAGGAATACATCTATACAAGATGTGAAACCTATAGGTGGAAACAACTTGCTCTTTAGTTTTAGGTCCATTTGTGGTCCTTGACCTGGTATACGTTCATTTTAATCCAATAGTCCAACTAGTTGCCTAATGGTAGTCAAATCCTGTTCTGTTAGCCCAAAAGACTGTGTATCCCGTTTATCCCTTAATTTAAAGAATTTGTGCCATTTAAGGTGTTGGGCAAATAAATGTAGATCCTTTGTCCATTCAAAACTATTGTGTTTAACAGAAGGGACAAAGGATAGACCTTTAAGAAGGGACATGTGTTTGAATATCAGTAAGCGTGCAACTAGAAAGGCTAATAATCTGTAATTGAGTCATATCCTTCAGTGTCTCTATTGTGGTCTGCGGGGGCTAGGACCCCGAAGTTGATAGGGGTCCCTTGGGTTACCCTCTAAAAAAAAAAGGTGAGGAAGAAGAGGATGTGGCACCACCACATGGTGCAGGTTGATTATAGCATGAGCCCCTGTGTCCACCTCTTCCTCGTCCCCTCTTGTTTCTATAGGTGCCTTTATTGACCCCTCCTCTCTGGTTCTGTGAATGGTCAGTATCAGAAGATGTAACGTCTGTCTCAGTGTCTCTTGCAGAGGTGTTTTTATCCAGTACACTGTACACACAGTTCTCCTTAAAATCAGCCAAATCCCTGATATCTCTCAATTTGGTTTTGTAATTGATATCTCTCAATTTGGTTTTGTAATTGTGTTTCCTTATTGTTGAACTCTGAATCTGTTTTAAAACGAAGTACCACTTCTTTCTGTTCCTGTAACCTAGTGGAAATAGATTCCAGGAGTCTCCTTTCTTCCTCCAACAAAATATTCATGAATTTAAGGGAGCAAGTTGTTGCTTCCGCTTCCCATCTCGAGAGAACTAGAGGTGTTCTAAGTCTTGTTGAAGGAAGAACCGGAACTCGTAGGCCACGAGGGACTATATTGTTTTTAAGATAGCTCTCAAAACCCTGAATCTCCCAAAAAGAAGTTATGTGTTGTTTATACAAACTAGTTAGTCATAGAGGGAGTATATTTTGGCTGGACATAGGTATTTTCGGAGAAAACATCACGTGCCTCCGTGAGCCAGTTGTTAGTGTCCAAGGTGCTATTCAGAAATCCTGCCATAGACAAAATTCTAAATAAATACTAGAACGTAGAATATGGTAAGGTGGTTCTACATAGACCACTATTTATTATATAATCATTAGCATACCTCCCTGATTAAATCACTGTGACAGGTGACAGAAATACGTTGGCGGTATATGTTTTGTATTTTAGCGGTACTCTACATTGATTCTCATCTTCCAGTGATTGCGCTGGCAGTATTTGTATCGTATTTTATCAGTGATTGTGCTAGTGGAGGATTGGCTGGGCTCAGCCATCTCCTAACTATCAGCATATTCTCTATTTCTATCTTTATTTTTGCCACCGGGCAACTTCATTAACCATACACCTAATGATTATAAATATTTTAATTGATCTAAGTAAAAGTTTAATTTTAGGAACATCCGGAGAACTTCTTTTTTTTCTTCTTATACTTTCATGCTGGATGACTATAATAAATAGTGGTCTATGTAGAACCACCTTACCATATTCTACATTCTGGTATGTGTATGGCCCGTTTGTAATGTATTTCAATGAGCCGACCGGAGTGCAATGCTGACTCCGGTCGGCTCATTTTTGCCCCATATGCGGATTTCCCACCGTACCTAAAACCGTGGTGACCATTGTTTTAGGTCCGGTTGGAAAACCGTATATGGGGCAAAATTGAGCCGACTGGAGTCAGCGTTTCACTCCGGTCGGCTCATTGAAATACATTACATACAGGCCACATACGGCAGGAATACGGGAGCGCCCGGTTTCAGCTCCCGTATTGCCTAAAACGTGATGTGTACCCAGCCTAACATGTGTGCAAAGTTTCATGTTAATATCTTAAGCCATTTGGACGTGATGATGGAACATACATACACACATTGGAGGGAATTTATCATTATATACACACAGTTTTCACTGTCTATATTGCGCAATCTTTTTTTGCGCAATTCTGTTTTTTGCAGGGTTTTTTTGCGCAATTTTTGATAGAAATTTACAAGTTAAATTCTAAATCATGGTGCATGGTAGAGCTGATTATGTGGTGGACATCGATTAATCAACTGCGTCTTTTCTCTTTACACGCAGAAATTTTGCGCAAGTCCTGATTTTACTGTGCAAATATACACCATCAAGGAGGACACTTAAAATGTTCTAAGAATAAGTCCAGCAATATGTCATACATATTTAGATTAGACTCAGGTCTGTACAGACTGTAGATCCATAGAACTGTGTAAAATTTTAACTCCTGCTGTCCTTGATGAGTGCAGGAGATTGCACCTGTGTAATATAACCATGGTGACCATACAGCTAAGAATACCACTGTATGTGCAGGGAGGGAGAAGAAGATACAGCTGTTAGGTCTATGCAGATGTGTGATCATGTGTATGCAGCAGAGGTGAGTGTGTGATTGTGTGTATGTAGCTGAGTATGTGATTGTGTATATGCAGCAGAGCTGAGTGTGTGACTGTATGCAGCAGAACTGAGTGTGTGATTGTGATATGTAGCAGAGCTGAGTGTGTGATTGTGTATATGCAGCAGAGCTGAGTGTGCGGTTGTGTATATGCAGCAGAGCTGAGTGTGTGACTGTTTATGCAGAAGTGCTGAGTGTGTGATTGTGATATGCAGCAGAGCTTAGTGTGTGATTGTATATATATATGCAGCAGACCTGAGTGTGTGGTTGTGTATATGTAGCAGAGCTGAGTGTGTGACTATGTGATATGCAGCAGAGCTGAGCGTGTGATTGTGTATATGCAGCAGAGCTGTGTGTGAGATTGTGTATATGCAGCAGAGCTGAGTGTGTGACTGTGATATGCAGCAGAGCTGAGTGTGTGACTATGTGTATGCAGCACAGCTGAGTGTGTGATTGTGTGTATGCAACAGAGCTGAGTGTGTGATCATGTGTATGCAGCAGAGCTGTGTGTGTGTGGTCATGCATACACATAATCACACATTCAGCTCTGCTCCATACACATGCCGCACACTAATTTCTGCTACATGTACATGATCACAAAGTCAGCTCTGGTACATGTACACAGTATTTACCAACCAGGGTGCCTCCAGCTGTTGCAAAACTGCAACTCCCAGCATGCCAAGGTTTTGCAACACTTGGAGGCATTCTCGTTGGTAAAAACTGATAGAGGTAAGGGGACAGATTGGCCCTGTTTTATCAATCAGCCTGAAACCCTAATTGTCTGTTTTTTCCCCATAGAAACCAATCACAGCTCAATTTTCACTTTACAAGAGAGTGTTAAAATTGGAAAGCTGAGCTGTGATTGGTTGCTGTGTGAAAAAACAGACAATTAGGGTTTCAGGCTGATTGATAAATCTTCCCATTCTGTGTACTTCATAAAGATTTATGATTTTACACTGCAGCTCCTGCACTTCTAGCTATGTGAGCAGTGTACGGCGGGAAAATGCCACAGCTCTGTGAAGTGCAGCTCTGTGATGTCTGAGGTAGAGAAGGAGTGCACAGTAGAGCAAGGGGGAGGCGTTTCTATATTTGCGCAAAATTTATCAAAGGATGTGTGCAACTTTTGTAAATTTTGAGCAAGAGTGTAAATTAGACAAGCAGTGTAAAGGGGTAGATCTGTGTCTACAATAGACACCTAATGATAAATGTCACCCATTGAGTTTTATATACACTGTAAAAAAAAATAAAAAAATTAAGGGAACACTTAACCCCTTAAGGACGCAGGGTTTTTCCGTTTTTGCATTTTCATTTTATCCTCCTCACCTTCTAAAAATCCTAACGCTTTCAATTTTGCATATAAAATTCCATATGATGGCTTATTATTTGCGCCACCAATTCTACTTTGCAGTGACAGTCATTTTCCCCAAAATTCCACTGCAAAACGGAAGAAAAATTTATTGTGCGACAAAATTGAAGAAAAATTTTCATTTTGTAAATTTTGGGGGCTTCCGTTTCTACGCAGTGAGTTTTTTGGTAAAACTGACACCTTATCTTTATTCTGTAGGTTCATACGGTTAAAATGATACCCTACTTATATAGGTTTGAATTTGTTGTACTTCTGAAAAAAATCATAACTACATGCAGGAAAATTTATACATAAAAAAATTCTCATTTTCGAACCCCTATTACTTTTTTTTATTTTTCCGCGTACGGGCCGATATGAGGGCTCATTTTTTTTGTGCCGTGTTCTGGAGTTTTTATCGGTACCATTTTTGTATGGATCGGACTTTTTGATTGCTTTTTATTCATTTTTTCATGATATAAAAAGTGACCAAAAATACCCTATTTTGGACAGTGCGGTTTAATTAATGATATGTATGAAGGCTAATTTATTAGCCTGTATTTGTGGGAGGGGTGGGGATTCCCTAAAAGAACCAGCAGCAGTGTCTGTCTCTGACGCCGCGGATTCGTCACGGGACAGGGGATCAGCTGACTCGCGAGTCAGCTGATGCACAGGAGTTCCGGTTTTGGGGCAACGGTAAGCGACTGGTTTTCAGCACGGTGTCCCACGTGCTTCGTGGCCTGTGCATGCGCTCCCATTGGCAGTCTGGCAGTGCACGTGGGCCAGCTCTGGCAGCGGGAGTTGTCACGGGCGCCGACACTTATCTACTAGAAGAGGATGTCTAATGGTAGGACCTCGCTCCCACCACGAGCCCAGATGTCTGGGTTGAGACAAGTATTGGCGAGGGGGGTCACCGCATAATTAAGTGGCCGGGGGTTGGCCGGGGTGGCGGTGACCCGCGTAATCCCCCCTCCGGAGGAAAGTCTGATATTTTTTTTTTGGGGGGGGTTACCCTTTCATTGTAAGGGGTCGTCCTTACATATGGTTTGTTTTCGCCCTGTCATGCGCAGCGGAGCGCTGCGAGTCACCTCCGACAGCGGGACTCACAACCAGGAATCGCCACAGACATATGGGCATGACCGCACTCTGACCTTGCTCCCCCACGAGCCTCAAGTGTTGGGCTGCGGAGATTTTATATCACCACCGGTGCCAAGTTAGCAGTGGGCTCCGTGGTGGCTTCTGGGAATTGAAGGGTAGGGGTGTGGTGGGATATTGGGGGAAGGGATGGGATTTTATATTTCTGCATAATGATTAATGTTATTTTGTTCCGGGAATGTATCAGCCTGTTTTAAATTTATTAATCGTTCCTGCTGTGACTAGTTCCTGAGGTAGACTGTTCCATAAATTCACAGTTCTTATGGTAAAGAAGGTGTGTCGCCTCTTGAGACTAAACCCATTCTTCTCCAAATGGAGGGAGTGCCCCCTTGTCCTTTGAGGGGGCTTAACCTGGGACAGTTTTTCTCCATATGTTTTGTATGGGCCATTAATATACTTATATATACACATTTATCATATCCCCCCTTAAACGTCTCTTCTCAAGACTAAACAATTGTAACTCCTTTAATCGCTCTTCATAGCTAAGATGTTCCATGCCCCATATTAGTTTAGTCGCGCATCTCTGCACCCTTTCTAGCAACACAGTGTCCCTTTTATGGACTGGTGACCAAAACTGAACAGCATATTCCAGGTGAGGCCGTACCAATGCTTTATAAAGGGGGAGTATTATGTCCCTGTCCCTCGAGTCCATGCCTCTTTTGATAGATGACAATATCCTGCCGGCCTTGGAAGCAGCAGCCTGACATTGCATGCCATTCTGTAGTCTGTGATCTACAAGTACACCCAGATCCTTCTCTACCAGTGACAGTTTAATCCCCCCTAAGACATACGACGCATGCATGTTATTAGTACCCAGATGCATAACTTTACATTTATCCACATTGAACCTCATTTCCCAAGTGGATGCCCAGACACTTAGTCTATCCAAGTCATCTTGTTACCTATACACATCCTCTATAGACTGTACCGTGCTACAAAGCTTGGTGTCATCTGCAAAGATAGAAACAGAGCTGTTAATACCATCCTCTTAATAATTGATAAATAAATTAAACAACAGCGGTCCCAGTACTGAACCTTGGGGTACACCACTAATAACCGGAGACCAATCAGAGTGCGAATCATTGACCACCACTCTCTGGGTACGATCCATGAGCCAGTGTTCAATCCAGTTACAAACTAAAGTTTCCAAGCCCAAAGACCTTAATTTACCTGTCAGACGTCTATGAGGGACAGTATCAAACGCTTTAGCAAAATCCAGAAAAACTATATCCACAGCCATTCCTCTGTCAAGGCTTCTACTCACCTCTTCATAAAAGCAAATTAGATTGGTTTGACAACTTCTATCCTTAGTAAACCCATGCTGGCTATCACTTATAAGGGATTACATACAGGAATACATAGGGGATGATTGTATTATAAGTCCTTCAAACAATTTACCCATAATGCACGTTAAACTTACCAGTCTATAGTTTCCTGGGAAAGACCTAGAGCCCTTTTTGAAGATGGGCACCACATTCGCCTTGCGCCAGTCCCTTATAGCTGGGGTTCGGTTATTACTTGCCAAGTGGACAGGTCAAGCAAGGTTATGACCAGTCTCAGCTTCAGGTTGACGTCGATCCTAATAGTCATACACATTGGTTGAGGCTTTTTAAATTCGGCTAGACCAGTCACGTCTATAGGTCAGTCCGAATACAACTTCAGGTTAGCGACAATGCCATCATATACGTTGTGTTATTCAGTTGTTGGGTCATGCACAGGGATGTAGCTTTATTTTTCCATTGTGAATTGTCACGTCTATAGGTCAGTCAGGGTTACAACCTGTCTCAGCTTCAGGTTGACGTTGATACTAGAAGTCATACATGTTGGTTGAAGCTTTAATTCGGCTAGACCAGTCACGTCTACAGGTCAGTCCGGATACAATCTGACACGACTTCAGGTTGGCGACAATGTCTTTGTATACGTTGTGTTAATTCAGCAGTTGGGTTACGCTACAGGGATAGCTTTATATTTCCATTGTTAATTGCCACGTCTATAGGTATATCATGGTTACGACCTGCTTTGGTTCAGGTTGACGGTCATACTATTAGTTATAGATTTGGTTGAGTCTTTCATTTATCTTTCGGCATGTCGCATCTACAGGTCGGTTCAGTTGCAACCTGACACAACTGCAGGTTGGCAGCAACGTCATTATGTGTCCATATGTTAACTTAGCATTTGGGTTGTGTGTACAGGGACATAGCTTGATTCTGTGTGGTTGGTTTTGTTTGTCTCGGCTTAGGTTGACGATGATAGTAATCACACGTTGGTTGAGTCTCATGGTCATGTTTGCTGCATAAGTGGTTTCATTGCCGGTCACATCCACAGGTTGGTTACAGTGGTAACCTGACACAGGTTTAGGTTGGCGACTACGTAGTTATTTGTGTATACATGTTGTTAGCACTCGGAAAATACATGATATTTTACATTAGATACCCAGAGGATGTCTCACATGCCATTTTATTCCTACTTGCATTCATCGGGTTTTGCCACTCTTCTTTGCATCCAGCATAATACTATCAAAGTATATCTGTCAGGTATCCAGCATAATATGACGTGGTCTTGCTCTGACAGGGCGTCATTGTTTGCGTCACATGCCATTAAATCTGCCCTGAAGAGTGCGCAAGAGGGAGGTTCGCAAGCCAAGGCTGCGCTGTTCTTGAGTTGTCGGGGGTTCCTAAGGTTAGGGGAGTTACATGCAGGTGCATGGCCGTAGTTACTTCAAATTTGTAGGGATGCAGATAATTACGCATGGAAATTGTATAGCAGATGAATGTCATTGTCCAGTCAGGTTATCATCATACGGCATTTTCCCAAGTCCCACGAGTGATGCTCAGCTCGAGAGTGGCAAGCTTTGCTTCCGCATGTCAAGGGTCGAACAGGATCAGCCGCTGCCATTGTTTAGGGGGGCGACACTCACTACTACTTTGTTGTCAAACATGTACGTATTCTTGTTAAATACTTTATAGTGATCCGCATATTACATCCAGTCATTCTCTAAGCATTAGGGCTGCTGCACCAAAGTCACAACATGGTGTGTCTGCATACGTGGTTAGGAATTCGGGGTGCTGGGAATTCAGTACTACATGCACCATACCCCCATTCCATAGTCAGTAATGCACGATGCATTTCAGTCATTGGTCACAGGGTTTTGCGGGTGTTAATAGCGCTTTGTTCTGATTATGAGTTTTCCCCTCTATTTTTAAGGTGTATTCCTACGGGGCAGTATATGGCATAACTCTAACTGCATAGATAGGTTACAGGATTTAGTAGGGAATAGGAGTTTAGTATGAGGTTCAGTTAGGTAGGCTCGCTACACTGAGCACCGACCACAAGTATGAAGGCTAATTTATAAGCCTGTATTTGTGTGTGTGTGTGTGTGTGTGGGGGGGGGCGGGTATTCCCTATAAGAACCCGCAGCAGTGTCTGTCTCTGACGCCGCGGGTTTGTCAATTTATTGGATATTTCAAAGTTTTTTAACATATAAAAAACTGAAAAATTGGGCGTGCAAAATTATTCAGCCCCCTTAAGTTAATACTTCATAGCGCCACCTTTTGCTACGATTACAGCTGTAAGTTGCTTTGGGTATGTCTTTATCAGTTCTGCAGATCGATGACGTTTTTGCCCATTCTCCTTGCAAAACATCTCGAGCTCAGTTAGGTTGGATGGAGAATGTCTGTGAAGAGCAGTTTTCAGTTCTTTCCACAGATTCTCGATTGGATTCAGGTCTGGATTTTGACTTGGCCATTCTAACACTTGGATATGTTTATTTGTGAACCATTCCATTGTAGATTTTGCTTTATGTTTTGAACCATTGTCTTGTTGGAAGATTAATCTCCGTCCCAGTCTCAGGTCTTTTGCAGACTCCATCATGTTTTCTTCCAGAATGTTCCTGTATTTGGCTCCATCCATCTTCGTTGTCCCTGCTGAAGAAAAGCAGGCCCAAACCATGATGCTGCCACCACCATGTTTGACAGTGGGGATGGTGTGTTCAGGGTGATGAGCTGTGTTGCTTTTGCGCCAAACATAACGTTTTGCATTGTTGCCAAAAAGTTTGATTTTGGTTTCATCTGACCAGAGCACCTTCTTCCACATGTTTGGTGTGTCTCCCAGGTGGCTTGTGGCAAACTTTAAACAACACTTTTTATGGATATCTTTAAGAAATGGCTTTTTTCTTGCCACTCTTCCATAAATGCCAGATTTGTGCAGTATACGACTGATTGTTGTCCTATGGACAGAGTCTCCCACCTCAGCTGTAGACCTCTGCAGTTCATCCAGAGTGATCATGGGCCTCTTGGCTGCATCTCTGATCAGTCTTCTCCTTGTTTGAGCTGAAAGCTTAGAGGGACAGCCAGGTCTTCGTAGATTTGCAGTGGTCTGGTACTCCTTCCATTTCAATATTATCGCTTGCACAGTGCTCCTTGGGATGTTTAAAACTTGGGAAATCTTTTTGTATTTAAATCCAGCTTTAAACTTCTCCACAACAGTATCGCGGGCCTGCCTGGTGTGTTCCTTGTTCTTCATGATGCTCTCTGCGCTTTAAACGGACCTCTGAGACTATCATAGTGCAGGTGCATTTATACAGAGACTTGATTACACACAGGTGGATTCTATTTATCATCATTAGTCATTTAGGTCAACATTGGATCATTCAGAGATCCTCACTGAACTTCTGGAGAGAGTTTGCTGGACTGAAAGTAAAGGGGCTGAATAATTTTGCACGCCCAATTTTTCAGGTTTTTTAATTTGTTAACAAAGTTTGAAATATCCAATAAATTTCGTTCCACTTCATGATTGTGTCCCACTTGTTGATTCTTCACAAAAAATTACAGTTTTATATCTTTATGTTTGAAGCCTGAAATGTGGCAAAAGGTCGAAAAATTCAAGGGGGCCGAATACTTTCACTATGCACTGTAGGTTACAGGATTTAGTAGGGAAAGGAGTTTAGTATGAGGTTCAGTTAGGTAAGATTGCTACACTGAGCGCCGACCACAAATATTTTTATACTTCGGACATTTACGCACGCGGCGATACCACCACATATGTTTATTTTTATTTACACTTTTTTTTTTATGGGAAAAGGGGGGTGATTTAAACTTTTATTAGGTAAGGGGTTAAATGACCTTTATTAACTTTTTTTTCACTTTTTTTTCCAGTTTTATAGCTCCCATAGGAGGCTATAACACTACACACACTGATCTTTTACACTGATCCTTGCAAAGCCATAGCTTTGCATGGATCATCGCTATATGGGCTCGATTGCTCAAGCCTGTAGCTCAGGCTTGGAGCAATCAAACGCCGATCGGACGCCATGGAGCAAAGTAAGGGGACCGCCGCTCGCGTCCTAGCTGATCAGGACATTTTATTGCGATAGTCCCGATCAGCCCGACTGAGCTGCCGGGAAGCTTTTACTTTAATTTTAGAAGCGGCAATCAACTTTGATCGCCTCGTCTAAAGGCTTAATAGCGCGTGGCACAACGATTGGTGCAGCACGCTATTAGCCCAGGGTTCCGGCTATCATTAGCCGCCGGGACCGACCTGGTATGATGCGGGGTCACGGTGTGACCCCATTTTAAATACCAGGACCGGGCGTAGGACATACTGGTACACCCTACGTCCTTAAGGAGTTAAACAACACAATGTAATTACAAGTCAATGACACTTCTGTGAAGTCACACTGTCCACTCAGGGAGCAACACTGATTGACAATCAATTTCACATGTTGTTGTGCAAATGGAACAGACAACAGGTGGAAATTATAGGCAATTAGCAAGACACCCCCAATAAAGGAGTAATTCTGCAGGTGGTGACCACAGACCACTTCTCAGTTCCTATGCTTCCTGGCTGATGTTTTGGTCACTATTGAATGCTGGTAGTGCTTTCTTTCTCTATAGTGGTAGCATGAGACGGAGTCTACAACCCACACAAGTGGCTCAAGTAATGCAGCTCATTCAGGATGGCATATCAATGTGAGCTGTGGTAAGAAGGTTTGCTGTGTCTGTCAGCGTAGTGTCCCGAGCATGGAGGCGCTACCAGGAGACAGGCCAGAACATCAGGAGATGTGTAGGCCGTAGGAGGGCAACAACCCAGCAGCAGGACCGCTACCTCCACTTTTGTGCAAGGAGGAGCAGGAGGAGCACTGCCAGCAGGCCAAAATTGTGCATGTGTCAACTCAAAAAGTCAGAAACCTACTCCATGAGGGTGGTATGAGGGCCCAACATCCGCAGGTGGGGGTTGTGCTTACAGCCCAACACCGTGCAGGACATTTGGCATTTTCCAGAGAACACCAAGATTGGTAAATTTGCCACTGGCGCCCTGTGCTCTTTACAGATGAAAGCAGGTTCACACAGAGCACATGTGACAGCATGTGAGCACATGAGTCTGGAGACGCCGTGGAGAACGTTCTGCTGCCTGCAACATCCTCCAGCATGACCGGAGTTGGGTGGCATTTCTTTGGGGCCGCACAGGCATCCATGTGCTTGCCAGAGGTAGCCTGACTGCCATTAGGTACCGAGATGAGATCCTCAGACCCCTTGTGAGACCATATGCTGGTGTGATTGGCCCTGGGTTCCTCCTAATGCAAGACAACGCTAGACCTCATGTGGCTGGAGTGTGTCAGCAGTTCCTGCAAGAGGAAGGCATTGATGCTATGGACTGGCCTGCCCATTTCCCCAGACATGAATCTGATTGAGCACATCTGGGACATCATGTCTCACTCCATTGCACCAGAGACTGTCCAGAAGTTGGGAGATGCTTTAGTCCCGGTCTGGGAGGACATCCCTCAGGAGACCATCCGCCACCTCATCAGGAGCATGCCCAGGCATGGTAGGGAGGTCATATGGGCACGTGGAGGCCACACACACTACTGAGCCTCATTTTGACTTGTTTTAAGGACATTACATCAAAGATGGATCAGCCAGTAGTGTGGTTTTCCACTTTGATTTTGAGTGTGACTCCATTTCCAGACCTCCATAGGTTGATAAATTTGTTTTCCATTGATCATTTTTGTGTGATTTTGTAGTCAGCACATTCAAGCTCTAGGATGTGTTATCTTAGTGTTTCCTATTTTGTTTTTGAGCAGTGTATGTAGTTTCTTGCTATGAATATATCTTTTGCTGTTGTCTTTTTACATGACTAATTATGTGCCTCTCTAGTGAGCCAGTATGTGCTAAGTTCTACTTTAATTTCTTGACCAATACAATTCTCTTTTCTTATTTTGTATTCATTTTTTTTATTTTTCCTACCATTATTTGATTAGAATAGTTCCCTGTATGCACAGATTTTGTATTTTTTTCCTGGCATGGTTCCCACAGTGTGAGTGGACTAATGGACGCATGGCACTCCGTCACTCTTTTGAGCGGACTCGTACACCCTTGGATCCCCCTGTGAGTGGTTCCGTGGATTTCCTATGGACCCATGCGACAGGTTTTTGCCTACACTCCAGTTGTGGAGTGCAGTACGATATGGATACCTAAGGTAGGTCAGGACAAAAGTGATGGTCTGACATGTTCTATTCTAGATGTTGGTGGGTTGCATGCATTATGGGATTTGCTCTGTATCCCCTACTTTAAGTTTATGCTCAACTATATGATATTGTTACGCTGAGCGCTCCGGGCCCCTGCTGGCCATGGGCGTGTGTGTCCAGGCAGCGCTCTGGCGTCTCGGCGTGTGCATCCCCGCTCTCTAGGGCGTGTGTGCTCCAGGACTCTTAGATCTAAAGGACCAGTGCACAGGTGATTGGTGCCTGGTCCAAAGTGGTCTATTAAGCGTTAAGCTTTGTGAGAGGGAGTGCTGTTTGGACTTAATTAGGCCTCACTTGTGCACTGCCTATAAGTACCGTCTCCTCCCACAGCCTCCTGCCGGATCTTTGTTGCCTTTGATCCTGAGAGAAAGCATTCCTTGTTCCTGTGTTACCCTGCCTGTTGCCGTTCCCGTTGCTACTGACTTGTGCCTGTGAACCTGAGCCGCCTGCCCTGTCCATTTGCTACGTCTGCCTACACCTTTGCCTGATCCTCTTGTACCTTGCCTTATCTCAGCAGCCAGAGAGGTTGAGTCGCTACTGGGTGGAACGACCCTGGGGGTTACTTGCCACAGCAAGTCCATCCCACTTTGCAGCATGCTCTGGTGAAAACCAGTAACTCCTTAGACTCCGTTACCCTGGTACGGCCCACGTCATCACCTCTCTGGCACAGCGGATCCACCACCAGCCTCTGCTACCAGCCCGGATCCTGACAGTAAGATCCGGCCATGGATCCCACTGAGGTACCTGATCCTGGGGACCTTGCAGCCTTGCTCACCGAGCAAGCAGGTCAGCTACACCAGCTTCTAGCCCTGCTCCAGCAACTCCAGTCAGCTCAGCAGCAATCGCCACCACAGTCTGCTGTCGCTTCCCGTTCCTGTTTCCGCCTGTCCTTGCCGGACAAGTATGATGGAGACACCAAGCTGTGCCGTGGGTTCCTGACACAATGCTCCTTGCATCTCGAGTTGATGGCAGACCTGTTCCCCTCAGAACGTGCCAAAGTGGCATTCATAGTCAGCCTACTCTCCGGGAAGGCTCTGGCCTGGGCTACACCGCTATGGGACCGCAACGATCCTTCCACTGCCAATGTCCACTCCTACCTACGGGAATTCCGGACTGTTTTTGAGGAACCTGCCCGGGTTGCCTCTGCAGAGACTGCTTTATTAAACTTGTCCCAAGGAAGTTCTTCTGTGGGCGATTACACATACGTTTCCGTACTCTGGCCTCTGAACTTTCTTGGAATAATGAGGCGCTCTGTGCTATTTTTATGAAGGGCCTGTCAAGCAACATAAAGGATGTTCTAGCCGCACGTGAGATGCCGTCCTCTCTGGGTGACCTCATCCATTTGGCCACAAGGATTGATTAGCGTTTCGCCGAGAGACGAAAATGAACTCCATCAGGAGAAAGGAAATGTTTGTATGAGATGCTATCCTCGTTCGGCTCCTGTCTTCCTGCATCCACTGCAACCCTCTACTGGGCCTCCTGCCAAGGAAGCCATGCATGTGGTTCGGTCACGCCTGACCCCTCAAGAAAGGAACCGCCGCAGAGACAAGAATCTGTGTCTTCACTGTGCCAGTATAATCCAAAAGAAACAAACAGACCGCACACTATATTAGAGAGCACACCAATAATTTATAAGAATTCCATAATTTTATTAAGTACAAAAAAGAGAAAAGCACATATAAATGTAATACATATACAAAATAGTGGACAAAGCTCTAAAACCAATTAAAAAGGCTCATTGGGAGCCACAACACAGTCCTAGCAAGGGGCCATGAACCGCCTAAACTAGTAAGCCACCGTTCCAAAGTGTAGAGTGAATGTATAACATGTACCATCCGTGCCACAATGAATTAACAACACTATATGCAGGTAGGAAGGTATGATGTAATTATACAGTCTAGCAAAATCAATTCATAAATAACGGCTGGATATAGGCACCAATATAGAACCCTGACCATACAAGCATCCTACCAGTATATACAACCTGTGTGTAAACATATGGAAGCGACCGGCATGGAACAGATCAGACAAATAGAACAGGACTGTGCCATGGAGCCCCACGAGTTCAGTCGCTACAAGGAGACTTCCTCAGGGGTCAACATTTACACAACATTTCTTAAAAGACTGTCCTCTCCATCCGCCTCGTCCGGGAAATGCGCACCTAGTTAATGTTGGAGAGGCGTTGCTAGCTGTAAACGCTACCTCTCCACGCCTTACGGTGTCTGTGCGAATCTGTGTCCCAGTTAAGACATACTTCGTTGCTATTGCCTTTCTGGATTCCGGCTCCCCCGGCAACTTCATTGACGCCTCACTTATAAGCAAGTTTAATATTCCAGTGGTCCGTCTTGTCAAGTCCTACTACATTACCACTGTCAATGGTGAGAGACTGGATGCTACCGTTCTATACCGTACTGAACCCCTCCAGATGTCTGTTGGAGTACTACATTCTGAGAAATTGGAGTTTCTTGTTCTTCCTCACTGTACTTCAGAGATTCTGCTAGGTCTGCCCTGGCTCCAGGATCACAGTCCTGTACTGGATTGGTCCTCCGGGGAGATCCAAAGTTGGGGGTCATCTTGTTTTGGCAAATGTCTCCTGCCAGTTTCTGCTAAATGTGCATCTTATACTCCACCTCCTCCAGGCCTTCCGGAACCATATTTGGACTTTGCAGATGTCTTCTGTAAAAAGCAAGAAGAGGAGACTTTGCCCCCGCATAGGCCTTATGATTGTCCTATAGACCTCATGCCTGGACCACTCAACCTCGAGGAAGAATTTACCCTCTCTCTCCACCTGAGACTCAAGCCGTGTCAGAGTATATTCAGGAGAACCTACAGAGGGGGTTCATCAGGAAGTCTTCCTCACCTGCTGGAGCAGGTTTCTTTGTCACAAAGAAAGACGGCTCTCTGCGACCATGCATCGACTATCGTGGTCTAAACAAAATCACCATTAAGAACCGATATCCCCTTCCACTCATTTCAGAGCTCTTCGATCGACTTCGAGGTGTCAAGATCTTCACCAAATTGGATCTGAGAGGTGCCTATAATTTGGTTCGAATTTGAGAGGGAGACGAGTGGAAGACTGCCTTTAACACACGGGATGGTCACTTTGAGTATTTAGTCATGCCTTTTGGCCTATGTAATGCCCCGGCTGTCTTTCAAGAATTTGTTAATGACATTTTCAGAGACCTTCTCTACACTTGTGTGGTGGTGTATCTAGACGATATCCTCATTTATTCTCCAAACCTTGAGCAACACCGTACTCAAGTTCGTCTGGTTCTGTCTCGTCTGAGAAGAAATCACCTTTATGCCAAGTTTGAGAAATGTCTCTGAACGATCTAGCCTGCCTTTTCTTGGTTACATCATCTCTGCACAAGGCCTACAGATGGACCGTTCTAAACGCTCAGCAGTTCTGGATTGGCCCCGTCCCACAGGTCTACGGGCCATACAGAGGTTCCTGGGTTTTGCCAATTATGACTGGCAATTTATTCCACATTACTCCACCCTGGTGGCTCCAATCGTGGCCCCGACTAAGAAAGGGGCTAATCCTAAGTCCTGGACTCCTCAGGCCGAAGAGGCTTTCCACACCCTGAAGTCCGCCTTTGCTTCTGCACCTGTCCTCACCAGACCGGATTCCTCAAAGCCCTTCTTCTTAGAGGTGGATGCCTCCTCTGTTGGAGCCGGAGCCGTACTAACCCAGAAGTCCTTAAAAGGGGAAATCCGTCACCTGTGAGTTTTTCTCCAAAACCTTCTCGCCTGCTGAGAGAAACTACTCAATCGGAGACAGAGAACTTCTTGCCATCAAGTTGGCGCTGGAAGAATGGAGACATCTCCTAGAGGGATCTATTCACCCTGTGAACATATTTACGGACCACAAGAATCTCTCCTATCTTCAGACTGCTCAAAGACTTAATCCCCGCAAAGCCCGCTGGTCTGTTTTTCGCCCGGTTTAATTTTCTTATTCATTTCAGACCGGCTGCCAAAAACATCCGGGCTGACGCTCTCTCTCGTACCTCAGATGTCACCGGAGAAGAAGTGTCACCTCAGCATATCATTCCTCCCGAGCGATTGATTATTTCTTCTCCTGCGGATTTAAGTCTTCTTCCTCCGGGCAAGACCTTTGTTCCACCTCGTCTTCGAGTACTCAAGTGGGGATATTCTTCACTGGTGGCTGGCCATCCAGGTCTTTGGAAAACCCTACAACTGATCTCCAAAAGGTACTGGGGCCATCTTTGGAGAGGGACGTTAAGGAATTCGTCCAGGCCTGCGCTCTGTGTGCGCCCGGGACAAGACACCCCGCCAGAGACCGGCAGGCCTGCTTCAGCCGCTGCCAGTTCCAGAGACTCCCTGGTCCCACATTGACATGGACTTTGTCACCGATCTCCCACCTTCTCATGGCAAAACATTTATTTGGGTGGTTGTGGACCGGTTTTCCAAGATGGCGCACTTTGTACCTATGTCTGCTCTTCCTTCTGCACCATTGCTGGCGAAACAATTTCTTTCTCACATTTTTCGTCTACATGGTCTACCCACACACATTGTATCCGACAGAGGGGTGTAGTTTGTGTCTAAGTTTTGGAGCGCCCTCTGTGGTCAACTGAAGATTAAATTGGACTTCTCTTCTTCCTACCACCCCCAGTCCAACGGTCAAGTAGAGCGCATTAATCAAATTTTGGGTAACTATCTCCGGCACTTTGTCTCCTCTCGTCAGGATGATTGGGTAGACTTGCTCCCGTGGGCTGAGTTCTCCTACAACCACAAAGAGTCCTCTGCTTCTAACAAGTCTCCTTTTTTCATGGTGTATGGACGTCAGTCTTTGCCGCCTCTTCCGTTGCCCACCTCCTCGGAAGTACCCGCTGTCGATAATCTAGTCCGGGATTTTGTATCCATCTGGCGAGAGACGCGCCAATCTCTTCTTGCAGCCACCTCTCGCATGAAGACAAAGGCAGATAAGAAATGTCGGGTTCCTCCAGTTTTTGCCCCAGGGGACAAAGTGTGGCTGTCTTCCAAGTACATCCGGTTTAGGGTCCCAAGTTACAAATTAGGTCCCCGTTACTTGGGTCCCTACAGAATCAAGAAGAAAATTAATCCCGTGGTCTATCAGCTCCATCTCCCTTCCTCCCTCAGAATACCTAATTATTTTCATGTCTCCCTTCTGAAACCAGCAATCTTCAACCGTTTTTCATCCCAAGGACATTTCTCCCACTCCTGTGTCTGGAACTTCAGATGTGTTCTCCGTCAAGGAGATTTTGGCATCCAAAGTGGTTAGAGGGAGAAAATTATTTCTGGTTGACTGGGAGGGCTGTGGTCCTGAAGAGAGATCTTGGGAGCCGGAGGAGAACATTCTAGACCGCAGCCTCATCCTCAAGTTCTTGGGTACCAAAAAGAGGGGGAGACCAAAGGGGGGGGGGGGTACTGTTACGCTGAGCGCTCCGGGCCCCCTGCTGGCCTCGGAGCAATTACAGCGTGTGTCCGCAGGCAGCGCTCTGGCGTCTCGGTGTGTGCATCCCCGCTCTCTAGGGCGCGCGTGCTCCGGGACTCTTAGATCTAAAGGACCAGTGCACAGTTGATTGGTGCCTGGTCCAAAGTGGTCTATTAAGGGTTAAGCTTTGTGAGAGGGAGTGCTGTTTTGACTTATTTAGGCCTCACCTGTGCACTGCCTATAAGTACCGTCTCCTCCCACAGCCTCCTGCCGGATCTTTGTTGCCTTTGAGCCTGAGAGAAAGCATTCCTCGTTCCTGTGTTACCCTGCCTGTTGCTGTTCCAATTGCTACTGACTTCCGCCTGGGAAACTGAGCCGCCTGCCCTGACCATTTGCTACGTCTGACTACACCTTTGCCTGATCCTCTTGTACCCTGCCTTATCTCAACAGCCAGAGAGATTGAGTCGCTACAGGGTGGAACGACCTGGGGGTTACTTGCCGCAGCAAGTCCATCCCGCTTTGTGGCGGGCTCTGGTGAAAACCAGTAACTCCTTAGAATCTGTTACCCTGATACGGCCCACATCATCACCTCTCTGGCACAGCGGATCCACCACCAGCCTCCGCTACCAGCCCGGATCCTGACAGATATTATTGCACTTTATGCCAATTATTATTTCTTTCATGCGCTTTTGTTATTTTTAATGTGAACATTGCCAATCTGTTGGTGTCCCATCTTTATAAGTATGGATCTTCTTGTATTTTTACCCTATTTTCTTTTTCATATACCAGGTTTCCCTTTTCTAAGGCTGCGTTCACACGGCCGTCTAGACCCGTCCCATTCTTCTCCCATCAAAATTAAAAACGGACTTTAAAAAAAAAAGGACAATAACGGATGCAAACGGATGCTATCCATTTGTAAACGGAAATGAGTGCAGACGGGTGCAAACGGATTGTAAAAGAATCCCATTGACATGAATGGGATTTTTTTTTAAACATTTAGAATTCCGTTTACAGCCTGCAAAAAAGGAAACAAAACGGGGATAAAAAAAAACGGGGACAGACAGCCGTGTGAACGCACCCTTATATGGCTACTTCTTGTTCCTTGTTTCCAGACATGCATGCATCCGGTCCTGACAGACCGGCGATGCGCTCTCTGGACTCAGGGCAGTGGAAGCATCACCTAAATTACATGATGATCATTTGGTGTCCGATCATGTGATTTTTGACGTGCACCATGCTGAGTACTCTCCTATTGGCTCACTAGAGTACACACGGAAGCACTGACTCCGACGTGCTTTGTTTATATTTTCTCCTTCCCATTCCCATACTTATTACGTATTTGTATCAGCTGCTATATTCATATTAATTATGTCTGCTATGTATATTTTTAACCACTTAAGGACGCAGGGTATGCCTTCCGTTCCCGAGTCCTTAAAGCGTACCCCTCAGATCCAACAAAAAAATTTTTTTTATATATCACTCAGTACCTAATCCTGACCTTGATCTAATTTGTATGTGTCCTAGCACCTTTATTTATTTTTTTTATAACAATTTTAATTTAGCTCACTACTCTGAATTCCTCTCAAAGGCAGGGGGCATGGCCTCACTGTGCAGGTCTCCGCCCCCTCCCTCAGTATGCTGTCTGCTCACATCTCCCCTAGTATTAGCAAAACTACAACTCCCAGCTTGTCCTCACTGACAGTAGCGGGACACAAGCTGACAGTGGAAGGATTTTTCCTCCAGCTGTGAGCCCTGCGCTCACAGCTGTCAATCAAGGAAGTGGGTCCATGCGTAGCTGATGATGCATGGACACAGCAGGACTAGTATGTGTTCAAGCAGGCAGGGGGGGCAGTTGTTTGACTGGCTTTTTCAGTATGAAATACTGAAAATTTTCTAATGAAAGCAATTGCAAAACCTATTGGTTTTGCATGCTTTACAACAAATCAAAAGTTTTTGTATCTGACAGTGCCCATTTAACCCCTTAAGGATGCCGTGCGTATCCATACACCCCCGTTTTAAAGTCCTTAAGGACTGAGGGCGCATGGAAACGCCCGTGGGAATTCCGGTCTCCACCGCTCGCCGGGCGGGGACCGGGGTGACTGCTGATATCTATCAGCAGGCCCCCCGTACAAACCGATGGGGGGGGGGGGTACCGAGACCCCCCATGTCGCCGATCGCCACAAATCGTCGGTCAATTCAGACCAACGATTTGCGGCTTTTCCGAGTCAATCGGGTCTCTGGTGACCCGGTAAAAAAGGGTGAATGGGGCTGTCCGAGACAGCCCCATTCACCCTTACCCAGCAGGAGCCGGAGGGGGTCTCCTACCTTGCCCTGGTCCGGTGGGGTCCCCTCGGGATCCAGCTGTTGCACAACTACAACTCCCAGCATGCAGAGACTACCAAAGGGCATGCTGGGAGTTGTAGCAGTGTGCCACCAGCTGTTGCAAAACTACAACTCCCAGCATGCCCTTCGGCTGTCAATGCATGCTGATTGTTGCAGTTTTGCAACAGGCTGGACACACATTGGTTGTGAAACTGAGTTTGTTAGCTAACTCAGTGTTTTGCAACCAGTGTGCCTCCAGCTGTTGCAAAAATACAACTCCAAACATGCACTGAGAGACTGTACATGCTGGGAGTTCTAGTTTTGCAACAGCTGGAGGCACACTGGTTGCGAAACACTGAGTTAAGTAACAAACTCTGTTTTGCAACCAATGTGCCTCCACCTGTTGCATAAACAAACAATAGATGAGGTCCGGCACAATAGTAGCAGGTAAAATCCGGTGCTTTATTCAACATGCAGAATAGCAAATGGTACAGGAGACAATAGCCTACGCGTTTCGGGCTGTTGAGCCCTTAGTCATGGCTTAGTTTGATGCCATGACTAAGGGCTCAACAGCCCGAAACGCGTAGGCTATTGTCTCCTGTACCATTTGCTATTCTGCATGTTGAATAAAGCACCGGATTTTACCTGCTACTATTGTGCCGGACCTCATCTATTGTTTATTTGCTGCACGTGGAGAGGAACGCCACCTCTCTGGTCGGAGCACTAGAGCAGCGGTAAGGGGGATCGAGCGGAGGACTTTACATATCCACCTGTTGCATAAGTACAACTCCCAGCATGTATGGTCTGTCAGTGCATGCTGGGAGTTGTAGTTTTGCATCAGCTGGAGGTTTGCCCCCCCATGTGAATGTACAGGGTACATTCACACGGGCGGGTTTACAGTGAGTTCTGCTGCAAGTTTGAGATGCAACAAATTTTCCGCCGCAGCTCAAACTCCCAGCGAGAAACTCATTGTAAACCTGCGCCCGTGTGAATGTATCCTAAAAACACTACACTAACACATAATAAAGGGTAAAACACTACATATACACATACCCCAAGTCCCCCCCCCCCACTCCAGTAAAAAAAAACAAAAAAAAAAAACGTATTGTACGGCAGTGTTTCCAAAACTGAGCCTCCAGCTGTTGATAAACAACAACTTACAGTATTGCCGACAGACACTGACTGTCAAGGCATGGTGGGAGTTTTGCAACAGCTGGAGACACCCTGTTTGGAAACACTGCCGTAGGGTATTTTTGTGGCGGATTCAAATACCCTATTTAGTCCTCAAATGCGCATGGCGCTCTCTCACTTCGGAGCCCTGTCGTATTTCAAGGAAAGAGTTTAGGGCCACATATATCTTGGGAGAAATTGCGTTCCAAATTTTGGGGTCCTTTTTCTCCTTTTACCCCTTATGAAAAGGAAAAGTTGGGGTCTACACCAGCATGTTAGTGTAAAAAAAAATTTTTTTACACTAACATGCTGGTGTTACCCCATAGTTTTAATTTTCACAAGCGGTAAAAGGAAAAAAAGACTCCCAAAATTTGTAACACAATTTCTCCTGAGTACAGAACTACCCCATATGTGGGTGTTAAGTGCTCTGCGAGCGCACAACAAGGCTCAGAAGTGAGAGCGTGCCAAGTACATTTGAGGTATAAATTGGTGATTTGCACAGGGGTGGCTGATTTTACAGCGGTTCTGACATAAACGCAAAACAATAAATACCCAGATGTGACCCCATTTTGGAAACTACACCCCTCACGTATTGTAATAAGGGGTGCAGTGAGCATTTACACCTCATAGGTGTAAAAACACTACACATACATGTACCCCTTCACATTTACATCCCCCCCAATAAAAATGAGAAATGTCTGGTATGGCATGGTTTCTAAAACGGAGCCTCCAGCTTTTGCAAAACAACAACTCCCAGTGTTGCCGGACAGCTGATGACCGTCCAGGCATGCTGGGAGTTTTGCAACAGCTGGAGGCACCCTGTTTGGGAAACACTTCTGTAGGGTAATTTTGGTATCGGAGGCAGGTCTAAATGTTGCATCCGGGTCTGTCCCTATGCAAATCCCTAGTTTAGGCCTCAAATGCGCATGTCGCCCTGTCGTATTTAACACCTAGAGGACGGACCCATTTTTTACCTCAATGACCAGGCTTTTTTTTTTTATTTGACATGTATCTCGTTAAATGGTAATAACTTTGCTTTTTCTGAGCAGAGCGATTCTGAGATAGTTTTTTCGTGACATATTGTACTTTATATAAGTGGTGCATTTTTGTTGACACATGCAGCATTTTTTGTGAAAAACTTCAAAATATTGTGTTCAAATTATAGTGTACACTGTGCGGTAAAAGTGATGTTATATTTATTCTGTGGGTCAGTACGATTATGGCAATACCACTTTTATTTACCGTATATACTCGAGTATAAGCCGAGTTTTTCAGCACGATTTTTCGTGCTGAAAACACCCCCCTCGGCTTATACTCGAGTGAACTCCCCCACCCGCAGTGGTCTTCAACCTGCGGACTTCCAGAGGTTTCAAAACTACAACTCCCAGCAAGCCAGGGCAGCCATCGGCTGTCCGGGCTTGCTGGGAGTTGTAGTTTTGAAACCTCCGGAGGTCCGCAGGTTGAAGACCACTGCGGCCTTCAACATCATCCAGCCCCCTCTCACCCCCTTTAGTTCTGAGTACTCACCTCCGCTCGGCGCTGGTCCGGTCCTGCAGGGCTGTCCGGTAAGGAGGTGGTCCGGTGAGGAGGTGGTCCGGGCTGCTATCTTCACCGGGGAGGCCTCTTCTAAGCGCTTCGGGCCCGGCCTCAGAATAGTCACGTTGCCTTGACAACGACGCAGATGCGTCGTTGTCTAGGCAACGGCTCTATTCCGGGCCGGAAGCGCGGAGAAGAGGCGCCCCCGGTGAAGATAGCAGCCCGGACCACCTCCTCACCGGACCACCTCCTTACCGGACAGCCCTGCAGGACCGGACCAGCGCCGAGCGGAGGTGAGTACTCAGAACTAAAGGGGGTGAGAGGGGGCTGGATGATGTTGAAGGCCGCAGTGGTCTTCAACCTGCGGACCTCCGGAGGTTTCAAAACTACAACTCCCAGCAAGCCCGGACAGCCGATGGCTGCCCGGGCTTGCTGGGAGTTGTAGTTTTGAAACCTCTGGAGGTCCGCATGTTGAAGGCCGCAGTGGTCTTCAACCTGCGGACCTCCGGAGGTTTCAAAACTACAACGCCCAGCAAGCCCGGACAGCCGATGGCTGCCCGGGCTTGCTGGGAGTTGTAGTTTTGAAACCTCTGGAGGTCCGCAGGTTGAAGACCACTGAGGGCGAATGATGAGAAGAGGATGATGAAGGGGGGGGGGGTGTGGGGATGATGAAGGGGGGTGGGGATGATGAAGGGGGGGTGTGTGGGATGATTACAAGGGGATGATGAAGGGGGGATGTGTGGGATGATAAGGGGATGTGTGGGATGATGACAAGGGGATGATGAAGGGGGGATGTGTGGGATGATAAGGGGATGTGTGGGATGATGACAAGGGGATGATGAAGGGGGGATGTGTGGGATGATGACAAGGGGATGATGAAGGGGGGGATGTGTGGGATAAGGGGATGTGTGGGATGATGACAAGGGGATGATGAAGGGGGGATGTGTGGGATAAGGGGATGTGTGGGATGATGACAAGGGGATGATGAAGGGGGGATGTGTGGGATGATAAGGGGATGTGTGGGATGATGACAAGGGGATGATGAAGGGGGGATGTGTGGGATGATAAGGGGATGTGTGGGATGATGACAAGGGGATGATGAAGGGGGGATGTGTGGGATGATGACAAGGGGATGATGATGAGGATGTTAATGACGGGTCTGGATGATGACAGGGGGGGATGAGGTATTTCCCACCCTAGGCTTATACTCGAGTCAATAACTTTTCCTGGGATTTTGGGTTGAAATTAGGGGTCTCGGCTTATACTCAGGTCGGCTTATACTCGAGTATATACGGTAGCTTTCTATGTTCTTTTTCCTTTTCTGAGCAAAATTCTTTTTCTGCCATTCATTTTCCAACAGCTGAAACTTTTTTATTTTTCATCCGACGCCATTGAGTAAGGGCTTATTTTTTGCGGGATGAGCTGTACTTTTTATATGTATAATTTTTGTGCTATGTGCTACCTTTTGATCTTTTTTATTTCGCTATTTGTACCAAAATTGGCAAATTTAGCACTTTTTTAAAAAAGTTTTTTTTTACGGAGTTCACCGTGCGGGATAATTTACATTATAGTTTTATAGTAAACGTCATTAGGGACGTGGCAATAGTTATTATGTATATGATTTGTGTTTTTGATCTTTTTTGGTGATAATACAGGGCTTTATTGGGAAAAGGGATTTTTTTTTTACACTTCATACTTTTAATGAAGAACTTTTTATTTAATTTTTTTACACTTTTTACAGGTTACTTAAAAAACGGTTAAAAACATTTCAAAACGGATACCCGTTTGATCAGCCGTTTCTATCTGTTTTTTTAAGCCATTTTTTCTTTAAACGGAACGGGGGCAAACGGCCGTGTGAATGCACCCTTATACTATGCTGCAATACATTTGTTCTGCAGCACAGTATGACCTGATGAGCTGTACACACTACAGCCTGTGCGATCCAGTGCCTGTGCCTTCCGTAGCAGGCATACAGGAGGTCATGATCTGACCTCCTGCTGCCATAGCAACCAGCGGCAACCCGTGATCGTATCGTGGCGCCGCTGGTGGAGAACAGGGGAGAGAGCTCCCCCTGTCAACACCATAGATGCAGTGATCAGGATTGATCACGGCATCTAGGGGGTTAATGCTGCTGGGACCGGCGTAATCGCAGCTCCGCCAGCTGCGGCGGGACTATGGCTGTGATTAACAGCCGGGTACCATCGCCGATCTCCTGTGCTGCCCGTGGCAGTGCAGGAGATCACTATGATGTATGCATACGTCCAATTGGGCGAACGTGTCGGATGATTGGACGTATGCATACGTTCAATAGCGGGAAGGCGTTAAAGGCAACAGTTTAGGGCCACATATGGGGTATATCCGTACATGGGAGAAATTGCCTAACAAATTTTGGGGGGCTTTTTCTCCTTTTATCCATTATGAAAAGCTGAGGTCTACTCCAGCATGTTATTGTAAAAATGTTTTATTTTTACACTAACATGCTGGTGTTGCCCCATAATTTTCATTTTCACAATAAGTAAAAGGAAAAAAAGACCCCCAAAATTTGTAAGGCAATTTCTTCTAAATACGGAAATACCCCATATGTGGACGTAAAATGCTCTGAGGGCGCACAGCAAGGCTCAGGAGTGAGAGCGCACTATGTACATTTCAGGTGATTTGCACAGGGGTGGCTAATTGTTACAGCGGTTCTGACAAACGCAAAAAAAAAAAAAAAAAAACACCAACGTGTGATGGAAACTACACCTCTCATAGAACATAAAAAGGGGTATAGTGAGCCTTAACACCCCACAGGTGTTTGAAGAATTTTCGTTAAAGTTGGACGTGAAAATGGAAATTTTTTTCTCATTAAAATGCTGGTGTTGTCCCAAATTTTTCATTTTTACAAGGGATAATAGGAAAAAAGCCCCCCATAATTTGAAACCCAATTTCTTCTGAGTAGGGAAATACCCCATGTGTGCATATAAAGTGCTCTGCGGGCAAACTACAATGCTCAGAAGAGAAGGAGCGCCATTGGGCTTTTGGAGAGAGAATGTGTCTGGATTTGAAGGCCATGTGGGTTTACAAAGCCCTCATGGACAGTGGACCCCCCCCCACATATAACCCCATTTTGGAAACTACACCCCTCACGGAATGTAATAAGGGGTGCAGTGAGCATTTACATCCTACTGGTGTCCGACAGATTTTTTGTACAGTGGTCCAAGAAAATGAAAAATTAAATTTTTCATTTGCACAGCCCACTGTTCCAAAGATCTGTCAAACACCAGTGGGGTATAAATGCTCACTGCACCCCTTATTACATTCTGTGAGGGGTGTAGTTTCCAAAATGGGGTGACATGTGGGGGGGGTCCACTGTTCTGGCACCACGGGGGGCTTTGTAAACCCACATTGCCCCCGACTCCATTCCAAACAAATTCTCTCTCGAAAAGCCCAATGGCACTCCTCTTCTGCACATTGTAGTTCACCCACAGAGCCCTTTACATCCACATATTGGGGTATGTCAATACTCAGAAGAAACGGGGTTAAAAATGTTGGGAGGATTTTTTCTCCTATTACCGTTGTGAAAATAAAAAATTGGGGGTAACAACAGTATTTCAGAGAAAAAAATCTAATTTTTCATTTTCACATCCAACTTTAGCGGAAATTTGTCAAACACCTGTGGGGTGTTAAGGCTCACTGTACCCCTTATTACGTGCCTTGAAGGGTGTTGTTTCCCAAATAGTATGCCATGTGGTGCTTTTTTTGCTGTTCTGGCACCATACGGCGTTACAAATGCAACATGCCCCCCAAAAACTAATCAAAATTTGCTTTCAAAAAGCCAAATGTGTCTCCTTCTTTTCTGAGCACTGTAGTGTACCCACAGAGCACTTTACGTCCACACATGGGGTATTTCCATACTCAGAAGAAATGGAGTTACAAATTTTGGGGGGCATTTTCTCCTATTACCCCTTGTAAAAATTTTAAATTAGGGGAAAGCACAGCATTTAAGTGAAAACATTTTTTTACACATCCAACTTTAACAAAAAGTCATCAAACACCTATGGGGTGTTAAGGCTCACTGTACCCATTGTTACGTTCCTTGAGTTCCTTGAGGGGTGAAGTTTCCAAAAAAGTATGCCATGTGTTTTTTTTTTTTGCTGTTCTGGCACCCTAGGGGCTTCCTAAACACGACATGCCCACCAAAAATCATTTCAGCAAAACTTGCTTTCCACAAGCCAAATGTGACTCCTTCTCTTCTGAGCATTGTAGTGCACCCACAGTGCACTTGACGTCCACACATGGCTTATTTCCCTACTCAGAAGATATGGGGTTACAAATTTTAGGGGGCATTTTCTCCTATTACCCCTTGTAAAAATTTAAATTTTTTGGGGAAAAGCAGCATTTTAGCGAAAAAAAAAAATGTATTTACACATCCAAATTTAAGGAAAAGTCGTCAAACACCTGTGGGTGTTAAGGCTCACTGTACCCCTTGTTATGTTCCTTGAGGGGTGTAGTTTCCAAAATAGTATGCTATGTGCATTTTTTTTTTTTTGTTTTTGTTGCTGTGCTGGCCCCATAGAGGCTTCCTAAATGTAACATGCCCCCCCAAAAACCATTTGAGAAAAACTCCCTCTTCAAAATCTCCTTGTCGCTCCTTCCCTTCTGAGCCCTCTACTGTGTCCGCTGAACAATTAACATAGACATATGAGGTATGTCCTTACTCGAGAGAAATTGGGTTTCAAATACAAGTAAAAATTGTCTCCTTTTTACCCCTTGCAAAAATTCAAAAATTGGGTCTACAAGAACATGCGAGTGTAAAAAATGAAGATTTTGAATTTTCTCCTTCACTTTGCTGCTATTCCTGTGAAACACCTAAAGGGTTAAAACCCTTACTGAATGTCATTTTGACTACTTTGGGGGGGGGGTGCAGTTTTTTATGGGGTCATTTCTGGGGTATTTCTAATATGAAGACCCTTCAAATCCACTTCAAAACTGAACTGGTCACTGAAAAATTGTGAGTTTGAAAATTTTGTGAAAAATGTGAAAATTGCTGCTGAAATTTGAAGCCCTCTGGTGTCTTCCAAAAGTAAAAACTCATAAATTTTATGATGCAAACATAAAGTAGACATATTGTATATGTGAACCCAAAAATGTTTTATTTGGAATATCCATTTTCCTTACAAGCAGAGTGCTTCAAAGTTGGAAATTTTAATTTTTTTCATCAAATTTGGGGATTTTTCACCAAGAAAGGATGCAATTTAGCACAAAAATGTACCACTATGTCAAAGTAGAATATGTCACGAAAAAACAATCTCAGAATCAGAATGATAAGTAAAAGCATCCCAGAGTTATTAATGTTTAAAGTGACAGTGGTTAGAATTGCAAAAAACATCAGAGTCCTTAAGGCGAAAAAGGGCTAAGTCCTTAAGAGGTTAAAGTCCCATGCAAATCAATGGGAAATGTATGTTCCCACATAACTTCAGTATGGCTGGAGATATTTCAATACCTGGTACACATATTACGGGTTGGGATAGGAGGTCGGGATAATAGATTGGGACAGGAGGTCGGGACAACAGGTTGAGATAGGAGGTCGAGATAGGAGAACGGGAAAGAAGGATGGGATAGGAGATTGAGATAAGAGGATGGGAAAGGAGGTCAGGATAGGAGGTCGAGATAGGAGGTCAAGATAGGAGGTCGGGATAGGAGGTCGGGATAGGAGGAAAAAGTTGGGGATTTTTCAGCAAGAAAGGATGCAGTTTACCACAAAAACTTACCACTATGTTAAAGACGGGATAGGAGGACGGGATAGGAGGTCAGGATAGGAGGTCGGATGGGAGGTTGAGATGGGAGGTCAAGATATGAGGACAGGAAAGGAGGACAGGAAAGGAGGACAGGATAGGAGGACAGGATAGGAGGACAGGATAGGAGGACAGGATAGGAGGTCGAGTTAGGAGGACGGGATATGAGGACGACCCGACCCACATACACACGTTGAGTTATATATATATATATCACATTTTTAACATAGCTGAGACTTTAGAGTCAGAGGAGGTGGTGTTACAAAGTGTTATTCTGAAGTCTTTTATTGGTTTTTGCTTTTGTGAGCCAATTGTATCAATTTCCTGTGATAATATGATAAATATGTGACACATAAGCAAAACTAAAGCAAACAGAAAGATGACTTCAAAACTCGCTTACCAAAGCAACAATAATAAATGTCCCCCAATAAATTTATCTGCTGCAAATCATAAATTGACAGAGCGTGTTCTACCTTTAAAAAAAAAAGTGCTTATGTGGTTTAATTATACGTTTTAAGACTGCATATCATACTTATAGATTGATCCCAGCAATCTAGATAACAAGATTAAAAATCTGCAACAAATGAAGACAAATGGGAAATCCAATATACAGTATGGGGGAGATTTATCAAAGCCTGTCCAGAGGAAAAGTTGCTGAGTTGCCCATAGCAACCAATCAGATTGTTTCTTTAATTTTTGAATGGTCCTTTGAGAAATGAAAGAAGCGATCTGATTTGTTACTATGGGCAACTCAGCAACTTTTCGCTAGACAGGTTTTGATAAATCTCCCCCTATATGTATGTGCTGAATGCAATAGTGTATTATCCTGAAAATAGAGAATCTGCATATGCAAAAAGCATATTTTTATGTCAATTGCTGTAAGGAAACAAGTGATCTCCTGCAAGTTCTTTTCAGGAGGAAAGATCGTGAATGTATGTGGTTATCAGTACTGTATACCACTTGCGGTCTCTGCTCCAGAGATATTACATTAAAGGGGTATTCCGCCCCTATACATAAAGAGGGGAATTCATCAAGATGTTTAGAAAGTTATTTTTATTTAAAATTGTCGCACAAAAGGTATCAGTCACTTCCCCTGCGACTTTTGCTATAGATCAGTGGTCTTCAACCTGTGGACCTCCTTATGTTGCAAAACTACAACTTCCAGGATGCCCGGACAGCCAACAGCTGTCCGGGCATGCTGGGAGTTGTAGTTTTGCAACATCTGGAGGTCCGCAGGTTGAAGACCACTGCTATAGATCATATCTGAAAGTAAACTACCGTTTGCAGTGCTTTAGACCAGTATTATTCAGTTGGCACTGATTCCTTATCTGTGACTTTTCTCTGAAAGTCTCAATAAAGTCTAAGCGCCATGATTTACACACAAACTCACACCATGTCACTTCAGCCCTGGAAAGCAGTCTGAACAGGTAGCATGGGCGTAGGAGTCGGTAAATTAATCAAGTAGCGTGTGACATTTGATGAATTTGGCACGGGAAGTTCAAAAACAAGGTGACTTTTCATTACTAAGGGTGCGTTCACACGGCCGTTTGCCCCCGTTCCGTTTAAAAAAATAAAAAAAAAACAGATAAAAAAAACCGGATAGAAACGGCTAATCAAATGGGTATCCGTTTTGAAGCGTTTGTAACCGTTTTTAATCCATTTTTTTATTTTATTTTTTTATTTATTTATTTATTTTTTTTATGAAAAAATCATCCACCTACAGACTCCTGCAGTCAGGACTAGTACTACTCCCATCATGAAAGGAAAAAAGGTGACTGGTTCTCTAGGTCTATGGGGATTACTATAGTGGTTTTCTGGTGAGATTGGGTGGTGGAGTGGTAGGGTGTTGTCAGTGTGTCTGTATATATGGGATGATGGTTATGGTAGTGTGTTATATATTGTGAATGTGATATGTATGGTAATGAATGTACTAGAGTGTATGGCGGTGTATGAGATGCGTTGAAAATGTATGACAGTGTGTGTGTATGATGTGTGTATGGCTGAGGCGTGTATGTTAGTGTAGCTGTGATAGAGGTTAGGTGTGATGGATGAATGTGAAGAGGACAAAGAGGAAAAAAAATAAAATAAAAAAAATATAATAAAAAATAAATAAAAAAATAAAAAATATATAAAATAAAAAAAAGGGGGAGAGAGAAAGAAGGAAAAGTGGAATGGTTTGTACTTGGATGCTTTAACAATTTATTTGTTATAAAATGACATACAATATATGGAAAAAAGTACTGGGCCCTAACACTTATGTTTTCAAATACACAATAAAAAATAATAATCATTAAAAAAACAAATTAATAAATATAGTACTACACTGATAATACCAAGTCAAATAATTATACTCTAGAGTCAGTATTCAATAGCCATAAAGTCAATAGTTCAAAGCACCTGACAGAAGCTCTGCTTCTCAAGTAACTGATGTTAATATTCACGTATATTGGCCAGTATGTCCCACTGGACCATGTACCCAATTGGCCAATGCACAGTATCGGTGCTGCGACCGAAAAGAAGTTAGTAAGTTATCCACGGTACTGCGACCGTACTTATGCAGTGTCTCTAATGAAAAGGTGAAAGAAACAATCATTTGTAAAGTGAAACAAAGTTATGGATATAGCAGTACTGCGACCGTGGGGACAATCTCGTCCCGTAGAAACACTGTATCCGATAAAGCAATATTGCGGCTGTCATATGAGAAGGATACAAGCCTGTAGTAGTTTAGCTGTTGGCGGTGCTGCGACCGTGCTGGATACAGCAGAGCGGGAAAGCCGCAGCATGTGCTGCGGTCCCGTGGTGGGACAGACAGAGGAGGCTCCAGCAGTTGCAAATATAGGTAAGCAGATAAGGGGGACAAGATGTCAGGAACTATGTACCGCTCACCCGGTGCTTCCTGTAGCTTCTGCGGTGTCCGTCCTCTCTGCAGGTGAAGAAATTATGCTGTACCGGCCAGCGGTGACCAGAGCTGGTGTTGATGGGCGCGTGTGTGGTCCCGTGCGTGCTAGGATGATTTCCTTGGTCTGTGCTTAGCCTCAGGGTTAGATTAGTTGTTGCAGTGCTTGAGAGTAGTAGTGCTTGACTTGGTATGCTAGGACTAGACTCGTTTCGGACCTGCTAGGTCCATCCTCAGTAGTCTAATGATCTGCTGCCATGATGGGCCTTAAATACAGTCCAAGTACAATTTTGGAGGGAAACAGGAAAACAGAAAAAACAGGGAGGCGGATCCAATTTTGGAAAAACCGGCATGGATCCAGGCTCAGGATAGAGAAATGGTGGGAAACAGTAGGCAAAGAGAATAGGAAGTAAAGATACACAAAAAAATTTAATAAAATAAATAAATAAATTGGGGAGGGAAACAGAAAAAACAGGGAGGCAGATCCAATTTTGGAAAAACCGGCATGGATCCAGGCTCAGGATAGATAAATGGTGGGAAAGAGTAGGCAAAGAGCATAGGAAATAAAGATACACAAAAAAATAAATAAATAAATAAATAAATTAAAAAAAATAATAATAAAAAAAAAAAACCTGAGAGAAGAATAATGTATGTTATGTGAGGAGGTGTGGTAAAAATGTATACGTGGATGTTCTGTTGGTTTTTGGGAATATTGATAATATATAATTAATTGTATTCAATCGTGTATTATGATCTGAGCAGACATAATCAAAATAAATATAATAAATTTAGAAGCATAAATAAATATATAGATGGGTATTTTTGATAGTCTTGTGTGGGTGTAACTTTTGTTTGATAATTCCAGTATAATAGGATATTATTTTCTCTGTGGGGGATGTGTCTTGTTTCCATGGTGGGAGTAGTAGTTCTTGGCTGCAGGAGTTGCCCGTGGCTGGAGAGGCTACATTAGTGCTTGTACTACTACCCCCATCATGGAACAGATTCTGTTCCATGATGGGGGTAGTAGTACAGGGGCTGAGGGATTGATCGCACCGGGTCTCACTTCTGAGACCCGATCCGATCAGAAGTTATTAAGTAGGGGAGTGGGCGGCATGGTCCGCAACCCTGCGATCACCGATGTATTTTACTTTCATTTCTAAATTCCCCACGGGGAGCTCTGAATGGCCAGTACCGAGGAGCCAATCAGGGCTCCCTGCAGGTATTTTTAAAATGGACATTGTATATTAAAAGCGCTGTGGGGGGCAAGATATATTGCGCTATATATCTAGTCCCCCAGCGCATTTATAAAGATATAACCCCACCAGTGCAAAAATATATATCCCCGCAGGAAATTTATATATATATATATATATATATATATATATATATATATATATATGTGTGACCCCCGCCAGTGCATTTATAATGTAACCCCCACCAGTGCCTTTCTAATTATATACCCCCCGCCAGCGCATTTATGTGACCCCCCGCTGGTGCATATGTCATTACTGCAGCGCGATGTATGAATAGTATTTTACTGGCTGATAGAATACTATCCACACATCGTGCTGCAGCCTGCAGGGGCATATTATATAGAAGTGCTGTGGGGGCCAGATATATAGTATTATCTGGCCCCCTCAGCACTTCTATATAATATGCCCCTGCAGGCTGCAGCGGGATGTATGAATAGTATTTTACTGGCAGAGCATCGCACCAGCCGCTGCCGGCGCGATGCTGCTGATAGAATACTATTCATACATCATGCTGCAGGGGCATATTATATAGAAGTGCTGAGGGGGCCAGATAATCCTATGTATCTGGTCCGTACAGCACTTCTATATAACATGCCCCTGCAGGCTGCAGCATAATGTATGAATAGTATTCTATCAGCAGCATCACGCCGGCAGCGGCTGGTGCGATGCTCTGCCAGTAAAATACTATTCATACATCGCGCTGCAGTAATGACATATGCGCCAGCGTGGGGGGGTCACATAAATGCGCTGGCGGGGGGTATATATTGATAATTGCGCTGGCGGGGGGTATATAATTATAAAGGCGCAGGCGGGGGTTACATTATAAATGCGCTGGAGGGAGTCACACATATATATATATGTCGGGTATATATTTTTGCGCTTGCGGGGGTTATATCTTTATAAATGCGCTGGGGGGCTAGATATATAGCGCTATATATCTTGCCCCCCCCCCACAGTGCTTTTAATATACATTGTCCATTTAAAAATCCCTGCAGGGAGCCCTGATTGGCTCCTCCGTACCGGCCATTCAGAGCTCCCCATGGGGAATTTAAAAATGAAAAGTAAAATACATCGGTGATCGCAGGGTTGCGGACCATGCCGCCCGCTCCCCTGCTTAATAACTTTTGATCAGCCCTTGTACTACTACCCCCATCATGGAACAGAGTCTGATCCATGATGGGGGTTGTAGTACAAACACTAATGTAGTCCCCCCAGCCACCGGCAGACTCTTGCAGCCGGGGAATTACTACTCCCATCATGGAACAGACTTGTTTCCATGATGTGAGTAGTAGTAGTCCCACGACACTGCAGGAGTCTGCAGATGTCACCTCTTCTGAGCATGCTCAGATGTAATTACTGATATTTAAAACCCGGGTGCAAACGGATGACATTAAAGGTTCATCCGTTTGCCGTAGACTTCAATGTTAAAATTATGATGTCCACAGAAGGAAAAATACTGCATGTGCCAATTTTTTCTTCCGTGAAAAAAACGGAAATGAGTGCAAACGGGTGCACACGGATGTAAACGGATTGTAAAAAAAATCCCATTGACATGAATGGGACTTATTTTACACCGTTTTTAATCCGTTTACAATCTGCAAAAACTGAGCTGAAACAGGGATAAAAAAACGGGGACAAACAGCCGTGTGAACGCACCCTAAAATAGGATAAAAAGGAGAGAATTGATGAATGCCCCTCACGATGTCTGATCACGGGGGTCCCGCCACTGGAACCCCTTGCGATCTCTGTGCAGCATCCGGCATTCTAAACAGTATATTTAAAACGCTGGGTTTCTGCGGCGGGAGACATGACATCACGCTACGCCCCCTCCATTCATGTCTATGGGAGGGGGCGTGACCACTGTCACACCCCCTCCCGAAGACATGAATGGAGGGGGGCTACACGGAGATGCTAGGAGCTAGGAGCACGCACAATTCAAATGGATGAATTGTAATATAACAGAACTAGATGTGTAGACTCTATAGAAATAACCTGAACCTGCTGTGAGGATTCTGGATATATAATCAAGATGTCAGCTTGACTGTCTATAGTTACATAGTTACATAGTTACATAGTTAGTACGGTCGAAAAAAGACATATGTCCATCAAGTTCAACCAGGGAATTAAGGGGTAGGGGTGTGGCGCGATATTGGGGAAGGGATGAGATTTTATATTTCTTCATAAGCATTAATCCTATTTTGTTCCAGGAATGTATCTAATCCTGTTTTAAAGCTGTTAATTGTTCCTGCTGTGACCAGTTCCTGAGGTAGACCGTTCCATAAATTCACAGTCCTCACGGTAAAGAAGGCGTGTCGCCCCTTGAGACTAAACTTTTTCTTCTCCAGACGGAGGGAGTGCCCCCTTGTCCTTTGGGGGGGTTTAACCTGGAACAGTTTTTCTCCATATTTTTTGTATGGGCCATTAATATACTTATATACGTTTATCATATCCCCCCTTAAACGTCTCTTCTCAAGACTAAACAATTGTAACTCCTTTAATCGCTCCTCATAGCTAAGATGTTCCATGCCCCATATTAGTTTAGTCGCGCGTCTCTGCACCCTTTCCAACTCCGCAGTGTCCCTTTTATGGACAGGTGACCAAAACTGAACAGCATATTCCAGGTGAGGCCGTACCAATGCTTTATAAAGGGGGAGTATTATGTCCCTGTCCCTTGAGTCCATGCCTCTTTTGATACATGACAATATCCTGCCGGCTTTGGAAGCAGCAGCCTGACATTGCATGCTATTCTGTAGTCTGTGATCTACAAGTACACCCAGATCCTTCTCTACCAGTGACTCTGCCAGTTTAATCCCCCCTAAGACATACGATGCATGCAGGTTATTAGTACCCAGATGCATAACTTTACATTTATCCACATTGAACCTCATTTGCCAAGTGGATGCCCAGACACTTAGTCTATCCAAGTCATCTTGTAACTTATGCACATCCTCTATAGACTGTACTGTGCTACAAAGCTTGGTGTCATCTGCAAAGATAGAAACAGAGCTGTTAATACCATCTTCTATATCATTGATAAATAAATTAAACAACAGCGGTCCCAGTACTGAACCTTGGGGTACACCACTAATAACCGGGGACCAATCAGAGTACGAATCATTGACCACCACTCTCTGGGTACGATCCATGAGCCAGTGTTCAATCCAGTTACAAACTAAAATTTCCAAACCCAAAGACCTTAACTTACCTGTCAGACGTCTATGAGGGACAGTATCAAATGCTTTAGCAAAATCCAGAAACACTATATCCACAGCCATTCCTCTGTCAAGGCTTCTACTCACCTCTTCATAAAAGCAAATTAGATTGGTTTGACAACTTCTATCCTTAGTAAACCCATGCTGGCTATCACTTATAATACAATTATCCCTTATGTATTCCTGTATGTAATCCCTTATAAGTCCTTCAAACAATTTACCCACAATGCACGTTAAACTTACCGGTCTATAGTTTCCTGGGGAAGACCTAGAGCCCTTTTTGAAGATTGGCACCACATTCGCCTTGCGCCAGTCCCTTGGCACAATACCAGACACCAAAGAATCTCTAAATATCATGAACAGGGGTACAGATATTACTGAACTTACCTCTCTAAGAACTCTTGGGTGTAGTCCATCCGGTCCTGGGGATTTGCTTACATTTATATCACTTAACTTACCTTGTACCATCTCTACATTAAGCCAGTTCAGTACATTACATGATGTGTTACCAGCACTGACCTGGCCAATGTCAGCTCCTTCTTCCATAGTGTATACAGAACTAAAGAACCCATTCAGTAGCTCCGCCTTCTCTTGATCGCCTGTGACAACCTCCCCATTATCATTATTAAGGGGTCCTACATGCTCTGTCCTTGGTTTTTTTGCATTTATATATCTAAAAAAATATTTAGGATTAGTTTTGCTTTCTTTGGCCACCTGTCTCTCATTTTGAATTTTTGCTGTTTTTATTACATTTTTACAGATTTTATTAAGCTCCTTGTACTGTTTAAATGTTATAGCTGACCCATCAGATTTGTATTTTTTGAAGGCTATTTTTTTGTTGTTTATTGCTCTTTTAACATCATGTGTCAGCCATGTAGGATTTAGTTTTAATCGTTTATATTTGTTCCCCTTTGGTATATATTTAGCTGTATAGTTATTTAGAGTTGATTTAAAGATGTCCCATTTACCTTCTGTATCAGTATTTGACAACACCTCCCCCCAGTCTATGTCCTGTAGTGCAGCCCTCAGCCCAGGGAAATTTGCCTTTTTAAAGTTATATGTTTTTGCCTTCCCCGCCTGTCTTTGTTTTCTACATTTTAAGTCAAAAGTAACTATATTGTGGTCGCTATTACCAAGGTTTTCCCGCACAGTTACATTCCCAACCAGCTCTGCGTTGTTGGAAATGATCAGATCCAACAAGGCATCACTTCTTGTTGGGTCCTCCACAAACTGGCCCATAAAATTATCCTGCAATAAATTTAGGAATTGTCGCCCCTTTGTAGTTTTAGCCAACCCCGGACCCCAATCTATATCTGGATAGTTAAAATCTCCCATTATTACCACTGTACCTGCCCGGGCGGCCCTCTCTATTTGTTTATGAAGCCGAATTTCTATCTCTTCAGTGATATTAGGGGGTCTGTAGATTACACCAAATACTATTTTTTCAGTATTTCCCTCCTTTTGTAATTCTACCCACAGTGATTCCACATCCTCAGAATCATCACACACTATGGCATCGTTCACACTGACTTTCATACCACTTCTTACATACAGACTCCACCACCTTTTCTGTTCATTCTATCCTTGCGAAACAAGGTAAACCCCTGCAGATTGACAGCCCAGTCATGCGAGGAGTCCAGCCATGTCTCAGTGACCCCAACTATATCAATATGTTCCTCCAGTATCAAGGCCTCAAGCTCCCCCATTTTATTTGCTAGGCTTCTGGCATTTGTGAACATACACTTTACATTTCCATCCTTTATGTTATTGGGGTTAATGGGATTCAAGGGTGTAAGTTTTATTTTCCTATGAAGCCTAATCCTATTAACTGTTCTAACCCCTCCCTCCGCTCCACCCCCAGGTACATTTATAATTCCCACCTCTCTATCTACACTATCTTCCCCCTCTTTGCTGTAGGTTCCCTCCCCCCAAGTCCCTAGTTTAAACACTCCTCCACCCTTCTAGCCATCTTCTCCCCAAGCAAAGCTGCACCCTCCCCATTGAGGTGCAGCCCGTCCCTACGGTAGAGTCGGTAACCGACAGCGAAGTCAGCCCAGTTCTCCATGAACCCAAACCCTTCCTTCCTACACCACCTTCTGAGCCACTTGTTTACCTCCCTGATCTCCCGCTGCCTCTCTGGTGCGGCTCGTGGTACTGGTAGTATTTCAGAAAAGACTACCTTGGAGGTCCTTGCCTTAAGCTTGCGGCCTAAGTCCCTGAAATCATTTTTAAGGACACTCCACCTACCTCTTACTTTGTCATTGGTGCCAATATGTACCATGACTGCTGGGTCCTCTCCAGCCCCGCCCAACAACCTGTCAACCCGATCCGCGATGTGCCGAACTCGTGCGCCAGGCAGACAACACACTGTTCGGCGATCCCGGTCTTTGTGACAGATTGCCCTGTCTGTCCCCCTAATAATTGAGTCCCCCACCACTAGTACATGTCTGGCCTGCCCTGTACTCCTCCCTCCCTCCTTACTGGAGCAGACACCACCCTGGCGGTCAGAGGCGGTATACCATAGCGTACGAGTAGCAAGCCTATGGTTAACATTTAGGGTATGTTCACACTGCGGAATTCCCATCTCATGCAATTCCACAGGAATTCCGCAGTGTGAACATACCCTAAATGGAATTCCGCACAGTGAACGTTCACAATGCTTCACGTTCACAATTCCGCCACTGAAATTGTTCCGCGCAAAGAAAGAACATGTTCATTCTTTGCACGGAAGTGTGCGAGTACTGCATAGCCGTCAATGGTGACAGCGCAGTGCCACGCGGTCCTACCGCCGCCCCCGGCTGAAACTCTGCTCGCCAAATTCTGGAGTTTCAGCGACATATCCGTAGTGTGAACATAACCTTAGGCTATGTTCACAAGGCAGAATGTCTTTGCGGAATTCATCCAGGATATTCTGCATGAACATTCCCCTGCAGCAGAGTCCCATTGATTTCAATAGGTTTCTGCTGGACTGTGCAAACTGCGGAATTTCTGCAGAAGATGTTTCTGCGGATTCTGCTGAGAACTGTGTTGCCGTCTATGAGATTAATCAAATGTGCGGAACTTTCTGGGGGAAGATTCCACACATTTTCGTGTGAACATGGTTTTAATGGAAAAATCTATCCACAGGATAGGGGATAAGTGTCTGATCACGGGGGTCTGAACACTGGGACCCCCCGCTATCCCCTACACGGGGCCCCGGTGTGCAGGAGGTGTGCCAGCCGCAGCATGACGTTGTGGCCGACACGCCCATTCATGTATCTCTATGGGAGAGCGTTCGTGCCTCCCCGCCTCTCCCATAGACCTGTATGGAGGGGGTGGGGGGGGGGGTGTCTGTCAAGATCACTAGCTGGCAATGCCGGGGCCCCGTTCGGGAGATCGATGGGGTTCTCAGCGGTAGGACCCCCCGCGATCAGACACTTATCCTGTGGATAGGGGATGTTTTTTTTTTTACTGCAGATGTCCTTTAAAGGAAAACTGACATTTTGAGTCCTACCTTGCCCGAATCCGCTGTGCCGTTTGCCCATTATAGCTGGTTTTCGGTATATTCAAATTAGCTGCTAACTGGCACGGGCAGGGTTACTGCCTTCAACTGGCACTGTGACGTAACCGCTGCCCGGCCTGTAGCACCGTTGGCTAATGAATATTCATACGTTGTCTTACACTCTCTGTCTCATCTCGGCCGAGTCCTGGACAATACTGCGTATGCACCCTTACTCCAGCGCTGCTCCGGACAAATGAAGCAATGCTGAAGACCGCTTCCGGGTATAGTAGGAAATCCTGCGCATGCGCAGTATCGTCCAGGACTCGGCCGAGATGAGACAGAGAGTGTAAGACAACATATGAATATTCATTAGCTAGCGGTGCTGCGGGCCTGGCGGCAGTTATGTCACAGTGCCAGTTGAAGGCAGTAACCCCACCCGTGCCAGTTAGCAGCTAATTTGAATATACCGAAAACCAGCTATAACGGGGGAACGGCGCAGCGGATCCTGGCAAGGTAGGACTCATAATGTTCAGCGTCTCCCACACTATCCACAGGTACCCGTGGATAGTGCGGGACAAAACATATGACAGTTTTCCTTTAAACAGATCTCCTGGCATACTGCTGTGGTACAGACATGGTCCTACCCTAACAGGATCATAGAGATCTATGACCATTTTACCTCAGGTCTGTGGTAATGACAGTGATGACAATGTCCAGCTCAATGAGGGAGATCAAAACCTGCGCAGAGGAAAGGTTGACCAGTTGCCCATAGAAACCCGATTGCTTATTTCATTTTTCCAAGGCCTTGTTAAAGGAGAACTCCAACATACAAAAATTGTCCCCCATACTGCCGGCAGTAAAAAAAATAAATAGATACATACCTTCCTCCGCTCCCCTGGTGCATCCGGTAACCCGGTCAGGTCTCCGCCACGATCCTCTTTCTGGTTGCTGGTGGTCGGCGAGTCATACTGCACTCAGCCAATCACCGGCCGCAGTGAAGTCCCGACTCAGCCGGCGATAGGCAGAGCGGCAGTGTGACGTTGTGTAGTGAAGAATTGTGTCTTGAAGCGTTCTCACACTGCCGCTCAGCCTAGTATGATTGCCTGAGCGCAGTATGACTCGCCGACCACCAGCAACCAGGAAGAGGATCGCGGTGAAGGTGAGAGCGGGTTACCGGAGGCCCCACGGGAGCAAAGGTAGGTATGTACCTGTTTATTTTTTTTACTGCCGGCAGTATGGAGGACAATTTCTGTATTCTGGAGTTCTCTTTTAACCTGTTAAGGACCCAGGGCGCACCTGTATGCCCTGAGTCCACTGGCTGTATGCCCTGACCCGTGGCTAATAGCGCGGCATTGAATGCTGTATCTAAAGTGAAATTAAATCACTGCCGGTTAGTTCAGGGAGCTGTTCAGGATCGCTGCGGCAAAATCGCGGCATCCCGAACAGCTGTAGGACACGAGGAGGGTCTCCTACCTTGCCTCCTTGTGTCCGATCGCCGAATGAAGGCTCAGTGCCTGAGATCCAGGCATGAGCAGTCAAGCGGCAGAATCATCGATCAGTGGTTTCTTATGAGAAACCACTGATCAGTGTAAAAGATCAGTGTGTGCAGTGTTATAGGTCCCTATGGGAGCTATAACACTGCAAAAAAAAGTGAAAAACTGTGTAAATAAAAATAAACATATGTGGTATCGCTGCGTGGGAAAATGTCCGAATTAAAAAATATATTGTTAACTAAACCGCACGGTCAATGGCGTAAGCGCAAAAAAATTCCAAAGTCCAAAATAGTGCATTTTTGGTCACTTTTTATATCATGAAAAAATCAATAACTCCTATCAATGCGAAAATGGTACCACTAAAAACTTCAGACCATGGTGCAAAAAATGAGCCCTCATACCGCCCCATACGCGAAAAAATAAAAAAGTTATAGGGGTCAGAAAATGACGATTTTAAACGTATTAATTTTCCTGCATGTAGTTGTGATTTTTTCCAAAAGTCCGACAAAATCAAACCTATATAGGTAGGGTATCATTTTAATCGTATGGACCTACAGAATAAATATAAGGTGTCATTTTTTCTGAAAAATGTACTGTGTAGAAACGGAAACCCCCAAAATTTACAAAATGGCATTTTTTATTTTTTTTATTTTATCTCACAATGATTTTTTTGCCGTAGATTTTTGGGTAAAATGACTAACGTCATTACAAAGTAGAATTGGTGGCGCAAAAAATAAGCCATCATATGGATTTTTAGGTGCAAAATTGAAAGAGTTATGATTTTTTAAAGAAAGGAGGAAAAAACGAAAATGCAAAAACGGAAACCCCCCCAGTCCTTAAGGGGTTAAAGATGAAAGAAGCGATCTGATTGGTAGCTATGGGCAACTGGTTAACAGGTTTTGATAAATCTCCCCAATGAGGGCAACCATAAAAAAAACATTTGCCAGTAATCAGTTTTGACTATCGCACATACGTGGGCTTATCTCCCAACCTGGACGGTTCCACCACACTATAATTTTAGTCACAACTCTAATGGCTGTAATGTGTGGAATTCTGTTCCGAATCCAATGAAGACGCGCTGAAAAAGCTCACTAAGAGAAGCCCCGCCCCTAACATTTCCCGCCTTCTCTCCGCCTCCCCTAGCGTGACGTCACACGCACGTTCCTGCTCCAGTGGACGTCCGTACGCTCGTGCGACGTAGCGGGGCCTGAGCCACCGGGAGACCGAGAAAGCGCCACTGGGAGGAGTAGGCGGTGCCAACGTGAACATGACGTGCGGGAATAAATAATCCGGGAAGGTGAGCCGCGTATTGATACGGGCGATGACGTTAGCGGCGCGGTTGTGTGAGCTGATGTAGATTGTCTGACCGGTGTGTTGATACGCTGGACTTTATATGGCGGTTTGTGTCTAGTCATAGCCATATTGTGCGGTTGCAGCCCATAGAAATGTATGAAGACTATCCAGTGCGGTTGCAGCAGTAATGTGAGGACCGCTCAGTCCAGTGTTGGGTTACTCCTCGTAATGGTCGGTGTCTGGTAAAGCAGGAGCCACTGCCTAGATGTCACTACAAAGAGCTGGATTGTAACCCCTGCTTACCCAAAGATTACACTATAGGGAAGGTTTTATTGTGATGCCTCTCTATAAGGCTCCATTCACATCTGCGTTTATCACAGGGACCTTGTCACACAATGGATGCAAAAAGGGGTTCTTCATAGATGCCAAGAATGGTGGTTGGCTCGGCGCAGACTGCACACAGCAGTGTGATGGTAGCCTAAATCACGGTTTTCCAACCAGTGTGCCTCCAGCTGTTGCAAAACTACAACTCTCAACATGCCCGGACAGCCTTTGGCTGTCCGGGCATGCTGGGAGTTGTAGTTTTGCACTGGCCTAAGTTCTATTAACCCCTTAAGGACTGAGGGGTTTTCGGTTTTTTCCTCCTCACCTTTCAAAAATCATAACCCTTTCAATTTTGCACCTAAATATCCATATGATGGCTTATTTTTTTGCGCCACCAATTCTTCTTTGCAGTGACATCAGTCATTTTACCCAAAAATCTACAGCGAAACGGAAAAAGAAAATCATTGTGCGGCGAAATTGAAGAAAAAAACGCCATTTTGTAACTTTTGGGGGCTTCCGTTTCTACACAGTACATTTTTCAGTAAAAATGACACCTTATATTTATTCTGTAGGTCCATACGATTAAAATGATACCCTACTTATATAGGTTTGATTTTGTCGGACTTCTGGAAAAAATTATAACTACATGCACGGAAATTTATACGTTTAAAATTGTCATCTTCTGACCCCTATAACTTTTTTATTTTTCTGCGTATGGGGCGGTATTAGGGCTCATTTTTTGCGCTGTGATCTGACGTTTTTAGCGGTAGAATTTTTATATTGATCGGACTTTTTGATCACTTTTTATTCATTTTTTCATGATATAAAAAGCAACCAAAAATACCTTATTTTGGACTTTGGAATTTTTTTGCGCGTACACCATTGACGGTGCGGTTTAATTATATATTTTTATAATTCGGACATTTACACACGTGGCGATACCACATATGTTTATATTTTTCTTTACATGGTGTTTTTTTTTTTAATGGGAAAAGGGGGGTGATTTGAACTTTTATTAGGGAAGGGGTTATATGACCTTTTTTAACTTTTTTTTTTTTTCACTTTTTTTTGCAGTGTTATAGCTCCCATAGCGAGCTATAGCACTGCACACTCTGATCTCCTATGCTGATCCCTGCAGAGCCATAGCTCTACACGGATCAGCGAGATAGGGGCTCGATTGCTCAAGCCTGTAGCTCAGGCTTGGAGCAATCAAACCCCGATCGGACGCCGCGGACACAGGTAAGGAGACCTCCGCCTGCGTCCCAGCTGATCGGAACATTGCGATTTTATCGCGATGTCCCGATCAGCCCGACTGAGCTGCCGGGAAGCATTTACTTTTTTTTTCAGACACGGCAGTCAACTTTGATCGCCACGTCTGAAGGGTTAACAGCGCGCGGCACAACGATCGGTGCTGCGCGCTGTTAGCCCAGGATCCCGGCTTTTATTAGCAGGTGGGACCAACCCGGTGTTATGTGTGGTAACGGCGTGACCCCATTTTTAACATCGGGAGCGGGCTCAGGACATACTGGTACGTCCTAAGTCCTTAAGGAGTTAAAAGTTCCAGTCCTTAAAAAATGATCCCCTATCCTAACGATAGGGGATCAGTTTCAGATAGTGGGGGGCCCGACTGCTGGGACACCCTGAGATCTCTCATACGGGCCCCGGCTCTCCCGATAGCATGTGTCAACCACTGCGCGAAGCAGTGGACAACACGCCCCCTCAATACAGCACTATGGCAGAGCCGGAGATTGCCGAAGGCAGCGCTCCGGCTCTGCTATAGAGTTGTATTGAGGGGGCGTGTCAGCCTTTGTGTGGTGGTCAACACGCCCCCTTCCTGTGGGCTGCTGGGGATGTACTTTGGGTTATAGTGCGGGTGAACAGGAGACCAATGCGGGGGTCTGACTAATATTCAGTAGAATGTCCCATTAACGGATACTCACGGGGAATAAAAAAGTGTCCGCAATTGGAAGGTGTCCGCTAAGGGAGATTTTACTGTACATACCTTCAGTCCAGTGCCCAGTCCCTCTGAAGATCAGCTCCAATCTGTGATGAATTACACGCTAGTGGCAGGACCGCTTGCTGGATTTGAATATTCATGGGCGCTGGTCACGTGAGCGGTCAGTAGGCACAAGCACTCACGTGATCATGAATATTCAAATCCAGGCGATGGGCCTGCCTTCAGCTCAGATAGAATCTGATCTTCACAGGGACCGGGCGCCAGACAGAAGGTATATATATTAGTCAGAGACCCCACACTGGTCTCCTGTTCACCCGCACTATAACCCAATGTGTTGGTTAGTCTGGGTGAACGGGATGACCGTTTTCCTTTAAGGCTAAGTAATAATGCCTTTGGCTGTCCAGGCATGCTGAGAGCTGTAGTTTTGCAACAACTGGGGGCACACTGGCCTAAGTCTTACTAAGGCTACGTTCACATAGAAAATATGTGGAATATCCGCTCAGGAAAACAGGACTTGACATTTTGAAAATAGCGGTTGCTGGCAGAATGAGCTGGTGCTAGGACTGCTTTGGAAATGCATTACAGTCTATGTAGATGGTGCATTTATAAGCAGTCCTTGTGTGTTTGCGGAACTTTCAGCCATGTTTTCCAGGGTGGATGTTCCGTATTTTTTCTGCCATGTCAACATAGCCTTAATAGGACTAAGGACAGTGTTTCCCAAGCAGGATGCCTCCAGTTGTTGCAAAACTACAACTCCCAGCATTCCCAGACAGCCAAAGGCATGTCATTGAGATGTCAATTCTTTTTGTGGAGGCAGGAATCGACATGTTTTCGCCATGTGCATGGTGTGCAGTATAATCCTATTGAAAACAATGAGACTGCTGCAACAGAATCTCAGAGCAGAATTTTTTAGCTGGATTCCACTTAGAAATTCTGCCGTGTGAGCAAGGCCTAAAGGTGCAGCTGTTGTGTGGGGTACTCTCATCAAATTATTTTTTTTTTTATTAAATACATTATGTAAAAAGAAAAATGTTTGTAATATATTTTATTTAAAAAAAAAATCATGTTTTACATGTGTTTTTTACATTTGTATATCTGGCCACTAGGTGTCACCCTATATGGCTCAGGATTACTTCCCCCCCCCCCCCCCCCCCCCCGACGTTGATTGCGTTCGGACCAACGCTGGCCGGGCAGCGTGGCACAGCGTGCTCCGAAATGTGCGTTCACATGAATGTGGAGAAAGATGAAAGGGGGTGGGGATATGAAAATTTTGCGTGCTGAAAAAACCCCGACTAACTCTCCATTTTGCTAAGAAAACCCGTGGTCACAGAAAAGGGGCGTGTTTCCGACTTTTTCACAAAAAACAACATATTTACTAAGGTTTCCACAGAAAAGGTTTCCTGAGGAAAACTACAGATCAGAGCATGTATAAAAAAAAATAATTGTAGGGAAAGTGGAAAATGTAGGGAATTAAAACCCACAAGGAAACCTACACTCCACTCTTAGAAAATAAGGGCCAATTTATTTTTTTTAAATTAATTTTGTGAAACTTTTTATTAATAAGGTATTTTAATAATGTGTTTTATAAAGTGTGTGTGATTTTAACTACTGTTCCACTTTATTCTGTATATTTCCGACATTATTTAGGTATGGAACAGACTGATCCATACTGGGAGCTGTAGTACCTGCACTAGGAGACAGATCGAAGCAGGTGTCACTCCTGACACCCGTTGCAATCGTCATTTATAATCTGGAGAAGCGGCCGGCACGCCACATCTCTCCGCTTCCCTGCCCGACACTGTACTCCGCTGTGATGTGAAGTTCTCATCACAGATTCATATTTGCAGCTGAGAGTTGTGATCGGCTGGATGGTGCCGGAGTAGTAGTAGTAGTACCTAAATAATGTTGGAAATATACAGAATGAAGAACAGTAGTTAAAATCACACACTTTATAAAACACATGATTAAAATACATTATTAATAAAAAGTTTCACAAAATTAATTAAAAAAAATATATAATTTTTACAATTACATGGCCCCTTTAACCATTTTTTATCTTTCTGGCTACATATAAAACGCCATACCCACATATCGTTTTTATTTTGGCATGTTTTATTTATTTTTTCTAAAGTAAAGTTTATTAAAGATTTTAAACATACAAAGTAGTAAATGTGCAAGTGACCAAGGGGCCAAAATATGTGGCGCACATGCGCCCAAAAGAAATAAACAGGTAATATGGCAAATAAGTCGGAGCACGGTGCACTGGCGAGAACCCCAACATCGGACAGACTGACATCATGTGTAAAGGCACACGCTCAAGGCATCAGTCAGTAGACGTTTCTTGAGAGTTCAAGTGGAGAGATATCCACGGTCCCCATATGAGAGTGTCTCTCCACTTGCCCTCTGGAGTCTGCCAGCAACTCCTCCATCCTATGTAGATAGGAGAGTTCCTGGAGCCAAGAAGTGAATGTGGGAGCAGAGGAAGATTTCCACAATCTGGGGATGACCGTATGAGCCGCCAGAAGCATAAAGCTAACTAGTTGGGCGGACCACTTTGGCAAAGAGGGTAGGAGCATGGAGAGAAGAAGGGGGCCTGGGGACACAGGTAAACCGATAGACGTCAATTGGTGAATTACATCCAGTACTTGGGACCAAAAAGTTTCGGTCATAATATCGGTCAGTTTCGGGCATAATAACCATATATGGGACATTGACCCTCCTGGCTCACCACATCTCCAACAGGCATCAGAAACACCTGGGTAAAATTTGGATAAAAGGGTTTGTTACCCGGTACCATCTCGTTAGAATTTTGTAATTAGTTTCCTGTGCCCTGCAGGAAATCGACAACTTATGGCAAAGTCGGAATGCTTTCTCCCACTCCACATCATCGAATGCTGTGGCTAATTCCTTCTCCCAACCGATCCGAAAAGGTAGTGGATCAGTCCGAAGCGTATCAAGAAGGGCATAGATGGAGCTAATTTGGACAGAACGTCCGAGAATCTGAAATACACAATTTCTCGAAGGTGGAAAGGGGGTGGGGTAATTTAAGTGTGTCCCTGGCCTGTATATAAAAGTGACTAAGTTGAGAATATTGAAAGACATTTAGGAAGGAAGCTGGAGCCCCTCCCAAGATGTCGTGAAGTGATCTCAAAGATGTTGATGCAAGGAGACTGGAGAAAGTGGGGGACTCTGATTCAGAAAGCCCAAGAAAGAGGGAGGTGGAAAGGACGAGTTGCCAAATATAGGGGTAAGTGGGCCATCGGGAGTGAAAAGAGTTGTGGAGGCCAGGAAAACACTACGGACATGAGCCATACTCACTAGGACCGGTGGCAAAGCAGTGAGAGACCGTGTGGTGAGCTTACCATCAGGTAGCCAGCCACATAAGTGTTTTGGGGTCTAATTCAGAGGCATCACGTTCAAGACCTATCCATAGTTTGGCAGGGGAGGGTGAGTAACAGTCCAGGGTCCTGGCCAGAACCGCAGAAATGTGATAAAAGAGGCAATCGGGCATGCCCAGGCCTCCATCCAATCTACGTCTGACCAGGATCCTGCATGCCAGTCTCGGGAGTCTATTGGCCCAAACAAAGCCAGAAAGGAGCGCAGAGAGTTCCCTGAAAAAGGACCAGGGGAGGACAGCTGGGATTGTGGAGAATAAATACAGGAGATGAGGTAGGATATTCATCTTCAGTATATTGATCCACCCTATCCATGAAAAATCCCTGCGCTCCTATCTGGCCAAGTCTGTCCTCAGTAGGTGTAAGAGAGGGGGGTAAACGTGTCTGAGAGGGTAGCAGGAACCGGGATCCCTAGAGCATAAGGGCATGCTGGGAGTTGTGGTGGTCTGCCTCCTGCTGTTGCATAACTACAGCTCCCAGCATGCCCTTTTTGCATGCTGGGAGCTGTTGCTAAGCAACAGCAGGAGGCTGTCACTCACCTCCTGCTGCTGCTCCACGATGCCACCGCACAGGTCAGTCCCTCGCCGCCGCCGTCGCTCCTGGGGCCCCGATCCCAACAGGGACGCCGGGGATCGGGGTCCCCAGCACCCGGGGTCTTCTGCCCGCACCCGCTCACGTCCTCCGGAAGAGGGGCGGAGTGGGTTGCGGGAGTGACACCCGCAGCAGGCGCCCTGATTGGTCGGCCGGGAATCCGGCCAACGAATCAGGGCGATCGTGAGGTGGCACCAGTGCCACCTCACCCCTGCTGGCTCTGGCTGTTCGGGGCCATCTCTGACGGCCCCGATCAGCCAGTAATTCCGGGTCATCGGGTCACTGGAGACCCGATTGACCCGGAATCCGCCGCAGATCGCTGGACTGAATTGTCCAGCGATCTGCGGCAATCGCCGACATGGGGGGACATAATGACCCCCCTGGGCGATATGCCAGAATGCCTACTGAACGAATTCAGCAGGCATCCGGCCCCGGCTCCCCTCCGGCTAGCGGCGGGGGCCGGAAATGCTCAGGGCGTATCCATACGCCCTCGGTCCTTAAGGACTTGGAAACAGGGGCATATGGATACGCCCTATGTCCTTAATGGGTTAAAATATTAAAGTGGTACTCCGGTAGTCAACATGTTTTTCCGTTTTTGACTTACCCTATATGTTTAGTTTCACTTCTATTCTTGTTGTTTAGCCTACTCTATTTCCGTTCTTTGTTGTCTTTTTATCCCCCACTTTGTTTTCCTATCTTTGCTTCCATTTCCTGTTTCTTGCTGTGCTGAAAACTACAAATCCCAGCATGCCACATGCCTTGCTGGTTTTGGACGGCTTCTTTTTTTTTTGTTTGTTTGTTTGTTCCGCCCTTTACCCATCCTACTATTTTCCCTGGTCGGCCCCCTTCTACACAGCACACTAATATAATCAGTCCTGGTTGGGATACACTGTCATACACACACAAAAGGGACTACAACTCCCAGCATGTGTCAATCAGGAGTCTTCAGTCTGTGGTATAACACCAGCATGCTGCCTCTGTAGTCTCCTGGGGGTTGTAGTTCACCACACCTCTATAGGGCATAAACCAGTGTTTCCCAACCAGGGTGCCTCCAGGTGTTGCAAAACTACAACTCCCAGCATGCCCTGACAGCCTTTGGGCATGCTAGGAGTTGTAGTTTTGCAACAGCTGGAGGCACACTGCTTTGGAAACAATAGCATACACACACATAACAGGGACAACAACCTACAACTCCCAGCATGTGTCATTCAGGAGGCCCCCTCCCCCTTTACATATAGAGATCCAGTATGAGATTTCTTCCCCTGCAGTCTGTACATCCCGGGCCCGAGCACCTTGTAATCCGTCCCTTCAGATAACACATTTATCTTCTGTGTTCCGTTCTCCTGTGCAGACCTGCGTCCTCAGGAGCAGAGCGGGGGGGGGGGGGGGGGGGGGAGGGGAGCTAAGGAGCTGTGTACTATGGCTTCTCATGCAGAACTCCGGGAGGGGGGAGATGAGGGGGCGTGGCTTATTCCTGTCATGCAGACAAAGAGAAAAAAAAGCTCTGACGTCTTGTCCACAAGAGATTCAGAACATGGTGGACGAGAGTAAAAGAAAATCCTCTGAACTACAGAACTTCCTGCCCAGCAAACAGGTAAGTACCGTATATACTCGAGTATAAGCCGAGTTTTTCAGCACGATTTTTTCGTGCTGAAAACACCCCCCTCGGCTTATACTCGAGTGAACTCTCCACCCGCAGTGGTCTTCAACCTGCGGACCTCCAGAGGTTTCAAAACTACAACTCCCAGCAAGCCCGGGCAGCCATCGGCTGTCCAGGCTTGCTGGGAGTTGTAGTTTTGAAACCTCTGGAGGTCCGCAGGTTGAAGACCACTGCGGCCTTCGACATCATCCAGCCCCCTCTCACCCCCTTTAGTTCTGTACAGTACTCGCCTCCGCTCGGCGCTGGTCCGATGCTGCAGGACTGTCCGGAGAGGAGGTCGTCCGGTGGGATAGTGGTTCCGGGCTGCTATCTTCACCGGGGAGGCCTCTTCTAAGCGCTTCGGGCCCGGCCTCAGAATAGTCACGTTGCCTTGACAACGACGCAGAGGTGCGTTCATTGCCAACGTACTTCTGCGTCATCGTCCAGGCAACGCCTCTATTCCGGGCCCGAAGCGCGGAGAAGAGGCGCCCCCAGTGAAGATAGCAGCCCGGAACCACTATCTTACCGGACGACCTCCTCTCCTGACAGCCCTGCAGCACCGGACCAGCGCCGAGCGGAGGCGAGTACTGTACAGAACTAAAGGGGGTGAGAGGGGGCTGGATGATGTCGAAGGCCGCAGTGGCTGCCCGGGCTTGCTGGGAGTTGTAGTTTTGAAACCTCTGGAGGTCCGCAGGTTGAAGACCACTGAGGGCGGATGATGACAAGAGGATGATGAAGGGGGGGGGGGATGATGACAAGGGGATGATGAAGGGGGGGTGTGGGATGATTACAAGGGGATGATGAAGGGGGGTTGGGATTATGACAAGGGGATAATGAAGGGGGGGGGGGTGGGATGATGACAAGGGGATGATGACAGGTGATGATGATGAGGGTCTGGATGATGACAGGCGGTGATGATGATGAGGATGTTAATGACGGGTCTGGATGATGACAGGGGGGGATGATGTATTTCCCACCCTAGACTTATACTCGAGTCAATATTTATTTATTTATTTTATTTTATTTTTTTTCCTGTTATTTTGGGTTGAAATTAGGGGTCTCGGCTTATACTCGGGTCGGCTTATACTCGAGTATATACGGTAAACACACACATGCTGCCAAAACATATAACATGTATATTGTAAAAAAACTAAACTTACAAAGAAGATGCCATATAGTCAAAAAAATTAACCACCGGAGTACCCCTTTAATAAAAAAAAAGCAATCAAAAAGTCCCATCAAAACAAAAATGGTACCGATAAAAACTACAGACCACGGCGTCAAAAATAAGCCCTCATATAGCTCCATATGCTGAAAAATGAAAAAGTTACAGGGGTCAGAAGATGACAATTTTAGACATACTAATTTTGGTGCATGTAGTTATAATTTTTCTAAAGTAGTAAAATAAATAAAACCTACATAAATTGGGTATCGCTGTAACCGTATGGACCTACAGAATAAAGATAATATGTAATTTTTACCGAAAAGTGTACTGTGTGGAAGCAAAAGCCCTAAAAATGAGCAACATTTTTTTTTCCTTTAACCCCACAAATATTTTTATTTTTTTTGTTTCGCCACAGATTATGAAATAAGTAATGTCATTACAAAGTACAATTGGCGATGCAAAAAAAAGCCCTTATATGGGTCTGTAGGTGCAAAATTGAACACATTTTGATTTTTAGAAGATGAGGAAAAAACGAAAGTGCAAAAACGAAGATTGTCCGTAAGGGGTTAATATTTTTAATTTCTTGGCAACACATCTTCCTACATTAAAGGGGTATTCCAGCCCTAAAAGTATTCTGTGGATAGGGGAAAAGTGTATGATCGCGGGGGGCCCAACCCCCATGGTCTCATCAAAGGAGCGGTGGATAACATATTCTCAGTTTATTGTCTATGGGAGTGCCAGACACAGCTGTGTACTTTGGTAGTAGCTGTACATGGTATTTCGTTTTGTCCCATTGATTTGTGCACTGTATGTTATCATTCCTTCTCTTTGAGTTTGTTGTTATTATGAAATATAGAGTTGCTTTTAAGCAATTCGGATGCTATAAAGTAGGAGAAGCAACAGGGCAGAGGAGACAAAAGTCACTTAATGTGAGGCAGATATGCAACAAAAATAATGTTTTGGGAAATTACAATTTGCATCACACTCTGTATTACTGAGTATATTTGAAAGGGTAAAATCTGCTGAATTTATATGTAATTACACCTATTGGATATGGAGTTTTTTTTATTTTTTTTATTATTCATGCTGCTAAAGAACCTGCATGGTGGGATCTTGCCAGAGTTCTGCTATTATTGCAGGATAATAGGGTGCCTTCTTCCCATTCTTTTCTTAGTATTTACTGTTATAATTGGGGTAATACTGGATAGTTGCTAACTGCTAGATCATCAGTCTGAGCCATGACCTTTTTTTATGACCGCTTTTATAAAATGTTGTTGGTGTGGCAGGGAGTTTAATAAAGGTGCTGTTGAATTTGCACACTGTTCATTACACCAGAATATTTTACTAATTGTGTTGATTAAAAGTACCCGATATGTGCTCTTCAGTAGTCTATATCAGTATACAGGGTGGGCCATTTATATGTATACACCTTAATAAAATGGGAATGGTTGGTGATATTAACTAGGGATCGACCAATTATCGGTTTGGCCGATATTCACGATTTTGGGCATTATCGGTATCGGCATATACCTTGCCGATAATGCGCCCCGCAACGCCCTCCCACCTCACCGCACCCCAGCCGCTGCCCCATTGCCTCCCTCAGTACGCATAGTGAAAGCTCAGGACACCGCTGAAGCCAGAAGTAGCGCGGACTCCGGGAACAGGTACAGTAACCCCCCGATCTACGATGGCCCCGACATATGATAAAATCGACATACGATGGCCTCTCAGAGGCCATCGCATGTCGATGTCAGCATCGACATACGATGCTTTTATATGTCGGGGCCATCGCATTAACTGCTATCCGACAGCGCAAAATGCTTAAGCTGCTGTCGGATAGCAGTTTAAGCATCCCTGGCAGGTTCGCTTACCTATCCCCGCTGCTCCGGGTCCACTTCGCGATCCTCCGGTGTCTTGCGCATCTTCTCCAGGGTCCGGGCCTTGCTTTCCGGCGTCGTTATTACGTCACTACGCACGCCGCGCCGGCGCAGCAGCATAATAACGTCACCAGAAAGCGAGGCCCGGACCCTGCAGAAGATGCGGAAGAAGCTGGAGGATCGCGAAGAAGACACTGGAGCAGCGGGACAGCATCGGGAGCGGTGAGGACTTGGTCCGGAGCGACGGGGACAGGTGAGTACAGCTTCCTATACTTTACATTGCACGGATCCCTCAACATACGATGGATTCGACAAACGATGGGTCGTTTGGAACAAATTACCATCGTATGTTGAGGGACCACTGTAATTATAAAACTGGGGATGGGGGAGGCAATAGGGCAGCGGCAGGGGGAGAGAAGTGTGTGGCGGCGGTCTCTGGCCCCGAAAAAGCCGCTGCAGTTCATTGATTTAAAGCGCCCGCTTTAAATCATTGATCTGCAGTGGCTTCTGTGGGGCCGGAGGGGGGGTGGGGGGGGGTTGGGTGTTGAAATAGCCAATAACTTATACCGGAATATCGGTATAAGTTATCGTCCGAAAAGTCCACGGATTATTGGTATCGGCCCTAAAAAATCTATATCGGTCGACTCCTAATATTAACTTCCTGTTTATGGCACATTAGTATATGTGAGGGGGGAGACTTTTCAAGATGGGTGGTGACCATGGCGCCCATTTTGAATCCAACTTTTGTTTTTTCAATAGGAAGAAGGTCATGTGACACATCAAACTTATTGGGAATTTCACAAGAAAAACAATGATGTGCTTGGTTTTAACGTAACTTTATTCTTTCATGAGTAATTTACAAGTTTCTGACCACTTATAAAATGTGTTCAATGTGCTGCCCATTGTGTTGGATTGTCAATGCAACCCTCTTCTCCCACTCTTCACACACTGATAGCAACACCGCAGGAGAAATGCTAGCACAGGCTTCCAGTATCCGTAGTTTCAGGTGCTACACATCTCTTATCTTCACAGCATAGACAATTGCCTTTAAATGACCCCAAAGATAAAAGTCTAAGGGGGTCAGATCAGGAGACCTTGGGGGCCATTCAACTGGCCCACGATGGCCAATCTAGGAATGCTCGGACCTGACACCCATAATGTGGTGGTGCACCATCTTGCTGGAAAAACTCAGGGAACGTGCCAGCATCAGTGCATAAAGAGGGAAATACATCATCATGTAGCAATTTCGCATATCCAGTGGCCTTGAGGTTTCCATTGATGAAGAATGGCCCCACTATCTTTGTACCCCATATACCACACCATACCATCAATTTTTGTGTTCCAACAGTCTTGGAGGGATCTGTCCAATGTGCGTTAGTGTCAGACCAATAGCGGTGGTTTTGTTTGTCAACTTCACCAGTCACATAAAAGTTTGCCTCATCAATGAACAAAATCTTCTGCGTAAACTGAGGGTCCTGTTCCAATTTTTGTTTTGCCCATTCTGCAGCACCTGAAACTATCGATATTGGAAGCCTGTGCTAGCATTTCTCCTGCGGTGTTGATATCAGTGTGTGAAGAGTGGGAGAAGAGGGTTGCATTGACAATCCAACACAATGGGCAACACATTGAACACATTTTATAAGTGGTCAGAAACTTGTAAATAACTGAAATTCCCAATAAGTTTGATGTGTCACATGACCCTCCTCCTACTGAAAATACAAAAGTTGGATTCAAAATGTCCGACTTCAAAATGGCCGCCATGGTCACCACCCATCTTGAAAAGTTTCCCCCCTCACATATACTAATGTGCCACAAACAGGAAGTTAATATCACCAACCATTCCCATTTTATTAAGGTGTATCCATTATTACTGGCCCACCCTGTATTATAGTTCCTTTTAGGCTGTTATATGGAGGGATATATGCATAATGGACTTCCCAGAAGCTGCAGTGGAGCATGTTTTTGGTGTGTGTATGCATAGTAGGGCTGCATTATTTGGGGAAAATATTGTATTGCCATTATAGAGGTAAATATTATAGTTACGGTATGCAATTGCTATATAATAAACAAATGGGGAAATCCCCACCCCTCCCCATTTCATGTCCAATCCCCCCATTCCACGTAAATCCTACCCCATTTTACATAGCCCCCTTTTCATGTCCACAACCCCCTCCCCCCCCAATTTCTTATCCATCTCACTTAATATGGTGTCAGGGTGTGAGGGAAACATAAAAATTGCCTTGCCCTGGTTTCCTCGTTGGTCTGCCGATCCTGGTGCTTTCATCTTTAAAGATTTTCAGCCAATCACTGGTCAAGACAGGACAGGGGTGTGGAAATTTTATAAAAAACTACTTGTCCACTGGACTAAAATGGAGCAAACGTCCCTCATGACGATCCGCTAGTGTCGCTTTTACACTAGTTTTTTCCTCCTCGCCCTATAATAGCCATAACTACCTACTATAATAATAACTTTTTAATTTTTCATTAACATATTCTCCGAATATAATCGGTGAAGTGAAATTGAAATAGTAAAAGATAATTTTGCAAATGTGGTGGTTTTCTTTTCTACACCATTTACCTTGTGGTTGAGCTAACATGTTGTTTTGATATTTTAGGCCGGCCTCATTACAGCAATGCCAGATTTGTATAGTTTCCATCATGTTGTACAAATTTTAAAAACATTCTGAACTTTTTCGAATTTTTTTTAATTGACATTTTTTGACCCGTGTAGCTTTAAAAAATTTTTTTTTTTTCGCATACCAGGCTGTATGAGGGCTCATTTTTTGCGCCATAATCTGTTTTTTGTATCGGTACCATTTTGGTATTGATCTGACTTTTTGATCGCTTTTTAACTTATTTTTTTTTTCTGGGATATTTAAAAAATTGCAATTCTGTGGTTTGGTATTATTATTATTTTTTTTTTTTTACATTTACGTTATTTACCGTATGGGATACATAATGTTCATTATTATTATGTTTACATGTTTTTATATAGGAAAAGGGGGTGACTTGAACTTTTAACACGGAAGAGGTTAATGTGCGTCTTTTAAACTTTTATTAAAACTTTTTTTTTTACACTTTATTAGACTTTTAGATTCCTCATACAGATGAATAGAGTTATATTGAATTCCATTGATCTGTGTGCTCTGTGATCCATTGATAGAACCTAGTCCAGCCAGGCTCTATCAATGACAGAGCCACAGGACAGCAGGGAACAGAGGTAAGCCCTCAGGCTACCTCTATAGTGGATTGCCCCCTCGCGATCGCGCTGCGGTGGGGGGTGGGATTTGGGGGGCGATCCACCCCACTAGCTCATCAGGAAGCATTCACATGTCCCTTTAGACGCGACTGTCAGCTGTGACAGCGGCAATCTAAAGGGTTAATAGCCAGCTGCGGCGATCGCCACATGCTGGCTATTAGCTGCGGCCCCCAGCTACTGAAATCAGTCGGGGGCTGCAGAGTATGGAGTGGGCAGGAGTCAGGAGCCCGCTCCATACAGACTGCTGAGTGCCACCGTGCTTGTCATGTCCAGCCCTGCTTGCCTGAAGCTGGGCTAAGGGCCGGAAAAATTCACCTGCCCGGAACGAACTGCATGTCCCGGGCATCGGGCGATAGGAATTCCACATCCCCGCAGGACATGTTTCATTGAAACATACATACACATTTGACAGATCAGTGTGTTCATTTATATGAAAAAGGTGGTGGAGAAGGTTTCAGCCCAGTGAGTGATCTTATGTATGTACTCAGTAAGCAAAAGTAAAAAGTGGGACCGATACCTTATCCCCGCAGCTCCTCGAGATGGAAAATGAAACCGAACAGGCAGGTAACATGGTATTCCAGGTGCGACGGTGCTAGGGCAAATGTGTAGCAATCAATATAGTGAATTCAAAAGGAAAAACAGGCATCCTGCACTCACCGTGTTAGCTCTATTCATTCGGCTCCCATCTCGGGCTGCTCCTCCGGACCAGTGGACAAGGTAGCGTGGGGCGCTCAGAGGCAACTGCCGGCGGTTTCACGCATAGGTATGCGCTTCTGCTGGCCTCCTTATGTTTTATGTATGTGTCCATTTAGAATGCTGCCGTATATGTACCGATGCTAATTGTTATTCACTTCGTTCATTAAAGTGCAAGTCGCTCATGATGCTTTATCAGCAGGAGTGCGCCTTTTGGCACATGACATAATGTAGGTGCTTACTACTTCCATTGGGACCACACCACGAGCGGAACAATGCATTGTTGGCTACTTTATACCCATGGGAAAATGATTTTTTTTTTTCTGTGTAGTCTACTGTGCTATTCCTTACAGTATATGCAAAAATATACTTTGTGGCCAAAGTGTTAATTGGACTCATCAGAGATGTTTTCTAGTAGAAGTAAAACTTCTTTCTTATAACACCCTGTGAGTTTCGTACATGGGCCCTTCACTCATATATAGGACACATGTACGAAACTTGTGGGCATTGACACTTTGCATTTTATAATGTATTGGTAACATGGCATTGTTCATGTTTTTGTTGCTATCCATATCTATTTAATGTAGGATTTATGATACATGGTAAACAGGAATTTAGTTTAGTCAATCACGCTTTACAATGTTTGGTGATTTCTCAAAAAGGTTGGATTTTTTATGTTGTATCTGGGCTTTCCCCATATAAAAAATTTAAGTAGTATTGCAAATCCTCATGTTAGACTAATTTCTTTTTGTTTATTATGTTTGTTTGAACAGGATTTAGAATAGTGCTTTCTCCAGTCTCTGGGTCTCTGGAGCAGTAAAGATGACACATAGGACAAGTGAACGAGACTTACAATCCTCTGCAAGAAGAATGGGCACCTCACTCCTTTTCCAATTGTCGGTACATGAGCGAGAGTTGGACTTGGTATTTCTTGACCACAGCTATGCAAAACCTTGGAGTGCCCATCCGGATGCCAGTAATGCCCGTCCCACTCGTACTCTTTTTATTACTCCACGAAGACAACAAGAAAGTGCAGTGTAAGTTTAAAGTTTATGTATTAGTTCTGTTATATGTGTGGCTTCTGGGCAAATTATCATAGCCTGAGCATGGCCAATTTGACCTTATTCAAGATACCCATACATATTAGACGGCAAATAAGGCTACACTGTTCTCTTTTTTTTTTTTTCACATTCACCATGTATGTGAGGAAAAAATATAATGCCAAGATCTGGTATGTATTGGCATCTTTCTGTATTAAAAAGTATCCAGCAAAAAAAAAAAAAAAAAGTGTGTGTGTGTGTGTATATATATATATATATATATATATATATATATATATATGTGTATATGTATATATATATATATAGTGGACATTAAACTTATTTTCTCTATCGGATCCATTGGGGGACACAGACCGTGGGTGTATGCTGCTGTCTCTAGGAGGTATGACACTATGGCAACAAAGAAGTCGGCTTCTCCCAGCAGGATATACCCGCCTCCAGGCCCTGAGCTAATCACTTTAAGCTTAGTGTCTGAAGGAGGTGGACATGGTCTGGATTTCTCCAGACCAGGTCTTATGTTTTATTATTTTCCTAGTTAGGGAATGTGTTAGTTTTTTATTCCATTTTCTTTCATGTTTTCAGGTGGGGACTCAGGAACTGTGGCTCACTGTTTCCCCATTGCGAGTAAGGGGGCACAGACATTGCGTATATGCGCTGTTCACCCCCTCTCGCCAACGGTCAGCGCCTGGGGTTGTATCTCATGGGTCCGGGTCACCCTCATGGGCCCGGCATGATGCAGGTGATAAAAGCTGGCGGAAGACTTCATGAGGTAAGTTCTTCTGACTGAGGTGAGTATATTTCCCTTTCTCCTTAGGTGCAGATTTGCAACAGCTGGAGACCCTCAGTTTTTGGCCCACTTTTCTCATGGGTCCAATGGGGCTGGCCTGGACAGGGGGTCCTTTATTACTGGGGGGGAGCAGTGACAGTTTGGATGGGGCACAACTCTCTCCACTTTATTCATATATATATATATATATATATATGAGTGTGTGTGTGTGGAACATCTGTGTGTGTGTTTTACATTGAAGTGGCTGACAGCCGAGGCGTTCTCTATGCGGGCGCTCTGAGCGCCGGTTTACTTTCACTTTCGGCAGCGGCTGCTGCCAGCGGCATCTAGTCCGCTCAGTTCCCCGCGAGCGCACATGCATTCGCATGTTCACTCGGGGCAAGGAGCGGGCGCCATTACAGCCTTCTTGTTAATGCTTGGCGGCCCGGTGCGCTATAGCTCCGCCCACCCAGGGCAGCCGAAGCTTCTCTGGGCGTGAACTGTACACCAATCAGCGCTGTGCGCGTGCGATTGGTGGCAGGGGCCAATCAGCGGTGCCCCCTGCTCCTAACACGCCCCTCACTTGCTATTGGCCGGCATTTCTCCTCTTTGACAGCCTGCAGACCACCACGGGTTCGAGTCCCGGGGTGGGACAGTGTGTTACAGTGTTGTGGTTTAATTTTTTAAATAGGCCCATTGTGGTCTATGGGGATCTCAAGGCATGTGAAACAGTAAGATAAGCAGACTGTATCAACAACACAGTGAAATGGAACACAGTCTTGGGTGAGAGAGGCCCAGAACGGCCTTCCTCTAAACAGTTAACTGGAGTGTTAGCCACTCCTTTACTCTGTTAACACTGTAACTCTAAACTGTCTGGTTCTGGTAAACCACTTGTTCTGCCTGCTCCACTACTCCCCCAGACCCCCCTGCAACTCTACCCCGGTTGTTCTTCCCGACCCGGTGGGTTCGGCCGCCCCTCCAGCCTGGGTTCCCTCCCTCTCCCCGTCTATATCCGACTTGGCTCAGGTCTCCCGTTATGTGATGACTGCCTTGGAGAGGCCCTCCGGAGGGTCCCGCTCTCCTCCTATTCTGACGCTCTCGCAGCATCATAGGGGTGTGTCATCTGACTCATCCACCGAGACTTCTGGCAGACACGGGTGCTCCCCTCGCAGGCATCGCCCCGTTGCTCCGACCTGTAGCAAACGTCGCTCCTCTAGAGAATGCTCCCAGGGTCGCCGCTTTGGCTCTCCAGACCCGCGTACCAGGTCAGTCTCTCTCTCTTCCAGGGCCGCCTCACACGTTCCCATTCACCTGGAGAACTTGTGGAAGAAGTTTCTGATTCTGCCTCCGACTCGGAGGACCGCACGGATGTGCCTAATGTGGTGTACTCATTGGTTGCGGCCATAAGAGACACCTTCCAGCTAAAGGACCCAGGAACTTCGGACGTGGTCCAGAAGTTTCCTTTCATCGTGCCCGACCTCTTCCAGGGTTGCCTCACCTCGTTCCCATTCACCTGAAGAACTTGTGGATGAGGTTTCTGATTCGGCCTCCGACTCAGAGGACTGCACGGATGTGCCTGATGTGGTGTACTCAGTGGCTGCGGCCATAAGAGACACCTTCCATCTAAAGGACCCAGGAACTTCGGACGTAGCTCCCGAAGTCTCCTTTCTTTGTGCCCGACCGGCACTGAAGACTTTCAGCTCTCACGCTGAATTTTACGCCCTGCTGGTATCTGCCTAAAGTCATCCTGACAAGAAGTTTCAGGAAACGAAGAAGGTTCAAGCGCGGTATTCCTTCGCCAAGGACCTCATTGCTCGGTGGACCTCCTCTCCAACTGTGGATCCGCCGGTCTCCCGCCTCTCTAAGGCGCCTACCCGGCCTTTGGCTGATGCGGCGGCCTTCAAGGATCCAGTGGACATGAAGGTGGATACTTTGGCAATCTCTGCCCTTGAGGCAGCAGGTTCTTCCTGCTTTTGCTTCTGCCTGGGTGTCAATGGCCCTTTTTAGTATGGTCTTCCAACGCCGCCAGGGTAGTCTTCAAGAACCCTCCGGAGGATTTATTTAATCTAGCTCTCCGATGCTCCGCAGCTGGGGATTTTTTCTGTGTTCTGCTTCCATGTGCAGCCACTCTGCTGCCTTTACCACAAGCTACCTGGTAGCCACCGTCCCTGCATGTGGCTTTAAGCCTGGAATGCGGATGCCACCTTCAAGAAGTGAGGCGACGGTCGGAAAAAGAGTTCTTTATTACCTCTGGTAAGACCCACAGAACCGCTTCCGTCGTAAGTCCTCCTTCCGGTTCTGCGGACCTTTGGTACCAACAAAGGGTACCAACAAAGGGTCCAGCCAGGAGCCTTCATGGGAAGAGGGCTCCTCTTTCCGATCCCATTCCTCCTGGAGATCGGCTATCCGTTCCGGCCGTTTGGCGGCCCCATCAGGCACCCGTAGGCCTTCCTCGGCCTGAAGGGTCCCCCCCCCCCCCACCCGTCGACCTCTCTCGGGTGGTTGGTTGCCTCTTACCCGCCAGGATGCCTGGACATGCAGCTTCAGGGGAACGTTTTCGAGGTTTATTCCAACCTCTCTGTGGTCTCTAAGAAAGGCGCTTCTGTTCGCCCAGACTTGGTTCTCGAGTATCTCAGCCAGCATCTTGCCTTCCCATCCCGAATGGAGTCTCACCGTTCGGTGCTGGTGTCCATGGTTCAAGGGGAGTTTTCGTTCCTCGGTGGACATCAGGATGCCTGCCTCCACATCTCATTGTTTCCCGGTCATCAGCGGTACCTCCGCTCTGCAGCTCCGGACAGTCATTTTCTATTGTGGCTATCCATTTCGGTCTGGCCACTTCTCCGCGGACCTTTACCAAAGTCCTAGCGCCTGTGATAGCCTTTTTTACGGACAACAGTTGTTTCCGTGATTCCTTATTTGGACTACCTCCTGATCTGAGCTCCAGGGCTCAGATCCTGGAGAGTCTTAGTCTCAACCTCCAGACCTTGTCTCACTTCGGTTGGATGGTCATTTGGGACAAGCCCAACCGTTCTCCTGGGGCTCCAGTTCGATGCGGCCTCTGCCCGCTTTCGACTCCGCCGACTCTTTACAAGAGTCTGATGCCTTCGGCTCCCTGCTCCAGTTTCCATTCGCTTTTGCGTGGATGTCCTGGGTCGATTGGCAGCGGCCGTGGAGGCCGAGCCATTTGCCCAGTTTCATCACCGACCTCTTCAACTGGGCATTTTCTTCCGGTGTGACAGGTCTCCATTGTCACTCGGCCGCAAGATCGTTCTCTCTCGTCAGTCTTGTTGGTCCCTTCTATGGTGGCTTCGTGTCCCTGCCTGTCCATCCCTGCCTGTCTGTCAGGCTGGGGAGGTGTTTTCAGGGACCAACCAGCCTGAGGTCTTGGCCCCCTGAGAAACTTTTTCCCCTTCAACATTTTGGGGCCTAGGGCAATTCTTTCTTTGCTTGCTTCTTGGGAATTTACCTCCTGGGCGGAACTCAGGTTTCCGGCCATCTCAGTTATCTTCAGTCTGGCCGTCCCTGGGATGTGATCTGGGCCGGTCCTCAGTCGTCCAAGGCCACTGGTCCCTACATCCAGGGGTGTTTGCTGTGATCTGCAACACCTGGGGCGCTCCAGGTGTGGATCTCTGCTTGTCCCGCCACAACCGAAGCGTTCCTCTCTCTTGGTTGAGCCCTGCCCTACCTTGTCTATTTGGTGGTTGGGCTTTGCCCTACCTTATCTGTTTCCTCCCTTTCTTCTCCTTTTGGGGTCCTGAGGAAACTCTCAGTGGGACGTTTCAGCCATTCTAGTGGCCCAGCCTGGGCCCGGCGGGCGTGGTAAGTCGTCATGGTCAGGCTCCTGAACGACTTAACGTTGCGCCTTCCCTATCGTCCAAACCTCCTATCTCTGCCACCCCTATTACCGTCTCTGCTTTGACCGTGTGGCGGTCGAGATCGCGGTTTTGAGAGCCGCGGAAGTCATTCGCACCATGCTCAGGGCTCAATAGTCCTCTTCGGCAAAAATTTACTACCGTACCTGGCTGTCTTATTTTAGTTTGTGTGAAGCTCAGGTCTTGTGTCCTGTTACCTTTTCGGTTTCCCGTCTTCTCTCTTTCTTGCAGTCGGGATTGGAACTGGGGTTGTCTCTCAGTTCCCTTAAGGGTCAGGTTTCGACCCTTTCTATTCTTTTCAAGCGTCCTCTAGCTTCTAATTCTCATGTCCGGACCTTTCTTCACGGAGTGGCGCATGCTGTCCCTCCTTATCGGTCACCTCCCCCTTGGGACTTGAATCTGGTTCTGGGGTACTCCAAGGCGAACCTTTTGAACTCCTTGGGGAGGTGTCCCTGCGCCTCCTTTCTTGGAAAGTGGCATTTTCTTGTTATCACCTCCATTAGGAGAGTGTCTGAATTGGCAGCTCTCTCTTGCCGTTCTCCATTTCTGGTGCTTCACCAGGACAAGGTTGTCTTCCGGCCAGATCCTTCCTTTTTGTCTAAGGTTGTTTCGACCTTTCATTGTTCTTCCGTCCTTTTTGTCCCACTCCTTCTCATTCTAGGGAGCATTTACTCCACAAACTGGATGTGGTTCGGGCTGTTAGGTATTGCCTCTCTATCTCTTCTTCGTCTCATCAGTGCGATTCCTTTTTCGTCCTTACGGAAGGTCGTCGTAAGGGACAACCTGCTTCCAAGGCCACCACTTCTCTGTGGATCCGGTCTGCCATTTCGGAAGCCTATCGCTGTAGGGGGAAGATTCCTCCCTTCAGGGTTGTGGCTCATTCTACCTGTTTCTGTTGGGGCATCCTGGGCTCTCCAGAACAAGCCTCGGCCTCGCAGATTGCAAGGCGGCTACTTGGTTGTCTTTGCACACTTTCTCGAGGTTCTACCGGGTTCATACCTTCACATCGGCTGATGCTAGTCTGGGTCGTAAACTGCTGCAGGAGGCAGTGGAACAGCTGTCTGCCTGACTATCTGCCCACCCAAGGGATGGCTTTGGTACGTCCCACCGTCTGTGTCCCCCAATGGAGCCAATAGAGAAAAGGAGATTTTTTTAACACTTACCGTAAAATCTCTTTCTCGAAGGATCCATTGGGGGACACAGCTCTCGCCCTTTTGAGTTTCTCTTTGGTTCTCTGTCCAAGGGTGTGTTCAGTTATATCTTTTCTTCTGGTTCTCGGACAGTTCGTGTTTTTTCCTTGAACTGTCGGTCCTCTCCTATTGCTCTGGTACTAAAACTGATTAGCTCAGGGCCTGGAGGCGGGTATATCCTGCTGGGAGGAGCCGACTTCTTTGTTGCCATAGTGTCATACCTCCTAGAGACAGCAGCATACACCCACGGTCTGTGTCCCCCAATGGATCCTTCAAGAAAGAGATTTTACGGTAAGTGTTAAAAAATGTCCTTTTATATTGCCCGTCTATGGTTTGTTTTCAGCATAAAATGCAAGAACATTTGATTGTGGACTCTGTATTAAAGGGGTATATAAGGGCGTCAGTTTTATGCATAATTCTGCTGAGGAAAAAGGAAAAAAAATATAATTTTAACTCACTGCTGGCAATGAGAAAGGTGAATATTTTTTGAGCAGCCTGAGCAGGGTTATTTAGAAAAAGAAACTCCCTGGAATAACTCTTTAATGCATTTTTTCATATTTAAACAACACTGCTCAATGCCATGATTGGTCATCCACCTTTTCAAGTATTAAAGAAACCACATTTTGAAGTGCATTGTGTTAATGTTGAGTTCATTTACAGTGAAGCAGATGTCCCCATTGATGTGGAGACTGTTCCTCCAACACCCATGCCGTTATATGACAACCAAAAGGCAAGAAGTGTTATGAGTGAGTGTGAACGTCATGTGATTTTTGTGCGCACAGACACTGATGCTCCTCCACCACCTGATGATTGGGAAGATCATGTTAACAGGTGGGATTTTCTTATGTTTTTACTAAGTGTATTTAATATCCCTAGCAATATACCTCAATCCTAATCAAGCACTACAGTTTTCCATGATCAGCTGCTTACTTTGCTTCAAGTCAAGCAGACTTTTCTAAGCAGGGAATTATTTCCATTTACTGCAGATGTGTAATGAAGGGCTATACTATACTTCATTTGAAAGCATTTACTACACAGTACTGTTTTTATTACAAAGCAATTAAATCTTTTCAGTAGTTTCACACATAATTGCTCACCACTTACTGGCCCAAAATGTGATGTTTATAGCTTGTCATCTAAAGTTACGATCTGTAGTTCAGCTTTCTTGTAGCTCATACTCAATTGCAACACTAGGAGTTAAATGGGCACTGTCAGATAAAAAAAAAAGGTCTCAGGACTCCCCCAGGCATTTGCACGGGATGCCTGCTGAATCCCAGTCCGGTTCCCACCCAGGTACGCCCTGAGTGCTTAAAAGGGCACTGTCAGATACAAAAGCTTTTGATATGTTGTAAAGCATGTATAACCAATAGGTTTTCCAATTGCTTTCATTAGAAAATTTTCAGTATTTCATATTGAAAAAAAGTCAAACAACTGACCCCCCTGCCTGCTTGGACACATACTAGTCCTGCTGTGTCCATGCATCATCACCTACGTCATGGACACACTTCCTTGATTGACAGCTGTGAGCGCAGGGCTCACAGCTGGAGGAAAAGTCCTCCCACTGTCGGCTTGTGTCCCACTACTGTCAGTGAGGACAAGCTGGAAGTTGTAGTTTTGCTAATGCTAGGGGAGATGTGAGCAGGCAACATACTGAGGGAGGGGGCGGAGACCTGCACAGTGAGGCCATGCCCCCTCCCTTTGAGAGGAATTCAGACTAGTGTAATAAAAAAATTTCAAAGTGGAATTCAAAGTGTAATAAAAAAAACTAATAAAGGTGCTAGACACATAAACATTTGATGTACATGGTCAGGATTAGGTACTGAGTGATATATTAAAAAAAAATTTTTTATTGGATCTGATGGGTACGCTTTAAAATTGGGTTTGTCTATGAAACAGCAGAAAACCGCAAGAAAATAATGTGAGGTTCAGCAGCGAGGGAGCACAATATAAAGTGCAGAAGAGGCTCACGCTTTCGCAACCGAGAAAACATTGGATGGATAGGGGAAGACTGTTGTAGTGTCAGCAATGCACAATGTGAACTATTTTCTGCTCATGGGAAGCCCAGTCAACTTTTTCTGAAGGAGCACACAGGGAGCAGAATTGTGACCAAAAAAGATAATTGTAAATGTGGAGGGGATAGGATTGCTGTTGCTTTTTGTGTAAAGCCTCTGCAGCCTTCTTTTTGTGTAAAGTCTCTGCTGCAGGCTTTAGTCTAAACACCCAAATACCCCTTGAAATTTCAAAATTAAATTTAGAATTTCTATTTATCCTTAAATTTGAACTAATGTACAGAAATTCATTTTGTCATGCTTTCTTTTTAGAACTGGCTGGACAACGTCTCAGAATAAACTTTTTAATAAGATTTTGAAAGCTCTTCAATCTGATCGTCTTGCTCGACTCGCTAA